>NC_083236.1:49252402-49556569 GCF_032191835.1 Heteronotia binoei
CTGTGGAATCAAATCCTAGAGGAGGTACGGGCCCTACGATGCTTAGACCAATTCCGCAGGGCCTGTAAGATCTACCTCTTCAAAATAGCCTTCACCTAATACCGAGCCAAGAAAGTGCCACTGGACATGTTTTTAGCCACTGAATTTTACTAAGGACCTAAGTTATAGCACCACAATGTTAATTTTAATACAACTTGTAAATTGATTTAATGATGATTTTATAATTATAATTGTAATCACTATGTATGGTTTTATTGTATATTACATTCGTATGTTGTGAACCGCCCTGAGCCTGCCCTGGCGGGGAGGGCGGGATACAAATAAAAAGTATTATTATTATTATCTACTATTTTAATTAAGTAATTTTACCTTTTTAACTGTTTTACAGCCTGTTTCAGTCCAAGTTCTGTTTTCTGGATACAAATTTAGATTTTTATATTATGTAATTTTAATGGTAATTTTAAATGGTACTGAATGTATAATTGTTTTATTGTTTAACATGGCTTTTGCCACACTCTGTAAGCCACCCTGAGCCTACCTCGGTGGGGAGGGCAGGGTATAAATAAAATTTTATTATTATTATTATTATTATTATTATTATTAAGGTCAATGGTTGTTTGTTCACTGTATGTCCTTAACTGGTTTTCAGTGGCTTTTGTTTTGTTCTTATATTGATAGCAGATTTTTTTTAACAGATGATCTTATCGTGTAAGCCACCTTAAGCAGGATTTTGGTTTCCAAGGTGCTACTGGACTCAAATCTAGATAAATAAACATTTCCATTTGGAAGGCAAACTGGCCCTTGTACCATTGTATACAATGAGCTTAGAATGTACCCAACACCAACAACTAAAGTAAAAGTGAGATGTGCCTCCATAGGGTACCCTTGAACCTAGAACTCTGGCCAAAGTGAGAACTTTACACTCTTTGTACCTCAATGAACTAAATGAGGAATCATTGGGGGGAAAGGAATCATTGGGGGAAAGTAATACTCTGCAGTGTATTCTGCAGTTGTAAAATTTGGAGGTTTTGAACCTGAATTGTACTGCATATGACTAGTTGTGATTGTTCAATTGTAACAGCTCTCTGTGTGTGCACATGCACATTACATGTGATCTTCGATAATCCCTATTCTAGAGCTCTCCTTTGATGCTGTAGCACAAAAAAGAAACATATTGGCTTTTCATCAGGGAACGCCAATGCTTGTAATTATATTGCAAATTGATGGTGGTGGAGCTATGCATCCATGATGATTTCTCCAGTGAATCTATGGAAAGCAAAGCCCAACCATTTTTACTAACCTCCATTTTTGTTCATTCTTATAATTGAAGTTAATTAGGAAAGATAATGCATTTGAAATCACCACAGAAACTATAAAAAAGAGTAAAATTTGTCCCAAGGACAACAGGTGAGTTGGATTATTTCTTGCAGAATTCTTCCTTAGGAATATTATTACTGGTGTTATTGGTTGCAGCCATTCCAGAAGTTCCCTGTTGACTGTAATTCATTTACTTCCATATCCAGAAGACCCAGTCCTGAGATTTTATATGGAGGCTGGTGATGGACAGGGCTTTTTTTGTAGCAGGAACTCCTTTGCCTATTAAGCCACACACCTGTTGTAGCCAATCCTCCTGGAGCTTACAAGGCTGTTATTCCAGGGCCTACTGTAAGCTCCAGGAGGACTGGCTACAACAGGGGTGCATGGCCTAATATGCAAAAGAGTTCCTGCTACAAAAAAAGCCCTGGGGATGAGTGGTATTAATGGCTAAACCATACACTCTGATCTTCCACATGACTGTTCTTTTGTATTTTGCTGTTCTTTCCTTGTCCTTAAAACATGAAGCTACTGAGTGGGATCCATATGACAGACTGCATTTTGGGTTAGATTCTAAAATACATTTTTTTGTCATTACCTTCCCTGGGCCAGACTTGGACCCAGGAATGAGCTCCTCATCTGAGAATGATCACGAAGAGGCAGGGACCATCCTGAAGAAAGATCAGGAGACTCAGACCCCCCTCCACCCCGAGCCAGAGGACTTGAATCCCAAGGCCTTTATTGATGGACCTTTTCATAATTTGCATCATGATACAATTTTTCATCTGACAACCAAAGATGGCCACAGCTATATATATTTTTTTAGAAAAAACTACATTCCTCCCAATATTTAGCCATAAAAAAATAAACTGGAGTATAAGAGAATATTTAGTGTTTTTTCTCCCACCTAGTGGTAGGCACCTACTGAAACGGGTTGCCATTTTGAAACAGCCACTTCAGCCTACGTTGTATCAGCAAAAATATGTATTTGCTGTTTCTCAAAGGTCGTTTTCGCACTTACCTTATTCCGGAGTGACGTCCCTCTTCACCCCGCAGTGTCTGTGCGGATTTCGCACTACTTGCTCCACAGAAGCCGGAAGTCCCGCGGCTTTTGCGTCGCAAATGTAAACTGGTTTTTGGCGGTTTACATTTGCGACGCAAAAGCCACGGGACTTCCGGCTTCTGCGGAGCAAGTAGTGCAAAATCCGCGCAGACACTGCGCGGTGAAGAGGGACGTCGCTCCGGAATAAGGTAAGTGCGAAAACGACCAAAGTGTTGTTCGTCATGATGAAGTTCTTCCTATGTGTGAAGTGCCAGTATCATTTATGGATGGGTTCCAAAGCTGCTCTGTTCTGCTAATGGTAGCACCTTCCTCTGGAGGATCAGAAAAAGGCTCTATCTGTAGGGGAATGGATCCTTTGGCCAGAAACTACAGCACTGTTTGCTGGGTGAATACCATTATAAAGTTATTTGGTAGATTGAGGTTCATCAGCACACCACAGGAAACCTTGTAGAAATGGGTAAAGTAATAACAAGGCACTGACAAAAATAATCATTTTGTCATTGTTTGCCAACCCCACCTTTGAGTTGGATCCATTGGTGTTTTTATACTGGCAGTTTGCGACTCTTTATCACCGCATTGGAAACTCACCTTTTACATTACCTAACATTCTCACAACTGTTTTGCATTGTTGCTGCCCGAAGCATCTACATTTGTTTCACTGAGATGAGTTTCCGTGTTGCTGCTGCAACATTTTTCTCCACACTAGTTTTGATCTGGTCTTTTCTCTACAGGTGTTTCAAACTTGTATTGTAGAAGTTTTCATGCATTTTAAAAGACTCCTCCAAAAGCCACCACAAGGTGCACTTATTTGCATGAGAACTGACAGCACTTGAAATTTTTACATATCATTGCTTGCCTCAAGTAGTAATTTAAATTTGTGTTGTTTTTGAAGTGTTGACACAATTTCCAAGCAATCGTATACATTTAACTAAGCACTAGTATTTCGACTGCCCTCTGATCAGAGACAACCACCCACCCCCCCGCCCATTGAAACGCTTAAATGTAAAAGGAAAATAATTAAAGCGAAACAGCGGCAGGCGATTTGAAGACTCTAAAACTCTGGATCAAACTGAATGTAAAAACACCCATTGATTCCCTTGTGCTCAGTGAGGTGTTTCCTAAGCAAGGGATCCTCAGCAAAAGGGAGACCTTGGATCAAACCTATTTGTGAATTGCAGGTGATCCAACATCTCATTACTTACCCCAGCAATGGCAAAAATCATCAGGCATTGAGGGGGGAAACCTGTTGTCTGAATCCTCTTTGACTTACTAGCCGTTACCTAAAAAAGGATATTACAATTGGAATTCAGAAGTGTCCTCTGAAATGTTTTAATACCAGGAATTCTACATGCAAGCAAAATAAACGAAGACCACCCTTTCCCTAGTAATCGTGGTCCAGCTTTGAAATCCATATTTGTTTTATGGTTTTAGTTGATTCTCTATTCCTGCTATTGTAAGTTGCCTCGAGCATAGTCATATGCAGACAAGTGAGATAGAAGCATTCCGTAAATGGGATCCAAAAGTTGCCTTCTGAATCCAAAAGACATCTTCCACTCATGAAAGGGCTGTTTTGTATGTTGTACGAGAGCCATCAACATGGGAAAAAGCCCCTAAACCACAATCCCTAAATGGACTTTACACTTGTGCACCCTTTTTAATATGCAACAGGAAAATGACAGATTCTACCCTTTGTGCTAATTCACACAGAACATCCTGCACAAGCTTTTGCGGAAGAACACTGCCTAGTTCCACTCACAGTTCTTGGGATCCAATGACAAATAAGCATACATGATCTTGGGCCACTGTGATCTGACCCTGAAAAGTTCAGACTGTGCACTCTACACTTGTGAAAGCAGAATCTAGCCAGGCTCTGCGTGCAGAATTGGTTTCGGTGCCCCGATGACAATTCTTACAGTGTTCTGTGTTCGGAAATGGTCCTTCATTCATCAAAAACCGTTACCCGCCAGCCATGTAGACTAGGATTTGTAGTTTCACTTCACAACATGGCGTATCTATGCATAAATAACCACGTGCTGCATAAATAATTACATGGAGGGAAGGCAGTAAAACACAGAAGATATATGCTAGCACTTCTGACGTCGCAGAACAAAAACAACAGCCATATTCAGCCTTATGGGGGGGCTGTTATATGTTGAATGGACTCCCGTAGAGAACATTTGCCAAAGTTCCCTCCCACCCCCCTTCCTTCAGGTCACTCTTAACATTATAGTTAGCAAATTGATAAGGTCCCTCTGTTAAGCTTTATTACTTCTGACAGGAGCCTATGACACTTTATAAAAAGAAGTAATCCAGAACAATCTCTAGGTAATTAACACCTAGATAAACAAACATAAATTTCTATATTGCATTTATTTGGACTACCACTCAAATATGCGTGAACCATGCTTTTTTAATTAAAAGATAAATCTATGTGACACTTAGCCTCAAACTTAATTATTCAGCATAGTATAATAAAAAATACAGCCCATTAAATGTGTCTTGCTCTGTATTTCTGTATTAACAGCAAAACAGTTCACTCTGGGATCATTTAAATTTTCTTCCTCCTCTTTTCCTGTGATTTCCCTGTTCACCGAAGCTCGCTGGGTCTTTTTTTTTTTTTTTTTTTTTTTAAACATGACTTTAGCAACACCAACAGGTGAGGAAATGTAGAACTTTGTTTGTAATCCTGGCAGAGATGTTCAGCAATTTCCCCCATTCCATTCAATATTAGATCATAACAATAGTTATAGCTTTCTTCCCGTACCTTTCTATGTAGGCTTCCCAATAGATATGTACTTCCAGTTGGCTGGATCGTGAGCCAGCAATGGAAACCACAATATTGAGAAGCGCTATTGCTGGGATTGTGCTTACAAGAGGCAGTTTCTTCTCTCTCACACACACACAAAACCTTGTCTGTCTGTCTGTCTATCATCCATCCATCCATCCATCTATCTATCTATCTATCTATCTATCTATCTATCTATCTATCTATCTATCTATCTATCTATCTATCTATCTATCTATCTATCTATCTATCTATCTATCTATCTATCTATCTAGGCCTTGGATTCAGTGGGAGCTCACAGGAGCATAGCTCCTGAACCTTACTGAGAGTTTCACCTCCTCCTTCTGAGAGTTCCACCTCCTTGTTCATCGAATAGTATGTGCAGCTGCATAACAATCCCTGAATGAGCTCGACCATCTATTTTTCTACACAATGATCTATCTATCTATCTATCTATCTATCTATCTATCTATCTATCTATCTATCTATCTATCTATCTATCTATCTATCTATCTATCGTGTGGTAACAATACAGATGTTAAACAGATAAGAGAAGTATTTGGTTTCCCAATGGCAAAAGGCAGAGAGATTATAGTCCTTATAAAAGTTTCAACAAAGAAACATTATCTTAAAGCTGAGAGCAGCTTTCCAAGGTTAGGTAGAAAACATCTTGTCAAGACATTCACCATCTGCACAGGAAGGCTGCCGGGTAGCTGAAATCTTTCTAAATGGGCTTTTTGTGTGTGTGAGATAATGGAGTTTAATAATATTTGTATATATTCTGTTTGCCATACCAGAGCTGAACTCCAGCTGCCATGTTCCTTGATGGACGGCCTCATAGCACAAGGCTGTTTTGAAAGGCCAAATGGACAATTTCATCCTAGGCTCCCACTGTCCATACAGGGACATTCAGGAGATTGTTCACAATGATTTCAATCAAGCTGCATACAGACCATCTGTCCACACTTTTACTGGCTTACTGAGCCAAAACACATGCTTGAAAATGTTAACTTTCATAGGTTCTTGGAAACCACAAAAGCAATTCTGCCTCTATTTAAAGTCAATAGGAAAACTACCTTTGAATCTCACTAGGAGAATATTTCATTCATCAGATTCCAGGTCTGACCACATCCCATGCAAGACAAAGCACGATTCATAGAGCAAATTAAAACAAACCTCACCCTTCCTTCCAAAATAGTGGTTCTTAAGCATAAGATATCCTCAAGACAACATTCACATTTTCCATTTAATTGATACTTAACACAAAGTTAGCTTTATACTTCCAAGGGGTCTCCCCTGATTGGGTAATTGTCAGATGTCTGAGAGAAGCAATGGTCTGTGATAGGAATTCTGACATTTTCAGGTTACAAAGTGATGGTAGCAATTATCACAACTGAGCTTATCCAACTGTAAATTAAACCAAGACGGCCTATGAAACACTGAACTATAAACTATTGCTGGAACCTAGCAACAATTATCCACACCAAAGTATTTAAGTGGGCACTCTAATTTTGTTGAGTTCAACATGGGGGCTTTGGGGTGCCTAACTTTGTTATGGTACACCTAAAACAGCTGGACTCCGATCAAATTGATCAAAAAGACTTATCTCCCTAAAATGTGGAATGCAGATGTGACTTCATTCAACTTTTTGCCACACTTTGACTGCGATCACACACACTAAGTAATGCACTTTCAATCCACTTTCAATGCACTTTCCAACTGAATTTTATTGTGGGAACTTGCAAGATCCAGTTGGAAAGTACATTGAAAGTGGATTGAAAGTACATTATTTAGTGTGTGTGATCACAGCCTTTGTAGCACAGATATTAAAAGTTGGATACGGCTTCTGACTCAATGCTACCAAAACAGCTTGCTAGCAAGAGAGCCAGTTTGGTGTAGTGGTTAAGTGTGCAGACTCTTATCTGGGAGAACCGGGTTTGATTCCCCACTCCTTCACTTACAGCTGCTGGAATGGCCTTAGGTCAGCCATAGCTATTGCAGGAGTTGTCCTTGAAAGGGCAGCTGCTGTGAGAGCCCTCTCAGTCCCACCCACCTCACAGGGTGTCTGTTGTGGGGGGAGAAGATATAGGAGATTGTAAGCCACTCTGAGTCTCTGATTCAGAGAGATGGGTGGGGTATAAATCTAAAGTCTTCTTCTTCCTTCACAAATGCTGTGTGTTGACATCTAGACTGAAAGGAAATACAACCGTATTGGTCAACCAAAGCTCACTTGGAACATTATTTCAGCTTTTACCTTAAGAGGGAGGAAACTAGGGACAGCTGAGCCAGGTGAGGAAGAACTGGGACTGAGAATCTTTCTCCTTTTTGCAGGTGCCTGAAGCCAAGGCATGACCAGAAGCATGGTCTTTTGGCACAAACCAAAGGATCCTTGGCTCTTGAAACTCAGCTAAGGCTTATCTCAGCCTGCAGCCCTGTGTCAGCCATACGGATGGGACCCACTCCAGCCCAGGAGGTTTTTGTGATTCACCATCTGCTTTAAGAATGTACTGGGAACCTGTTGGTCGTTATACAAATAACAATGGGCATTTCATTTTGTAAGAAAATGGCTTACCAAATGAATGAAGAAATGCACAAATGAATAAACGGCTTATTACGGTCATGGACTAGCACCATTACAAAATAGAATATTGTTAGTCGTTAGAACGGAAGAAAAGGTGGGGGGGTTAAAAGCAGGGCTTTTTTGAGCAGGAACACACAGGAATACAGTTCTGGCTGGCTTGGAACCAGGGGTCCAAATATGCAAATGAGCCCCTGCTGGGCTTTTTCTGCAAAAGATGGTGATGTCAGGGGTGTGGCCTAATATGCAAATGAGTTCCTGCTGGGCTTTTTCTACCGAAAAAAAGGCCCTGGGTAAAAGATATACATCAATAAATCAGAGCTGAGAATTTCTTAGCCAGATCTCAGGAAAAAAGCGCATTATTCTATTTCAAGGGGGCTTAAACTTTAGTACCGCTGCGTAGGATAGCAATGCAAAGTGTTTTCTGAACCCCTCATAAAATACCGTTTCAAATATACTTGGGTTAAAGGGTGTGCAACTTTTAGGACAGAGCATGATCTATGCTTTGGTTAACAAATACTATCCAGGTCTGAACATTTTGGAGACAAAAGAAAGACAGCCTTAAGTGTGAGACAATCCTATTTAGAAAAATAAAAAGATTATTCTTGTATGCAAATGTAAGATGTCCCCTACTTTTTCATGATGGAACATGCGGGGGGGGGGCAATCTAGTCTTCCTTTCAGGTCAGTGGTACTTTTTGAAACAGATTAAATCTGCACTGCAACCAGGGTTTTGTTAATGTTGAGAAAATATGCATGTAATTTTAATATGTAATCTGAATACAGGCTTGTGTACTCTGAAGCAGAATATAAAGCAATTCCAGAAATGTGGATCAGCCATTCTTCGCTTTTCTCTGCAAAGTATTGTTTTGATTAAAACTTACCAAACATTCTCCAAGCAACCAAAAGTCTCTGTCTGTGCGTTAATCAGTGTTTACTGGGACAAAAAGTCAAGTGGCTTGAAGACCCAGTATCACAAGATTGTGCCATCTTCTTAGCCCACATAATTTATTATAAGGGCAACAAATATTGCCAAACTCTACAGAACCCTCTCCAGAACTCAGCTGTCTTATACTTACTTGACCTTTCCAGCATTATATGTGTACTAACCCACTGGTAATGAAATGTAACATCAGAAATGGCCCTTAGATGATACTTCCATTTTGCTGATCACCAAAGTGAAAACCAAGCCATCGATGTAACATTAGAACACTCATTAACTGAGAATTATTCCATTTCTGCTCTCCAGCTTTTAAACGTATTGTAATTTCATACCACTGTGAATCAGACCTTTAAATGCTGAAGAATCAGTTTAACTGGGCACTCGATCAGAGCATATGTGGGGGGACTCACATGTTTGAATCTTCCCCATTTTTTAAAAAAAAGCTCCTCCATGTAGCCTCTGTTTTGGAGAAAGTTAGACTGAGAACAGAACCCTTTTCTGTGATTAGAACAAAATTTATATAGGTTTATTTTTAATATCTAGGAGAAGGAACCTTTCCAAGTATGAACTGGTACAGACTTGCGTAAGTTGTCCTAAGTGATTGCACGATTTTTCTTTTCTGGCTCTGATTTCTTCACTGTGTTTCTCATTTGTTCCGTCTACTTTTTTGAAATATCAACTCCCTGAAGAGGGCTCAGCAATGAGTAAAAATCAAGAGTGTCCAATCCTTTACTTGCTTCTGAGTAGAAAAATAATTAAACAGAAAAAATTCCTCAGAGATAAAGAAATACCACACATCCAACTGAACACATGAAAGCTGCCTGATACGGAATCAGTCCATCAAAGCCAGCGTTGTCTACTCCACTGGCAGCAGCTCTCCAGGGTGTCAAGCAGAGATCCTTCACATCTTCTACTGCCAGGCCCTTTAACTGGAGATATTAGGGATAGAACCTGGGACCTTCGGTATGTCAAGCAGTTGCTTTACCTTTGAGCCACAATGACTCTTGTGCTCACAGTTTCCTTTAAAAGGACAGCAGTCTGCTTTCCATGTTGACTTACATCAAGCCCCCCCCCCCCCAATTTTCTACAGTCAAATACTTTATACAAACAAATACATCTTTTTATGTGAAAATGTGACTTTATACATCAGAGTGTATGATACACACTTTGATAGAACCAATACTTTTTTCTATAGTACATCAACATTATTATAGAAAACAATTATTACTACATGCTAAAACAGATTTCAAGTCTTTTAATTAAGCACAATATAGTATATATATGTATGTATATTTATATATATGTATATACCATTTATAGATTTGTTCAAAATAATAAGGGAATTGAGCAAACACCCAGTATATTACACTCCAGTAAATACCTAGCAAGTGTGACTGATATTAAGACCGCCCCCCCCCCCCAAAAAAAAGCTGCAGTGGGGGAAGATATATTTGTAACTATTCCTGATGAACATAAGCAAGTAGGGAAACTTCTCTCTCTTTTTTTCTCCAGAGGTAGAGGTTTTATTGCGTAAAACACTGGATAAAACTGTACCGCTTCAAAGACATTTTTTATTCTAACAACAGAAAGAAAACAATCATTGCTTGGGGGGATGGGGGAGGAACAACTTTCAATACTTCTATACCAGAATAAAGTTCTGTCAACTGATGTATTATAATAATAAATAATGACCAAGAATAAATTTTAAATACAAAGGTTTTTTTCCTAATCGTTACAAGCATAGCAACAAAATCCTCTACTCTATTGATCTCAGATTTTCTCCAAGATAGATTTTTTTTTTACTCCTTTGCGTAGGAATGTAGACAGTATCTTGACCAATATCACAGACTACAGAAGTTACAGAGAAAAAACTTGACATGTTTAGATATGAGAAGCATGATGATATTCAGAAACTGACAATGTATCACTGCTCCCGCCACTCGTTTGTATTCCAAGTTACAAATGTTCTGGGGGAAAAAAAGGTTGATGTCAGAGGTGAAGAATAAGGACAGTAGCACCAGACCAAATGGATTCAACACACACACATCACGAAGAACGGGGAGAAATGTTTCCAGTGTCACAAATGGAATTATTGCCTGTCGTATCTGAAAATGCTCAGAAGACACAAAAGAATACTGAAAAGAGCTCCAAAAAAGTGCAAGAAATGGAATGTGGGATTATTTTTTCCCCTCTCGTTTTTTTTTTTTTCTCGCTAAGATACTGAAGGCGTCGCAAACACACAAAAGCAAGCGACCGACACAGTCACCAAACACAGTAGTGCAGTTAAAATCCTAAAGCTTACTACAGTCAGAAAGTCTTCAATTACATTTCAGTCCTTTACCAAGGACTGTAAGAAACAGTTGCATTAAGTTTATCAACTCGATTTAAGTAAGGCAGTGAGAACTATACTAGGAAAAAATCGAGGAAAAAAAAAAAACAGCTTGCCTTCTGCCAGATGGGGTCCAAGTTCGACAGTGACCTCAGTTTTTAACTGAAACTTTAATCAGATGGCACCTTTTTCGTTTTTTTCTGACAGTGATATGCAAACCATATTCCTTATTAGCCTGAGAATCATACCCATCCCCCCCTCTTCTTCTTCCAGTCTCAGGGTAGCGCTACGAATTTTATTTACATTGATTGCAGTTTAGTGTTTTTTGTAAACTGCTGTAGGCAGAGCTGAAGTTTTTAAGGCCCTGGGGTTTAACTCTGTGCTCCCAGCCTGCAAGGATATATTGATTTTTTTCTTTCTTTCTTTTAAAGTCTGAATGATTTTGTTTTTTAGAAGAAGTTAATACTTCTCTATCATAAACAGCACCAATTTAGCTTCTCTCCAAGGAAGTACATGAAAAAGCTAAAATCTTTTTTTTTCTTGCAGTGTAAGAATAAACCGTCCACTGGCATTCTTACAACTTTTTAACATTTCTTTAACTCAATGATCTATTATATTATAATCTCTCCGAAAGGTTCCTCCCTGGGAAACAACAGAATGAATTTGGAGGGGGCCAATCAGTAGAAAAGCTAAAATCTGCAAAAATATAGAACACACTTTTCTTTTCTTACAAAACAAAGAAATATTAGCTAATGCTCTTTATTTTTTCCTTCATCTTCCCCCCCCCCCACTAGAGACAAAAAAAACCCCAGGATGTCTGTATTCATATTTTAGGACGAATTGCTTTCAAAGAGATCACGCCCATTAAAAAAACCCTCCTGCACAATCTCTACAACACTTTAAAAAAAAAAAAACACTAATAAAAGAAACTAATCTTGACTGGGGGAATCCTTCATTCAAGTTTTTAAAAATTTGTCTTTAAAAATGAAAAAGAAAACAGCTTTCTAGTTAATACAAATTCTGTTTTGCACCCTCATCTCCTCTAGATAAGGCTAACTAGTTTCCCTACCTAGCACTTCTTTTTACTTCTGCACCTCTGTCTAACAACCTACCCCGTTGAAAAAAAAAAGAACAAAGGAAAAGAAAGCATTTCCCTCAATACTGTTTTTTTTTTTAAAGCGCCTCCTCAAAAAACAACACAATCATACAATAAGTTCACAGCCCCCTGTTGGTCTGTAATGTTTGTTTCCTCTGACCCTTGTTTTGTTTGGCTGTGTCTCTATATTTCTCTCTCAATTTATATATATATATATAATATATAATATGCATGTCTATATATACTTTTAAAAAATTACAATGTAATAACACAGTTCTTTTCAATATAGGTCAGAACAGACTGTAGCTTATGGGCCATCTAAAATTTCTTCTCTAGTGCGGCTGAAGTACCACTCAGATTGATTTTCTTCAACGACAGTTCCAGTCAGTCTGGCTCCACCTCAGTCTCCTAACACATCTCATTTCTACAGTGAGGCAAAGACAGCGGTCGGTGTCATATTATAAAGGTGTTTTCGACAATAAAAATACAGATTCCCATTCCTCCCCCCCCCCCACAACACTGCTCACTCTTACCATCTTCAAGGCCATGTTTAAATCATTAATATGATATTTGTTTTTCCTGGTAAGAACATGATTGCTGGACCACTTTAAACTTGGAAATGCCCCTCTTTATTTTAATTTTTTAAAAAAGTCTTATAACCTCCTCACTTATGGGAAGGGGAGGGGAAGCCCTACTTGATTTTTCCACACCTACATTGTTTGGAAGTACGTGTTGCCAGGTAACAGTTTCACAGCCATTTTCAAGGGCTAGGATTCCCCCCCCCCCTCTTTTCCAAATTTGTATCTATATATCTTTAATGTCTTAAACATCCTGTACACATCTGGGAATTTGCAAGACAAGTCTTTTTTTTCTCTCTCTCAGAAGGCAGTTAAGCAAGCTCTCTGTTACCAAAATGCATATCTTAAAAATGGTGTAAAATAATATTGCAATATACAGATGGATTTGTTGGGCTGCATTACTCTTGGGCCTTGCTGCCCTCTTCCGTTAACTCTGTTGAGCTCCCAGGTTTGACAGCTGCAGGTTCCTCTGAATTCCCAGAAGCCTCAGAGTCAAGTCTGGACCGCTTGAACCTCCGATCTGGATACTGGCTGTTGTCAAAAGGCATGCGATGGACGCAGAGGACATGGGTCTTCAAATTTCCCTTCTGAGAGGCACTATAAGGGCAGTATCTGCACTGGAAAGGCCGGTGACCTGCATGAAAGGCAAATATTGAGTTAGTTTTTCTCCACATCTTCAGGTTTTTTTTTCCCTATGGCACACTCATAGAGTATAAGAATGTCAAATAGATCCCCTCTGCCCTCTGTATGTGTGGTGATTCATACAAAGGTTTATTAGATTTATATCCCGCCCTCCCCACCGAAGCAGGCTCAGGGCCACTCACAACCAATAAAATCACAATAAAACAATTCAGGCACATTAGTTACATCATAATTAAAATTAAATAATTAAAACAGTCTGGTGCTAATATCATTTGATGTCACTGCATTTCCAATGGAGTTCAGTATTTATTAGATATTATTATTATTATTATTATTATTATTATTTGTTTATTTATATCCGCCCATTCCCCCACTGGGGGTCAGAGCCGAGTACAGCAAACAGAAATGAAATCACAATAAAATCATAATAAAACCAATTACAACATTCATCAAAGTGCAGCAAGATGATTCAGCAAGATGACATGACAGCAAGGTGGCATAGCACAAAATAGTACCACAATACAGCATCACAGTACAGTAGTGCACCAGAGCAGTAGCAATATCATTCCCTACTACTATATCAGTAATTCAGAATCAATTAAAGGCTAGCCAGAACAGTGTTATCTTGCAGGCCTTGCAGAACTGGGTGAGGTCTCGCAAAGCCTTAACCTCCTCCAGCAGCTGGTTCCATCAATAGGGGGCAGCAATCGAGAAGGCTCTTTCTCTGGTGGATTTCAATCTTGCCTCCCTCAGCCTGGGGATGACGAATAGATTTTGCGTTCCAGATTTAAGTACCCTCTGGGGAACATGTGGGGAGAGACGGTCCCTAAGGTAAACAGGTCCTCGGCCATTAGGGCTTTAATCTTTTCTGAGGTGTAGACAATCTTTGCACTGGCAACAAAACACCTCCGTTTCATATGAAATCGATTTGATCCAGCAAGGCTCTTGTTATGCTCTTAATAGACAGATTCATGGAAGATAAATCTATCAGTGGCTACTAGGGTGGCCAAGTCCAATTCAAGAAATATCTGGGGACTTTGGGGGCGGAGCCAGGATACATTGGGGGTGGAGCCAGGAACAAGGGTGTGACAAGCATAATTGAACTCCAAGGGAGTTCTGCCCATCACATTTAAAGGGACAGCACACCTTTTTAAATGCCTTTCTTCCATAGGAAATAATGAAGGATAGGGGCACCATCTTTTGGGGCTCATAGAATTGGACCCCCTAGTCCAATCATTTTGAAACTTGGGGGTTATTTTGGGGAGAAGCACTAGATGCTATACTAAAAATTTGGTGCCTATACCTCAAAACATAGCCCCCCCAGAGCCCCCAATACCCATGGATCAATTCTCCATTATTCCCTATGGGAATCGTTCTCCATAGGGAATAATAGTGCCCAGTAGACATTTCCCTCCCCCCCCATGCTTTCTAAAGTGGGGGGAGGGCCTCCAAACCAGGGAATCCCCTACTTACTGGGTCTTGTTCCTGCAGGATTTTACTTGATCTGAAAACGAAAGCAAAACAAAGGGAGGGGCCCTTCCTGTTTCCTGCTCAGCCTTAAAGGCACATATTTTAAAAATGGACCTGCAGGAGCTCCAAAACTACATGGTGACTGTGGGGGGTGGGGCTTCCCCCACCGGCCAGCTGGCTGGGGGCGGGGAGAAGCCTGTAAAAATGGGGGATCCCCGCTGGGACCTGGGGATTGGGAAGCCTAGTGGCTACTAGCCATGCTGTTGCCTTCTGGTTCTCTGAAGCTCCACATTCTGAGGCCCTTAAACCTCTGAATACTGGCACCAGGAGGCAACATCAGCAGAAGGCCTTGGCCTCTGTGCACTGTTGTTGGGCCTACAGAGGAGCTGGTTGGCCACTGTGTGAGACACATGGCTTTTCCTCTTCATCCCCCGCAGCTTCAGTCTTGCTGAGATTTAAAGGCACACACACACCCCTTCCAAAACAGAAACCATTGCAAGCTTTTGAACCTGCCTGAAATCTAAAGGCACATCATGGCTGTTGGGACAGGGCCAATTAGCTGGCGGTGGGAAGAAGCCTGCAAAACTGGGGACTGGCAAGCCTACAGCATTGGCACCACAATGATTCCCCTGCTTTTGGCTCCCGCTGATCCGTTAACCAGCTGCAGAAGCAGTGAGGCCTTGGCTGAGAAGCCTCCTGCCAAACCAAGCACCCTTGTTAGCCTAGCAACAAGTTAAGGTTCCCCAGAGTGGCAACTTGCATCTCTCCAGGGCCTTTTCAGGTCAGGAATGGATTTTGTGACCAAAACATTATAGCCCAAATCTCTAAAGGGTAATTAAAGAAAGCAAATGGAACTCGTGCTGATCTTTTCCCTTTTGAAGTGTGCGGGCTTATTCTGCTGACTCTATTTCTTCCTTCCAAATTATTCCGAGCCAGCCTTAAACTTCATGCACTATCTGGTTTGAGAGGTTGTATTTCAGCAATCACATTTCAACCTATGCTGGGAAGTTGTTGATGTGTTTTACTGGAACCTTATGAGGTTTGTCTCTCAAATTAACTTAAGCCCAGGCCATCTGAGGTCAAATGCACTTAGCTCGCTTTAATTTGCTTAAATAAATGAATAAATAAATGCTCTTGACCATCTACATGAAAAGTCAAAGCAACAGGAAGACATGATCGAAGAACCACATATGAAGAGCACAGATTTCCACCCATCCCTTTTTAGTTTTGTTATTTTTTCCTTTTGTCATATATCTAGGCTACACACAGATCATTCAGCGTGAATCGACTCGGGCATGGTGCATAGAGTCATGATGTGCATACTGCGAAACTCGGTCGTTACAATCTAGCAGAACATGGATTAGGCTCGTTCATGGCAAACAGTAGGCTTAAGTACACAGATTCTGTCTCATGTGTACACGAGAGCTTTTGATTGAATAGTGCCAATGGGTGCACCTAGGGCTTTTTTTGTAGCAGGAACTCCTTTGCATATTAGGCCACATACCCCTGATGCAGCCAGTCCTCCTGGAGTTTACAGTAGGCCCTGTACTAACAGCCCTGTAAATTTCTGTAGGACTGGCTACATCAGGGAGGTGTGGCCTAATATGCAAAGGAGTTCCTGCTACAAAAAAATCCCAGGGTGCACCTCATGACCCTTCAGCAGTGATTCATCGCATCTAAGAACAAGTGTGGTGGTTAGCGTGTCAGATCAAGATCTGGGAGGCCCAGGTCCAAATCCTAATTCGGACAAGATGGCTTGCTAGGTGACGTTGGGGCAATCACTCACAGCCTGACCAACTCATAGGGTTATTGCTGTAAGTATAAAGTGGTGGAGGAGAGAATTGTGTTGTAAGCACCTTTGTCCTCACTGGGAAGAGAAGTATGGTATAAATAAATAAGTAAAAGCAGGGCTTTTTTTTGTAGCACGAGCTCCTTTGCATATTAGGCCCCTCCCCCTGATGTAGCCAATCCGCCAAGAGCTTACAGTAGGCCCTGTAAGCTCTTGGAGGATTGGCTACATCAGGGGTTTGTGGCCTAATATGCAAAGGAGTTCCTACTACAAAAAAAGCCCTGAGTAGAAGGGAAGTCATTGGGTTGCTGCAGAGTGGGTCAGGGCTGCTGCTTTACTCTTCTCTTCACCTGCATCAATCACTGCTTATCACTGGCTGGTTTTAACAGGTACATCTACTAAGAAACATGTTGATGGCTCTAAATCCACCCCTGTACAGGTATGCTCTCTCCTTTGAAACTCTCCAGGTCTCTGCTACAGGTGCTTGGCAGCTATTTCATCTGAGAACATCCTTCTGGTTTTGCACATTTCTGATGCTTCCAAAACGTATGCCTTGAAACATATAGACACATGGGGTGGATCCTAGCCTTATCCAATCACTGCACTGAGCAATCTTTGGAGGATAAATGGATCTGCCACTCTGGAACCTGGTGACAGGGACATGGGGCATGGAGGTAATAATTGATTTTTCCATTAATAATTATTATCCTGGCAGCCAGAAGTTCTAGCTCTTTTGGTGCTATGCACTACAAGGTGGTGAGCTAGACTTGTTTTTATGGCAAGAGAAGAAGACTGCAGATTTATATCCTGCCCTTCTCTCTGAATCAGAGCCTTAGCACGGCTTACAATCTCCTATATCTTCTCCCCCCACAACAGACACCCTGTGAGATGGGTGGGGGGAGAGGGGCCTTTCAAGGACAACTCTTGCAATAATGGCTAACCCAAGGCCATTCCAGCAGATGTAAGTGAAGGAGTGGGGGATCAAACCCAGTTCTCCCATATAAGAGTCCACACACTTATCCACTACACCGAATTGTCTCTCGGAGCCATTTCAGAGGTGGTTTGCCATCACTCTTGCCTCTGCATCACAACCCTGATATTCCTTGGATGTCACCTTTCCAAATACTAGCAAAGGTCGAACTTGCTTGGCTTTCAAGATCTGATGAGATTTGGCTAGCCTGGGTTATCCAGATCAGGGCTGCTTTTCCATTTCTGTCTTAGAATCACCAACATGGCAGCCCCTCCTAATGAATATGACTGGTTAAGAACCTGGGCTCAACTGTGTTAGTGTCCGGCCCCTCAGAATTGACAGGCATCAGGTCCTAGGTTGTCTACGCATACCAAGATACTGCTCAATCACTGCTGCTGTTCTTTGAAAATCTATGTAGTGCTACTTAATGTTATGAAGATTATGGGGAAAGCACATAATGGTTCGTCTAACTGAGATGTCAGGTTTTTTAACACCCAAAGGAAAGATACTAAGGAAAGCAGAGAACAATATTATAAATAGAGCATAGGTACAGCTCAGGAATCTCAGCATAAGGACTTTCAAGAAACCATTAAGGGATAAATTGCACTATTGAGTCTTAAGGCTGAATCTGTTAAACTGAATGTCTTTATGAGACCATATAATCTATGCTGCAGTGTGCTAAGGGATTTTATCACGGCAACAGTGAAACTTCTAACACCCATTGGTTGAACTGAAGTGATGCTCTGGGATGTCCACAGACATTCCATTTGCTGAGGGAAGTTGTCGAGTGCAGAATGTCCACAATAGTCCAGTGAGTTGAAAAGCAATATAAGCTTGGGTGAGAAAAGAAAACTCCTCAAAGATATTTCAGATCTGAAGTTAGAAATTTACCAAAGAAAGACTGCCAGTTTACCAATCGAGACTGCCAACTAAGCAAATCCTATTCCTAAAGACAGCCTGGTACAGACAGAAACTTTCCAGTCTAACAGTTATTCTTGTGCCTTGCTATCTGGTTTCATTTTCTCAACCACTGAGAGGAAGGAAGGGCAGCAAGGCAGGAGAATGACTCAGCAGATCAGTGTCTGACAGGAATGGCATCCACCCATAACAGGAAGCCCATCTTCTTAACAAACAGGATCACTCCAACAGACATTTCTGAGGATATCATTTCCAATTTCTGCTGGTCACTGCACTGCGTATGTAGGAGTTATTTTGTTTTTGGGGGCTGATCCTGCCACCTACTGGACAGGATCAAAATCCTTGCATAAATTCTATAAAGCCAGGTTGTAATGGGAGAACATGTGCAGGCATTTGACATGAGGATACATTTTTGCCCCTCCCCCCAGTGATAGGAGCCCCCCCTTACAGCAGAAAAATGGGCAAAGGATTTACATGGACACACAGGGAGAGATGGAACAGATGTACTGGGGCCATTGCTCTCCACCACAATTGCCTTGCGGAAGAAGTTAGGGCAGAGTTTTAAGTAGGGTTGCCAGCTCTGGGTTGGGAAATTTCTGTAGATTTGGGAGTGCAGCCTAAGAAGGGCAGGGTTTGGGAGAGAGGAAGGACATCCACAGGGTATAATTAGGGCTTTTTTGTAGCAGGAACTCCTTTGCATATTAGGCTACACCCCCCTGATGTAGCCAATGCTCCAAGAGCTTACGGTAGGCCCCGTAAGAAGAGCTCTGTAAGCTCTTGGAAGATTGGCTACATCAGGGATGTGTGGCTGATTATGCAAAGGAATTCCTGCTACAAAAAAAGCCCTGGGTATAATGCTGTAGAACTCATCTTCCAAAGCAACCCTTTCCTTAATGGGAATTAATCTCTGTAGTCTGGAGATCAGTTTTCTGGAAGTTCTCCAGACTATGATTATAGGGTTGCCAGGTCTTACCTGGCTGCTGATGGGATATCCCCCCCCTCCTAGATTTCCAGGCACAACCTTCCTCCCATCCATTCCGCTAGGATACAGTTCTCTGGGCCCAATGAAATCCCCCCAAACCCTATCTTCTCCAGGCTTCATCCCCCAAACCTCCAAGAATTTCTAACCCAAAAGTAGCAATCATATAGGGTTCCCATTTCTCTATCCCCGGCAGGGGTTCCCCTGATTTCATGGTCTCTAAACCACTAGCTTGGAGATGGCTGGCAGGGAGAGCCCTGCCCTAAAAGAGCTCCATCATCACCCAACATGCCCAGCGTGATGACATCACCTGGAGGTGACATCATTGCACAGGGGACACTCTAGCATTTGAGAAAAACACTATGGCAATTCTATATGATTGCCACCTTTGGGTTAGAAATTCTTGGAGATCTGTGGGATGGAGCCTGGAGAGGGTATGGTTTGAGGGATTTCAGTGGGTTCTGAAAATTGCATCCCAGTTGAGTAGATGGGAGGAAGGTTGTGCCTGGAATCTGTTCGAAATCAATGGAAATGCCCGCTAGAATGGCTTGCTAATACAACTGTTCGATTCGAGTCCAGTAGCACCTTATTGGAAAACAGTAAGATTTTCAGGATATAAGCTTTTGAGAATTAAAGCTCCCTTTGCCAGACCTCTCCCACCTTCTGACTAGGATAAAAAGTCTCAGATCTCCATTCCTACTTGTGTCTGATGGGGGAAGCTTTGACTTTCGGAAGCGAAGGTGGCTACTGGACTCTAATCTAGCTGTTCTACTGCAGATCAACACAGCTATCCTCTGAAACCAATACAACTAGTTCAGCAAACCCAATGCTTTCTGACACGCCTTTCCAAGCTTACACTCTTGCCTATGCAATGTCCCTGACAGTTCCCAAGTACATTAGCTTAATCAAGCAGTAATCATTAAAGCATTAACACTAATTTATTAATCAATTTACTAAAATAATTTTTAAGAAGGATCCAATATGAGTGAACTAAACAGTACTTAATTATGCCCCCAAATGCTTTCTCTCCACTTAGTATCACTCTAAGTTCTCCAATCTGGGGAGGAGGGGAGTTTGAATATTAATATCTCTGCAAATGCGTTAAAGATTTTGCTTACATTCATACACGGCCGGCAGAAAGCAAAAAACACATTAGCGGCAGCAAAAAGAGGTGCCGCTTGGCCACGCATCCCTTTTTTCATCAGTAACTTTTGGGGGCCATCAAAATTCCCCATCACTGTCATGAGAAAAAGTTAAGCACACAATAAGTTAATTTGTATTGTCACTGTGCAGTACGATGGCAGTAAAGAGCACATCAATTTTTAATCCGGTATGAATAATATATAAATATGTATACACGGTGAGGGTCAAAGAGTGTAAGAGCAAAAAAAAAGCAGTGGTACGTTGTTTACAGCCGCAGTCTCGCCAGAAAAAAGAAAAGAAAAATCCCAGAGATCAGTCTTACAAAAGATAACAACATCTGCAATTTGCTCGTAACTAGGGGGCAAAGCAGAATGCCCATTTCTCTTGGGTAACACCGCCCATTAATTACTGCTCAAAACTGGTTGTGGGCAGTAAGATCTTAAAATAACCAGGCCTAGATAAGCAGGCAAGTAATTTATACCATCTTTATCAGATGGTAGTTGGGGAGGATTTGGGGGCTGCAGGCTCCTTCTTTTCAAGTCATAGATCACATATATACTAGCTGGGATGTATCTTCCAATGTATAATCATTTGAAAGTCATTTTCAAAGAACACTTTCTCATGGTTCTGAAGACAAATATTGTACTGCAAAACCAGAAAGCAAAGTTATCACTGGACGGTAAGGATTCATACGATGAGGATTACTTAAAAATAGCCTTATGTCAATATGAGATGGAAGCTGTCTTGCCCTGGATAGCCCTGGCAGGCCCAGTCTCATCAGATCTTGGTAGCTAAATAGGGCTGACTCTGGCAAGAACTTGGATGGGAGACCATCTTGGAATACCAGCAGTTGGGAGGCAGAGACAGGATCTATTCAGCCACCTCTCTGAATATCCTCCATACCCCCAGTAGGAATCAGTCACCAGAAGTCACCTTGACTTCGTGGTGCACAAATACACTTACACATGCACACGCACAAACACACACATGCACATAATATGAGCAAAATATGAGATGGAGACTTTGGGGTGGAGATCCAGTGGCTTTGGTCAGCTCATACTTCCATTTCATTTTTCAACCCTGATTACTCTGCAGGACTGCGTCTCCCAATATGCTCCTCTCTGACAGCTTTATCTAGCGAGAGAAGAAAATTCCATACCCAGTCAAACAGGGTAGCTCTGAAGAGTGCAGAGATCACTCATTTGGTGAGGTTCAAACTGCCTGTAGAAACCTTAAAGTCAGTTAAAAACTCAAGGAAAGTACTGGTGTTTCAAGAGAAGGGGTTTGGGTTCTTGAAAGAGTGTACTAGCCTTCTGCAACCCGAGAGAGAGAGAGTCAGTGAATACTCAAAGAGAATATACTGGAGTGTTTGGGGAAACACTGCAACAAAAGCCTCTGAACATAAAGATTTAAGTAACTGTGAATAGCTTAAGAAACTCTCATTAGCTTGAAACATAAGAACTACATTATGTGCATGTACTAGTTCTACCTCAGAGTTATCTACGTATATTGAGTTACCTCAGAAACTTTACCTAACCTTTTCCCTCTATTGTCAATAAATTATTTCATTAATTTTGAATTTTCAGTCTCAAGGCAGTTTTTAGTGGTTTAAGTTAATGGGAAATCCTAACTCTTCCGTCAGGTTCCTGAGCTGAGCCAGCAGTAAAATATCATACTGAGACAGGGTGGGACAGCCAGAGATCTTCAGGAAAGAAGAAAACAGACCACTGGGGTTGCTCAGTCAGAAAGGATAACAGAAAAAGAAAGAAGATCTTGCCTCTGAGGGAGGGAAGTGGATGGGACTCTAGACAGGTAGCTCTAGAAATTACTAAAAACTCTAGAGTGACTGCTTTTGCTTTGGGGCTGGAACTGAAAGGAATAATTGGGCTTGAGACACTGGAGGGTTTTTGGGTTTTTTTGCTGTTGTTCAGTTTATTCCACTTGGAGTGGTGGCCAGCAATGGGAACTTCAGTCCTTAGTAGCTCCAGCCAAGACAATTTTTTACAAATGGAAAAGTGTACTTTACAGAGCAATCCTCTGCTGCTGAAGATATGTAAATCAATGAGCTTCTAAGGGAATAAAAGGAAAGGAAAGTGTAATCTTAAACAGTTACACCCTTCTAAGTTCACTGAAGTCAACTGGATTATAATGGTTATAACTTTGGTTAGAGTGCTACTGCTAATGTCTGCAAATATCTTTTTATTTTATTTATGGTTAGTGTTTTAATTGGATATGTTGACTTGTTATATTGTGGTATTTTAAAAGATGTAATCTACTTTGCATCTCTCTGAGTAAAAAACAGGTTCTAAATTAAGTTTAAATATACATTCTGATATTACTATTATATTCATTGTCAATCATTTTCTAGCAGCCACCCTTGAATTTGTCAAAATGTTTTACAAGAGTTCAACAGGTGTTACTAGCTCTAACATGTGAATGTATTTATGCTTCTTTACAGTACATCTATCCTCCTAATGTACTTTGGTTTAATAGTCATGCCCAGGGCTTTTTTATAGCAGGAACTCCTTTGCATATTAGGCCACACACACCCTGATGTAGCCAATCCTCCAAGAGCATATAGGGCTCTTAGTACAGGGCCTACTGTAAGCTCCAGAAGGACTGGCTACATCAGGGGTGTGTGGCCTAATATGCAAAGGAGTTCCTGCTACAAAAAAAGCCCTGATCATGCCCTCTTGCCCAGGATTTCTGAAACCTGGGAGGGACACTAGTGATTTCTAATAGGCACTTCTAAGCACCTTCTCCATTATGAGTCCCTTGGATTCTTTGGGGAAATCCATGATTGTTAAAGCAGTGTGAAGTCAATATTATATTTGTCCTGCTAACATACCACACTTTCTCCTGGATTGTTTCTCCTGCAGACTATTGGTCTGCAGTTGAAGAGTTAGATTCAAGCCCAGTAGCTTAAAGACCAATAGGATTTTGGATGTATGACCATTCAAGAGGCAAAGCTCAGATTTTTTTTTTTTCCTGGACTGCATCAACACGTGGTCATGAAAGATACTTGGTAATTTATTATTCTTCTGTCATTTTTTATTGCTGCATCTGGATTAATCCAAACTGCTGTCCTCTAGCTTGACAGGATAGGGCAGGGGTGGCTAAACTGCAGCTTGGGAGCCACATGTGGCTCTTTCACACATATTGTGTGGCTCTCAAAGCCCTCACTGCCCTGTAGGCCAGCTTGGAGAGGGCATTTTAGTACTTCTCCAAGCCAAGCCAACCAGTAGCTTGGAGAATGCATTTAAAGTTGTTTTCTTTTCCTCTCTCCTCCCCTTCCCTATCTATTTTCCTTCCTTCCTTCCTTCCCTCAAACACCTGACATTCATGTTTTATGGGTCTCAAACATCTGACTTTTAATCTATGTGGCTCTTACATTAAGCAAGTTTGGCCACCCCTGGGATAACGAAACTTCCAAATATGGAAATGAGTTAACCAAATTCCTCCTGTGTCCTTTGCCAGAGTGGCAGGATCAAGTTGTCAACAACAACTGTTGGGAGTGCCATTGGACAGAAGGAAAAAGATGCTGTCTGTTAAAGAGGGCTCCATTTTGTGTTTCAATGTTACTCAGTTAATTTAGCCTTTGAGGGGAAAACGCTTTGTTTTGTTTTCTTTTCTTTCAGATTCCTGATCTGATATGTTGCTTTGTGACATGGTACGTCATCCTGCATCAGTCACATCACATCACGTTAAGTTTCATGAAGTGGTGTGCCTGAATGCTGAGCCCAATGAAGAGTTTCAAAGAGAATAGGTTCTGAAATCCAGCCACATTTTTTTTAAAAAAACCAACAGATCTCAAAGGCTATTTTAATGACAATTATCAGGGTGACAAAGCTTAGTCCTAGTTATTTTATTTTTTTACATATTGTTCATTAGTAGAGTTATTTTTCTTTAAAGGGATGGATAATTTTGCCAACCAGTTTTTAATCATTTCTTTTACAAGCACAGTGCAGTACCTAACAAAAGATAACGGAAATGATCCTGCAATCAAAGATGTGGAGTTGGCCTGTTCAGAGCACAAACTAATGATGCATGCTTGAGAATATTTCTCTAGCCCCTGCATATACAGAATTCTGAATCACGATCAGTTTCCATACAAGAGCCAAAGGCTACCTCCCATAATCCAGACCCCTCTAATTGTAACTAATTTATTGACATCAGCAGATAAGCCATTATTTTTTGGGGGGGAAAGATAAAGTGGACAGCCCAAAGAAGAGAAGGCGGGGGTAATCAATGTTAAAGATGTTTATTTTTATGGTCAGGCTAAATTAATCATGCCCTTTTTATGAATATTTGACCGTGGTCCAAATTCCATGTGTGGTTCCACCAAGACCCAGCCGATCTTTATGATCTAAAAGGCACATATGTAGGGGGCTTGTACAGAAGTGTAAAAAGAGCCATTAGAATCGGCATGTGGATGAGACACGGAATTAATTCCAGATTGTTACGGGTGTACTAATAGCAGCAAGAAGCATGGCTTTCTCCCAAAGCAGCAAGAAAGGGTAATTTCAAAGAAAAATGCCAATTGTATATTACTCAAAAGCCTTCTGCTCTTTCCACTATGCTGAGCTTTAGTGTGTCAAATATTTGTATGGATATTGCTTAAATGATGATGCAGCTTGAAAACATACCAAAATGCACATATATTCACATTTAAAGGCTAGAATTTTGGGGACAGCTATCAGAAAGGACTATACAGCAGTGGATATTGAAAGCTTTGCACAAAGCTGTACGTTAAAACCAGGGGTGGGGAGGGGTGGAATAATGCCCTAAATTTCTGATTATACGAAGCAGTTTTACATTGAGTCAAATTAATGGCTCATCTAAGTTGGTACTATTATCTCTGACTGGCAACAGTTCTCCAAGATCTCAGGCTGTGAATGAGTCTTTCCCAGGGCATTTTTTGTAGCAGGAAATCCTTTGCATATTAGGCTATACCCCCACCCCCTCGATGTAGCCAATCCTCCAAGAGCTTACTGTAGGCCCTGTAAGAAGAGCCCTGTAACCTCTTGGAGGATTGGCTACAAAGGAGTTCCTGCGACAAAAAAATCCCTGTTCTTTCCTAACAACGAAGATCCTTTTTCCCTGACTTGGATGGTCCAGGCTGGCCTGAGATGCTAAGCAGGGCTGGCTTAGCCTACTATTTGGATGGGGGACTACCAGGGTTGCCTTGTGTACTGTTTGGATGGGTGAAGTCCAGGGTTGCTAAACAGAGGCAGTCAATGGCAAATCACCTCTGTTCATGTCTTGCTTTAAAAAACCCTATGGTATCACCCAGGGCTTTTTTTTGTAGCAGGAACTCCTTTGCATATTTGGCCACATACCCCTGGATGTAGCCAGTTTTCCAAGAGCTTACAGTAGGCCCTGTAATAAAAGCCCTGTAAACTCTTGGAGGATTGGCTACATAAGAGGGATTTGGCTTAATATGCAAAGGAGTTCCTGATACAAAAAAGCCCTGGGATCACCTTAAGATGGCCACAACTTATCAGCACTTTCCACCAGTGAGATATCCTCTAGGGAACTGCAACCATTTTGTGGGAAAGTGGTACTATGACATAAAGATATGTCATTTGGAAAGGTATAAATATTTGTGCTTAAAACTTAGTGGCCTCTGCTGCGTTTGTAGATTTCAATTCCCCACCCCCACCCCTCCTTGCAAAGAACTCATAGCTGATTTTTTACTATCCATAGCTAACATTCTAAAACACTGTATGCATTACCCAATAGACCAGAATGGCCCTAAAGCAGCCATTCTGACCTGGAACATAATAATATGGATGGAGAAAAATGCTGAATAAATGCTTTGTCCAATAGACAATAATGGCTCTGATGGAACCATTCTGCTTTATGAGTCTCGCAATATACATTTTGAAAAACTCCCTGATTGCTGGACTGGTTGAGATGGCTCCAGTCAGCTACATACCTATAATGAAAGTCTGTACGAACTTTATGGATGAGCATGCATCCAAATATAAGCACAGGAGCAAATAAAATAAAAGACCCTCTGAGTAAATAACAGAAATTCACACGTTGCTGTTGCCCCAGTTACAGTGAGTGTACTAAGTCTGCTAACCAGGATTTCATTTGTGCACCTGGTAGGGAAAGTAGCTAATTCTAGGGTTGCCACCCCCCTGGTGGAGATGGGGGCCATTGGTAAGCTGACCAGTGGGGGGACTTACCAGGATAGGGAGGGAGGCCCAGGCTATGTCACTGGTGACATGAAAACATCACTTCTAGCATGCACCAGAAGTGACATCATTACCTCAATGGCAATGTTCTGGTCTATGGTCGAAGCCACTTGAACAGGGAGGTTTCTTTGTCAATGGAACAGACTCATGGTTTGTGAGCTGCAAACCCCATTGAAAGTGACCACAGTCACTTTCAGAAAGCATGAAAAACAGCCCAGCAGCAGGGAGCAGCCTGTTCCCCGCCACTCAGCTGTTTCAAGCTGTCTTGTGCAGTATCTTTAAAGTTAAAAAGGTACTGCACAAGACAGCATGAAACAATTGGGTGGCAAGGAACAGGTACTTGTCACAGCTGTTTGGGGGCTTTTTCATGCAATCTCTTTGAACATTAAAGGGACTGCACAAGACACTCCAAAATAACTGTTTTTGCAGCTTTTGTGGGGGACAGAAAGCAGGGGTCTAAAGGGACTCAGAGTCCCTTTAAACGCCTGCTTCAGCTCCATCCATAAACTGCCATGAACCACTATGGACTACTTTAAAAGTCCATGGAAGTTTGTGACCCATCATGAGCTTTGGCTTGTGAACCATGAGCAGCGCAAAATTTGTGATGAAGTTTGCAGAGTGGTAAGGTGAAGTACTGCAGTCCAAGCTCTGTTCATGACCTGAGTTTGATCCCGGAAGAAGCTGGGTTCAGGTAGCCAGCTCAAGTTGAATCTCAAGTCTTCCATCCTTCTACGGTTGGTAAAATGAGTACCCAGCTTGCTGGAGGTAAAGTGGAGATGACTGGGGAAAGCAACAGCAAACCACCCCATAAAAAGTCTGCCAAGAAAACATCCTGATGTGACATCACCCCATGGGTCAGTAACAACCTTGTGCTTGCACAGGGGACTACCTTTACTTTTTTCCTTTTTTTGCTTTATGGTTTGGTTTGAACCCATCCCTACTTATGATGGAGGAGTCCAAGGCACACAAAAAACTGGAGCTAACCCTAATGTGAACCAAGTGAATTTCAGGACTAAGAAGGGATCAGGCAAAGATCAGCAGATTTCCCATATCTAACTGGAAACCAAGGGACTTGTTCTACTGCACTATTTCTATTTTAGGCCTGTTTCCACACTTGCATCCCAATGCTGCCCTGACATCAAAACTATCCCTGATTGGTGACAGCCAAGTCAGCACACCATGTCCCATTTGGTTTGTTTTTGAGTCACAGCACAACAGAATATTTTCTAGTGTACCACCAACTTACATGGTCACTGCATGCTCATATGTGAAGACAAACACAAACTTCCTCCTTTGAATAATACAGGTAAAATAAGCCAGTATGAGGTAGAAACTACCACATGCATAATAAACTCACACACAGAGAACATGACTCTTCATTTACATAAACGTCACGATCCTTGCATATAACACATACTTCTGAGTTATTAATCAAATGACTCACCAAACCTTGGAGGAAATATCACTAATTTTAAAGTATTTTTAAAGCACAGTCAGTGAACTAGATCTATTGATGAGTCATAGGTATATATACATGAATTATTGCCGTATGAGGCAATGGTAGAAGAGATTTCAAGTTGAATAATCAAAAGTTCCAGAAATATGTAGATGTAATTGTTCCAGTGTCAAATACAGATTTCATAATACCTGGAAAATTAAATATTTTATACTGTTTGGAACATTACCCAGTTATTGATGAACCATTCAGCCATCCCACTAAGAGAAAAATAAGTTGGGCTAATACAGAGGAAAACCACCTATTTAAGTGGAAAAAGTGGGATAATTCCACTCTTCTTTTATTTCTCACTAGCCCTGTACAAGTAGAATTCCCAAAACTGCCTTGGCAAATTCTGGGGAATTTGGGAGGCTGGTACCTGGGGAGAGTGGAGTTGGGGAGGATATGATGATATTTTTGAGTGATGCTCTAGTCTGCCTTTCCCACTTTGTATTGTCTTTACCATAGAGACTTTGAGAAATTCCTAGAGTGTCACTATGGGTGATACCAGACAGCCGTTTAAAGTCACCCAGGGGACGGGAAGCAGGTGGACGAAAAAAGAGCATCCACACATGCACATCTGCCTGCCGTCCCCGTCCTGCCCTGGTCCCAGGCTTGCCGGGAGCCAGCTCGAAAAGGCTGGCTAAGGCGCCTCTGAGGCGCCTCCCTGGCCATCTAGGAAGCCGGGAGGTGCCCAAAGTGTGCCCAGAGAGCCGTGGATGGGATGCAAGAACATTCCAGATGCTCCCTGGGCACCCACGGCCCTCCCCTTTTCTGCACGCCGTCTGGAAGCTCCGGGGCGTTTCATTTCCGGCTGGCTCTCTTTGGGACAGCTTTAAGCCAACCCAAACCTGTGAGTGAGAACCCCTATTTTTACTTATATACGGACATCGTGATCACTGGTTTGGTTGCCAGGGTGCCAGGAGTTTCAACTCACACACATCTGCGCTAAGACTTGGGTTTTGGTCTGCCATTTCTTCACAGAATTATGTGTATACTAAAGGCTTCATCTTTACAGCAGCACTCTGTCTTTGAATGGGTGCAAGCCAGAAGTAAAAGTATCTCCCAGCCTCTCCGTGCATGCCTAATCTCGGCTGTTGTAGTGGAAGAAGTCGCGCTGCCACGAGTTGTCCAGTCAAGCGGTTTTTCAGCCCTTTTAAATGGGAGCCATTTCCAAGGCTAACATCACCAGCAACCATCTTCCTGCACTTCCAGACGCCATTAGGGAGAAGCAGGAGGCCCACGCATCCAGCGGTTACCTCCAACATCTGCATAAAGCCATTATGCTTATCTTGGGCGTGCATCCTGCCAGACTGCCCGAGCCTTTGTCAAACGGAACCTTCAACAAAAGACGATGCCAGCCAGAGGAGGAAGAAGAGGAAGACCAGTCTTAATCCAGAGCCAGAGCTATTGTGTAAATCGGGTATCACTTTAGATATCAATTCGGCCCTCTATTGTCATTTCAGATAAGTTTGTAGCCTGTTTTAATCCCCTCAACACATGCCTCACCCCAACTGTCATACTGGACCCTCCCCCTGTCCGCCCCTTTTTGGCGACATAGGAGTCACATGTCCTGACATCCCCACAGTGTCACCAATCACGTAACGTACTGACCACAGATCGCATGACCTCATCCCCTGAAGGCACAACTCAGGTAATATAAGGCCAAGCAGATGGCAGTTCTCTCTCTGCCTGAGCAACATGTAACCAGATTGTTCCCCCTCCCTCCCTACTCTAAGTAAGGAGCATCAGACATGGCACATGGCAGTGCATGTCTATACCTTCTAGTTGTAACTGGACCCTAAGTCCATCAGGACCAGGTAGTATACCCTGTCTATGTTTTACCCTTGTGTTACCCCTGTATATTTCATGCTGTTTTCCTAGGACTGTATGTGTGATTGAATGATTGTGCATCCTTGTATGATTGCCTATATTTTATAATAAAAACACCCTTGATCATTAGACAAGATCTCCTCATTATTGGGTGACTTCCAAAGGAGACGCCTCCTGTAGACATAGATCCTTGATCTCACTAAAGCCTGATTGCCCACCAAACTAATTCCCCAAAACCTATTTTTAGGGCAATTTGGCTAACAACCAGCCGTCTGGTATCACCCTATGCGAAGGCCATTTTTAACCTTTCATTCTTCTGTCAGTGGGAAAATGCAGCTGGGAGCTGACAATTTCCTGTGCCAGGTGGGTAAATGGGAGGCTATATGCAGATGAAATATATTGGGGGAGAAGGAAGGAAGAGGGATCATATAGACCTGGTGGCTGTGTACCCTACCGTTGCATGTTTAGTGTGTCTGCCTCTCACCATGTAATCACAAAAAAGAAAAAACAGATTCTGAATACAGCTTCCTCCTTTCAGTTGCCCATAGCTACTCTGCCTAGGCTTACGGACACAAACCCCTTGGGAGGGCAACTTCCTGGCTCAAAATTAACATTTGGGAAGGGAAATAGGAACATGGACTGAGAAGTGCTATGAAGAGACATGTACACAAAGCTGGGGTAGAGTCACCCAGTCATGAGATATTAGAGGGCAGAGGATATTGCATCAGCCTTACCCCCAATAGATTAATCAGTCATCTAGAAAGCCATTTTTGTGAATGCACAGTAGCTAAAATAAGTTCTTCCACAGGGTCAATGATGATCATATCAGACGATATGCAGTGGTTCTATAACTGCTGAAATGCCATGAAAAATAACCTCAATGATAACACAAGCTGAACTACCAAATAGAAATGGAGGCCCAAGTTACAAATATTGCCTGGCTGGCATTTTTCCAACTGGGTCAGCTCAGGCAACTGGCTCCTTACCTGTGCTGACCTAGCCACTGTAATCCACACAACAGTCACCTTTAGACGATTACTATAACTCACTATGCAGGACTGCCCTTGAAAGTGATTCAGAAGTTACAACTTGTCCAGAATGTAGCATCTCATGTCCTTACAGGGACACTGATAACTGTACACATACAATTTGTAATTCGCCAGCTGCAGTGGCTCCAGATTGAGTACCAGGTCAAGTTCAAGATTCTGGTTTTGACCTTTAAGGCCCTAAACCAGGAGTGTCAACATGCAGCTTGGGGTCGAATCAGGCCCCCAGAGGACTCCTATCAGGCCCCCGAGTGACTGGCTATATCTGCTTCTTTCTCCCACTCTCTTGCTTCCTTCTGCATTACAGCTTGCTTTGCAAGGCTCTCTCAACTGCAGAGCTTTTGAGCTAAGCCTCTCTTCCTTCTATTGGCTGAGGCTCCTCTCTAGGCTTCCCAAATCCCCCGCCTGGGCGGGGGACCCCCAATTTGGAGCCTCCTCCCCCCGCTCACCCAAAATCCAGAAAGCGGGGGGAATGGTGGCCCTTCCCACGCAGCCTAGATCCCAGCAGCTTCTCCTCGCCCCTTCCCACCGATCCCCGATGCTTCTTCTCCTCCCTTCCCTTCCCTTCTCACCTCGGATCGCAGCAGCTTCTCCTTGCCCCTTCCCTTCCCACTCAGCTCCATCACAGCAGCTGGAGCTTTCCCAGGCTGCTTCCTTCCCCGCCCCAAAGGACCATGTGCCTTTGCACCTCCAGAGGTGGTGAAAGGCTTCAACTTTCTGTGTCTGTGTTGCTGTAAAGAAGCTGGCTGGTGAGTAGAGAGGCCAATCCCCTACATCAGATTTGTGAGAAGGGTGTGTGTGTGTGTGTGGAGGAGAGGGAAATGTCTTCATTATTCCCTATGTGGAGATCTTTTCTCACAGGGTATGATGGGGAATTGATCTGGAGGTTTCGGGGGCTCTGGGGGAGCTATTTTTTGAGGTAGAGGCACCAAAGTTTCAGTATAGTATCTAGTGCCTCTCCCCAAGTACCCCCCAAGTTTCAAAACGATTGGACCAGGGGGTCCAATTCTATGAGCCCCAAAAGAAGGTGCCCCTATCCTTCATTATTTCCTATGGAAGGAAGACATTTTAAAAAGTGTGCTGTCCCTTTAAATGTGATGGCCAGAACTCCCTTGGAGTTCAGTTATGCTTGTCACATCCTTGTTCCTGGTTCCGCCCCCAATGTCTCCTGGCTCCACCCCCAAAGTCTCCTGGCTCCACACCCGAAGTCCCCAGATATTTCTTGAATTGGACTTGGCAACCCTACTCCTCTCCCTCCTGGTCCTCTGGGGAAGGAAAGAAAAAGCCAGGTCTTCTTTTGTCCAGTTCCTTAGATCTCAAGGGAGAAATACAAAGAAAGCACCTTTAAGATCAACGAGTGCTAAAGTTTTAAAAATGTTTTAAGTTTTAAAAAAATCTTTAATTATATTTGTCTGTGTCCTTTATAAAGTTTATATCTCTGCTACCTTATCTTAAATAGCTACACACAAGACCCGGCCGGCCCAACAAGGTCTCATTTATGTCAGATTCGACCCTCATAACAAAATGAGTTTGACACCCCTGCCCTAAACAGTCAGTGACCAACATACCTAAGGGACCGTCTCTCCTAGAACGCCCTCTGAAGAGCACTACACTCAGGAGATCCAACATCTACTAGAAGTCCCTGGCTTAAAGAGTGTCCAGATGTCCTTCTCAGCCCTTGCTTCAACTTGGTGGAACTCTCCGCCTACTAACATCAGGGCCCTGACTTGTTACAACTCCATAGGGCCTTCAGGGCAGAGATGTTCCACCAAACATATGGTTGAGGACAACAACAGTATTTTAGCAAAAGTTTTAACAGCAACTGATCTATTAACTGTTCTTCCACCCCTCTCCCACCCATGTTAATGTAAACTGGGGGTCAGAAAGGATTTTGTACCATGGCGCCATATAGTTGTTAGGTTTTATGGTGTTGCATTTAAATTGTTTCATTATATCTTGTATGAATTTGTTGTCCACTGCACTGAGCACACTTGCAAGGAGGGCAGTATAAAAACTTAATGAAACAAATAAAGGAATTTTTAAAAATCTGATCTTATGACATCCCTATAAAGTCTCTACTAAGGGTGTGCAAAAATATAATGTTATTTTTGGTGTACTGAATTAAAAAAAGCTATTTCCCAATATTCCTAAATCCCAATATCAGTATGATATTGAGATTCAGAAAATATTTGAGATTGCTGAATTTATTTGGCCCTATTATACCCTATGGGGACCATCCCCATAGTATATAATGGAGAAGGGGATAGCGAACTAGTATCTCCTCCAGATTCACTCAAGTGCAGCTTGGCTTTAAAGTCAAGTCACATGCAAATGGACTCAAGGCAGTGTGAGTTCTCTGCGGGCTCTGCTGGGAAACCCGCCATCAGAAAGGTGAGAGGGAAGATCTCAGATGTCCTCCCCTTTCCATTCTGCTGGCCTCAGAAGCTGTGGCCAGCAGAAAGGATGGAGGGAAGGTCTCAGATCTTCTCCCGTTTCCATTCTGCTGGTCTCAGGAACTGCAGTCTCAGAACTTCCCCCCATCCCATTCTGCTGGCCCTAGGGAGAGTTCTCCCTGCAAGATCAGCTCCTTTGAAGGCTCCAACCCAGTCTAAACTGGACCTAGCTGTGCCTGCGGGCAAGGGAGGATCAGCTTGGGAGTTGCAGAACTGTCAACTCTCCCCGCCCCAGATGATCATTGGCTGATTCCTTTTGCAGCTTGGTTTAAACCAAGTAGCAAGAAGAGCCAGTCAGTCCCAGTTGAGACACCATGCAGTTGTCAGCTCTGCACCACTCCAGCTGATTCTCTCTTGTGGTTCCCTTGCACTTTGGCTGGAGCTGGCTCCCCTGAATAAAAGCAAAAAAAAAAAAAAAGGCTCCAGACCCCTAATCAGATCCCTGATCTGTATTCAGCCTAATAAACAAACAAAACAAACAAATATACTGATAGTGTATTTTTCAGGTATTTATTTGGTTCAGTTTATACCGAATGCATACCCCTAGTCTCTACCATTACTTCTGCTCACAATCTTTCCATGAATTAAAATACAGAAGGCTATCCCAGCAGATGCCTTTAACTTTGGCTAAGCAAAATCTATGTTAAATAAAAATTCTGACCATAAAATATTCAGACATTGACAAGTTATGGTGGGAGAAATCACTAGCAGAATCATAGAGTCTGAAGGGACCATACAGGCCATCTAGTCCAGCCCTCTACCCAATGCAGGATCAGCCTACAGCATCCCTGACAAGTCTTCATCCAGCCACCACTTAAAGGTTGCCAGTGAGGGAGAGCTCACCACCTCCCTCGGTAGCTGATTCCACTGTTGAACAACTCATACTATAAAAAAGCTTTTTCCTAATATCCAGTTGATACCTTCCCACCTTTAATTTAAACCCATTATTATGAGTCCTTTCCTCTGCTGCCAACAGGAACAGCTCCCTGCCCTTTAAGTACTTACAGAGAGTGACAGCCCTTTAAGTACTTACAGAGAGTAATCATGCCCCCCTCACCCTCCTCTTCTCCAGACTGAACATTCCCAAGGCCCTCAGCTTGTCCTCATAGGGCTTGATCTGCAGACCCCCAATCATCCTCGTCACTCTCCTCTGCACTCACTCCATTCTGTCCACATCATTCTTGAAGTGAAGCCTCCAGAACTGCACACAATGCTCCAGGTGTGGCCTGACCAATGCAGTGTACAGTGAAACTATGACATCTTACCAGGGGTCATTTTGTAGAAAAATAGGTGGTGGAGCTCATCCAGGGATTGTTATGCAGCTGCACCTACTTTTCAATGGACAAGGTGGGAAGGAGGAGGTGGAACTCTCAAAAAGGTTCAGGAGCTGTGCTCCTGTGAGCTCCCGCTGAATCTGAGGCCTGCATCTTATAATCTGGATGTTATGCCTCTGTTGATACATCCCACAATGGCATTTGCCTTTTTTGTCACTGCATCAGACTGGCTGCTCATATTTAACTTATGGTCCATCTTGTTCACAAACACTGCTACCCAGAAATGTATCCCCCATCCAGTATGTGTGTTTCTCATTTTTGTTACCGAGATGTAGAACTCAGCACTTGTTCACTTTCTCCCACTTTCCCAGCATGTTCAGATCTCATTGAATTCTACTTCTGGTGTATTCGCTGCTTCTCCCAATTTGGTGTCATCTGCAAATTTAATAAGCTCCTCCACACCGTCATCCAGATCATTGATAAAAGTACTGAAAAGTACCAGGCCCAAAACTGAGCCCTGTGGCACTGGACCCTTCCCCCCTCCCTTTCCATTCTGATGGCCTTGGGAACTGCAGTCTCAGATCTTCCCCCCATTCCATTCTGCTGGCCCTGCAGAGAGTCCACTGGACCCTTCCCTCCATTCAGATGAAATGCCATTGACAACTATGGTGCAGTTCTCCAACCAGTTCCCTATCCACCTAACTATCCTAGAGTCCAATCCACAGTCCTTTAGTTTACCCATCAGAACATCATGTGGAACCTTGTCAAAAACTTTACTGAAATCCAGGGAAACAACATCAACAGCATACCCTTGATCCAGTAAGCTCGCCACTTGATCCAAGAAGGAAATGAAGTTGTTCTGGCAGGACCTGTTGAGGAAAAATTTCTGCTGACTCCCCTGGATCAACAAGTTGTCCTTTAGGTGCTTGCAGACTGATCCCTTTAAAATCTACTCCAGTATCTTCCCTGGGGCAGAGGTCATACACCCTGGCCTATAGTTTCCTGGGTCATCCCTCCTCCCTTTTTTGAAAATTGGGATGACAGTCGCCCTCCCCCAATCTTGTAGCACTTCACATTCTCCAACTCTGGAATTAATTTTAGAAATTCTCCTGATTAAGACTTGAAGGAAGGAAGAGTGGGGTGCCACTTTTCTTTCATTTTGAAACAAAACAAATTTGGAGGAGTCTGGCACACCCGAAACACCCTGTTCTTCAGCCTGTGTAAGTGAGTTAGGCTGAGACAAGGGTTAAATATCTTATCATTAAACCAGAACAGACATCTTTTCCCTTCCTCTTTTCTGCAAAAGCTTTCCCCCCACACACGTTCAAAAATGAAAGGTGTCAGCCTTTGTGTTTACTTCTTGACATGATCCAGAATGTATGGCCAAGGAATGACAGATGCCTGTAACCAGCTGCAATGAAGCATGCTAAAGTTTCAGTCTAATCCACTTATTTCACTGCTGTCACATAAACCCAAACAAATGTGCACTACATTCCACTTGCTCCAAGGGTGGAGGGGGAGCTTTGTTACATAATATAGCTCAGACACCATCTTTCTGAAAACATTCTTGGATGGTTTTCCATTTAATTGACTCCTTCAAAAAAATCGCTGAAATCCATTTACCCCTTGGTATGTTATATCCTCCCATGTTGATTGATTTGAAATGTGGTGTTGGAGGAGAGTTTTAAGGATACCATGGAACACACACGCACACACACACACACACACAACCAAATAAGAGGGCTCTAAATCAAATCAAGCCTGAAATCTCCTCAGAAGCTAAAATGACTAAACTGAGGCCACTGTTTTTTGGTGATGCTATGAGAAGACAAGTCACCAGAAAAGGGAATAATGCTAGGAAAAGTTAAAGGCAGCAGGAACACAGGAACTCTCAACATGAGATTAATCGACTCAATCATGGAAGCCAATCCTTACAAGCCCAGATTTAGAATGTTTGGCACCCTACGCAAGGCTAACTACTTGCCCCCCATGCATAACCAATTCTATCCTATCACCCATAGGATAGAATGGAGAGACTGGGTTGCCGCTGTGGTATAATGCTAGAGGAGGAGTTTTAAACCCCTTCTCTAGGGTTGCACCGCAGTGGCGGCTGCATCTCTCCATTCTATCCTATGAGCTCATAAGACAAAATAGACTCCATTCTATCTTATGGACCCATAGGATAGAATGGAGAAATCAGGCTGCCGCTGTGGCCCAACCCCAGAGAAGTGGTTGGCCCACCAGCCTGTGCCTCTTGGAAACTCCAAGAGGTTCATGGGGGTGATCTTTTCCCTGCTTTTGCACTCTAGGGTGGTCCAATTCTGCACTCCTGAACCAATGGTGCCTTAGGCAATTGCCTAAGTCACCTAGTGGGAGATCCAGCCATGATTCCTTACTTGCCTGTAGAATCTGCAATTATGTTGGAACCATTTATTTATTTATTTAGAATTTATATCCCGCCCTTCCCACGAATGGCTCAGGGCGGCTTCCAATAATGAATCCAACATAAAAATTAAACAATATTTAGGCATGTAAAGGGTTAAACATTTAAAACAGATAAAACAGATAAAACCTTAAAATTAATAAATAATCCATGTGTATATGAAAGAGATCTGGCAAGTACGTTAAGTTCTCAAGCTAGGTATAGGCTAGCCGGAAGAGGGTCGTCTTACAGGCCCTGCGGAACTGGACAAGGTCCCGCAGGGCCCTCACCTCTTCTGGCAGCTGATTCCACCATGTAGGGGCCATAACAGAGAAAGCCCTTTCTCTGGTGGATTTCAAGCGGGCTTCTTTCGGCCCAGGGACAGTAAGGAGATTTTGTGTTCCCGACCTCAGTACTCTCTGGGGAACATGCGGGGAAAGACGGTCCTTCAGGTAGACAGGTCCCAAGCCATATAGACAGGTCCCAACCATGTCGTTGCTTGTATCATACAAAGTGTTTATGGTGTAGTCAGAACTGTTAAAACCACGGTCTGAGATCAGACACCAAGAGCAAAATGTCAAACAGTAGCTTGAAGCTTGTTTCACTGAGTGCAGTTCAAACTAATTTAGCATTTCATCTGAATCATCAACCCATAGTTTGAGATGTTATTCCGCCTTCAAAGACCGCCGGATCTCAGAAAAGGGCGTCTAAAGTAAGAGGACAAATGGGCACATGCTAGCTCTCCTTCTCTTTTCTTTGTATAGTCTGCATCTTTGCTATACCCTGCTCCCTCAGTACCACTTCGTTAAAAAAAAAATGTTTATTTATAAATTAGGCTTTTAGACCACTCCTCCATATTAAACAGGACTCGGGGCGGTGTATAACGATAAAATAACCACAAAGATTTGAACAATGATCTGACCCAACACTGTTTCATAAATGATATTTTACAAAATATTAAAGGATGCAGCTGTATGGGAGGGAAATGCTAGTGTGGGAGAGAGAGAGAGACAAGCTTGACCAGTGGAAAAAGGATTCTGGTAGGAGAAGATTTTACTTACATTTCACTTTTCTCCTCAATGGGGATCCAAAGCAGTTTACAATATCATTCTCCTGTCCACAACTTCACAAAAACCACACTGTGAGGTAGGTTAGGCTCAGAAAGAAAGGGACAAATATTGGCCCAAAGTCAGCCATCAATTTCTACGGCAGTGTGCATTCAAACTTATGCCTACCGGATCTAACACAGGTCTAACCCAGTAACCACTGCATCACACTGGTTTTCCACCAAGGAACCTCTTGTGAAGATGAAACAATTAAGAGTATTGTGGCACCTTGTGGATGAACAAATTCATGAAGGTTGATCCAGGTGGGCAGCCGTGTTGGTCTGAAGCAGGAGAACAAAGCAGCACCTAAACCATTCTAAACTACGGCCTACCAGCTATAAGTAGCTCTGCCCACTGTACCCCATTCCATTGTCTGATGAAGTATACATGCATACGAAAGCTTACATTCTGAATAAAGCTTTGTTGGTCTTAAAGGTGCTACTGGACTTCAAATTAATGAAGGCTGTGTGAACTCTGACACTAGGATTTCCACCCTCTGGGTGTGGCCTGGAATTCTTCAGAGGGGGGGAGGGTCTATGGCATCACATGCCCACTGAGCTCCCTACCTTGCCCAGACTCTACCCTTCCCAGACACTGCCCCCAAATTTCCAAGACTCTCCCAAGCCCAAATTGGCAGCTCGGTTCTGCACTTGTACACACACAGTGCACATTCTAATTATTTCTCTGCCTCTCTTCTACACCTTACAAACTGGAATAACAGAAATTTCAATGAAGGCAAAAAGATGGTGAATCACCTTTTTAAAAAACTGTTGGCACAACAGCATTAAAACTAATTATTGATGCACAGTAAATGGCTGTTGTCCAATACTAGTCAATTCAATGGGAGTTTAACCATTGATTTAAAGAGGATGTAGATGACTCTCAATTGTTATGGTGAAGAATTTATCTATATTGGAAAAGAAGACTGAGTTGCATGTAGAAGTCCAAAAGCATGATCCTTAGCATATTTACTCAATTCTGAGCAGATTTACTCAGAAGTACATCTCTTTTTATTCTGTGGGACTTATTCCTGGGGGAGGATTGTTGGTATAATGCAGTAGTTCCCTCATACGATTGCCAAATTTTTATTTTTACATTGCAACAGTTTTGATCACAATATAGGTACTTAAGAAAATTTAGCCCATTATCTCTCTTATTGCTTTTGTCTCCTTGACTGAACATCAAGAAGACAGAAGTAATGGCTACATAGGAAATATACAACTTCAAGGTTGATGATGAAGAAATTGAAATTGTTAAAAATCTTCTATTCCTTGGCTCAGTCATCAACCCAAAGGGAGACTGCAACCAAGGAATCAGAAGGAAATTGAGACTGGGAAGGACAGCCATGAAGGAGCAAGAAAAGGTTCATAAAGATAAGGATGCATTGCTGGCAACCAAGATCAAGATAATTCAAACTATAGTGTTTGAAAGTTCCGTCGCGAAACCCGCTCAAACGGAAACCGCCAAGAAGCAGGAAAACGTTTGAGCGGCTTTTGCGACGGAAGTCGCCGGCTCTTTTGGCTGCTCCGGTGCTTCTTATGCGAAATCCCTGCAGATCCTCCGGCGTGAAGAGGGTGGTTGCGCCACTTGAAGGTGAGTGCGAAAACGCCCATAGTGTTATGTATGGATGTTAAATACAAAAGTACAAACAAACAAAAAAATACCCTGACCTGGATAACCCATGCAAGCCTGATTTCATCAGATCTCGGAAACTAAGCAGAGTTGACTCTGGCAAGTACTTGGATGGGAGACCTCCTTGAAATACCAGCAGTTGGGAGGACAGGGACAGGCTTTATTCAGCCACATCTCTTAATATCCTCCAGGTCCCCAGTAGGGATCAGTCACCAGAGATCACCATGACTTACGGGTGGAGACACACACACAACTCTCCCCACCCCCACTATGAATGGACGTAAAAGTTGGACAGTGAAGATACCAGATAGAAAGTTGATTCATTTGACATGTAGTGGTGGAGGAGAATTTTACAGACAACACAGACTATCTTCCATTGAAATACTAATCTGGGCCAACCCTGTATAGCTTCTGAGATCTGATAAGAGAAGGCTAGCCAGGACCATTGAGGTCTGTGCTTGTTTTGTGGTGAGCCACCTCAAGAAAGTTCTAAAGAAGCAGCACACAAATAAATCATAAGGCACTAGACATGTTACTACACATTATCTTCTTTTGCTATCTAATGTCAGGAGCTGAGGAAACTCTTCCTTGATGCTTGGAAGCACTGTAGGCCTGGATACAAACAAACTAAATCTTAATCCAGATTTAGGCTGATTCCTCACTAACCTTGCTCCGTGCCAGGCTTCCGTTTCGCTCCAGAGCAAGCTAGTGATTAAGCACCAGCTGGCTCCGCGCTGCCATTTTGCGCGGGAAAAACCTGCAATTTGCCACGCCACAGCATAAACCTGTTTTTTCAGATTTATACTGTGGCATGGCAAATCGCGGGTTTTCCCTGAGCAAAATGGTGGCACGGAGCAGCTGGTGTGAAAACACTAGCTCGCTCCAGAAAGAAACGGAAGCCTGGCACAAAGCAAGGTTAGTGTGGAATCAGGGTTAATGGAAGTACAGTTGGTTTGAGGAAAATCCAATCCAAGATTACATTTTAGAGGCGGTAGTCCTCCTCTTAAAGGAAAGGCTCACTGCTCAAATAGCAGATGGCACTGGTATAACCAGACTGCTTTTCAGACCTTCTCAGATTGGTTTGCCAGCTGTGGTTATTCCTAGAAAGAACTGATCTGGCCACCATCATTCAAGAATTAACAATCCAGATGAGATCACTGCGACACACTCAGTGTGGGGCTGCCTTTCAAAAATGCATAGAACTTCAACCAGTCGAAAAAATGGCTGGCAAAGATTTCTAGCTGGAACTTTCTGAAGAAGTCGTTATAACCCTACAGGTTCTGTGATTCTCACCCACTGTTGCTTTGAAGTTCTGGTTTTGATCGTTCAACCTGCAAATAACTTTGGAGTGGCACAGTTGAGGGGCTGCTTCACCCATACAAAGCCTTTACTATTCGGTTTTTGTAGATTTTCCAGGCTGTGTGGCTGTGGTCTTGGCATTGTGAGACCTGACGTTTCTCTCTAAGGATGCCAGTCGCAGTTGCTGGCAAAACGTCAGGTTTCACAATGCCAAGACCATGGCCACACAGCCCGGAAAATCTACAACAACCAATGGAATCCGACTGTGAAAGCCTTCAACAACCTTTGCTGTTCATCTGCATTAGCAAAGCAGAGATGAGAGCCAGGCTGGTGTTGTGGGTAGAAGGCCAAACTGAGAAGCAGATGATCTAGGTTTGACTTCTCAGTCTGCTATGAAGCTTGCCTGGTGGCTGGATGTGTTCCCTCAGCCTCACAGGGTTGTTGTGAGCATGAAATGGTTGGGGGAAAGCAATATCAAGTCACAACTGACTTTTCACCAGAAGCAGGTCTTGGATTCAGCAGGAGCTCACAGGAGTGCAACTCCTGAACCTTTCTGAGGGTTCCCCCTCTTCCTCCCCACCTTGCCCACTGAATAGTAGGTGCAGCTGCATACCAATCCCTGGATGAGCTCCACCACCTATTTTTCTACAAAATGACCCCTGATCAGAAGTGATGCTGTTCTTTGTGTTGTTCTTTTCAAGGGTTTCACCCCCTGAAAGCTTCCGCTGGCAAAGTTATGATGGATAGAGGCAGGAAAGGAGAGCTAGAGAGACAGACAGACTGCCTCCATACATTTGGGTCTTCTGGAAACTTAAGAAAATTATTATATTCCAGTGGGCATTTAATGTTTTATTCCCTGAAGCTGTTTGGTAGGTTTTTCCCCTGACTGCCAATTTTACGACTGTTTCTTTTTATCCTTTTCTCTCTGCTGCTTTTTAAAGTTTTATAGACCTTTATTTAACTGTTTTTTATTCTGCTCTTGGCTGTTGTCTTAGAGCTTTGAGATTATTTTTATTTCATTTTGTAATTTTAGAAGGTTTTATTGTCATGTTGTGAACTGCTTTGTGTGCCGTTGAAGTGACAGGGCGACTGGATCCCAAACATTTGAATATGTGTGTGTTTGTACACACACACACACACACACACACACAAACAGAACATCATAGTTGTTTTACCCATGCATATATGTACAGTATGTATGTGTGTGGGGGGAGGGGAAATTGTTGACGAACAGCACAGAGTGCGATGCAAATTTTCTGCCAAATAAATGAGCAGAACCAGGGAAACCTGCTCAACTTTAATTTCTTTCCTGAGATCAAAAGGAGAGAAGAACACTACAAGAGTTACATTGCATGGGCGGATATTTATATGCAAGAATGCTAATTTCTGATTCATGTAAGTAGCCTCATTTTGATCAAAGTGACTCCAGCACACTTCGAAGGTGAGCACACACTTAACTTCCATTGAAATCAATAGAACCTAAGCACTTACTGGATGCGTAAATCACTTTGTTTTCAAAGTGCTTTAACGTTCTCTGGATTGCTCCTGTAGCATAGAAATGTCTTTTTCTCGACTGTCCCTTGCATCTCCATATATAGAAAGTGCGAAAAGAAAAGCTCTTCCTTATTTTGTTATGCCAAAGGGAGTGTAATGGAAGTGAACATGGCATTCCTTCCTGGAAAGAAAGACCTGGCCTCTCTTTAAACATGTAAGGCCACAACCTTCTGAACCCTCGCCTCCTTTAATCCTTGTAAGGCAAAAGAAATGATAAGAAGTCATGTGGCTTCTCTCCCCCCCCTTCTCCCTGCCAGGAGTTTCAACAGCTGTGAAGCCATCTTTCAGCACAATTGATAAAAAGAGAAGACGCGCCGAATTTTGCCCGTGGCAGAATGGCATACAATTTCTGGCCCTTCGGGCTAAAACGATAAAATGCATAGAGGAAAATGTGAGCTTTTTTTTTTGCCTCTCTCCTCCCTCCCCCCTTTAAACTTCCCACAACAACCTCAGCAAAACCACATGACTTGTCTTGTACTATTTCCCTGGTGTTTTCAGCACTACTTTGGCAGGAAATCAGAATTACTGTTATATAAATTCCATCTGATGCCAGAGCTACCATCTGTGAGTAAAACTGTTTCACCTACGTCTGCCGCAAAGCCACTCTCTTAGAGACAAGAGGGGGGGGGGTAGAAAGAGAGGAGAGGGGAAAAATTTGATTAATTTGCAGAATGCTCGTGATTTGCTCATATATTATTATAACTGTTCATCAACACATGACAAATTCCCCAGCACTCTGCACAGGAACCCGTTCAGTTTCAGCAATTTCTTTGCATCGGCACCTGACAGACTGCGGAGCCCCTAATGACTTTCAGATGCTTTACAAACAGTAATTCTATCTTCACAATAAAAAAGAGGGGTGTGTGTGTGTGGGGGGGAAATCCATAGGAAGAAAAGAGTTGAACGAGTCTGTTTCATTTCCTTCCTGTATATCAATGTGATTTAACTCTTGAGGGCAGCATTGGTTTCGAGATCACAACAATGCCTGGAAAAGAGACAAAGGCTGCCAGTCTCAGGAGAAAAGGTGAAATAAATAATAATTCTTTTGAAAAAACACAGCTTCTTCATGTTTTCTTCATAGCAATACTAAAACGAAGCTAAATGGTCGCTCAGGAATCCTACTGCAAATATATATATATATAGCTGGGAGAAGTGGAGAAGAGCCTTTCAAAGATCTCTAGTTTTTATTTATTTGCCCCGTTTTGATATTTCCGATAACCTCCTTGCATTTCCAGAAAACACATCTGCTTCTTAACTGCTGATGATTCTCTCTCTCCCCCCACCTCCTCCTTTAAAGCTATGATTATGCTTTCTCAACCACTGTCTGTGTGCTTGATTGCCTGTTTTAGATTAGAGATTTTAGCAAGGAAACAAAGACTTCAGAATGCACATCAGTCGTACATATGAGAAGCCACAGAAGGAATAAGCAGTAAAATGTGATGCACCATCTGTCTGCGAACAATAACCTGCATGTTCTGAAAGGCTTACAAATTATTTAGTGCGCAACCTCGCCGAATTATGGGACCCTTAAATAGAGTGATAGACTGGAAATGAAAACCTCTTTGATGCCCAGGGTAGGGGGTCCTTTGGATTGTTCTCCCACACACCACCACCACCACCACTACCATCATCCCAAACTCAAGCTCAATTGATTGCTAAACACCAGAAGAATTTCCCAACCCCTATCTGTGCAGGTTCATTTTTATTAAGAAAGTCTCTGGAGAATTTTGAGGCAACAAAATTGAACAGGGAGTCATATTGTTTTTTCAGCAATAGACTGCTCCAAACGTTATGTTCGTCAAAAGACAGCCTCAAAATAATGGCTGCTTGGGAGATTTCCAAAGGACCACATTCAACTGCCAACAGGGACAGGCTATGGATTTCAACCTGAAACTTGGAACTGAGACTTCCTTCAGATATTTAGAGGCTGTTATGGGCTGTTTTGGGGAAGTAATAAATCCTGCCATAGTCTGTGATGCATGAAATGGTAAATTGACTCTACCTTTAATATATATATATATTCTTTTTAAATTGTAGATGAGTTATCTATAACTACTTTCTTTGAAAATGGTTTTGATCCAAAAATGGGGTGGGGTTCACAGGAGTTCCATGGCATCAGTATTCACACCCAAATCTGAATTACATCTGGCCCTAAATTTATAGCTTGCGACTCTTCCATTATATCCAGTTGTCCTCCGTTTTAAAACTTTCTCTCAAGGTTCAGGACTTCCCTTCACATAACCACCTACTTTTTAATTGTTGTATGTCTGAGCTCTCAGCCATTTCAAACTTCACTGGGAAAATGGAAAGATACTTATTCCTGACTAGAGTTAAAGGATCATCGGTGCCTTTAAGAAAGCCACCGCTACATCATCTAATTAGTCAACACAGGTTATGGAGAGAGGCTGGAAAATGAAAGTTGTTCACTCACAAAAAGGTGAATCTGGAAAGGATGTTCCCTCAAGAGTACAATCAAAACACCCCTTATACCACATGGATATACTCTAAAAATCCCAGACATGGTGGCTCTAGCTGCCACCTAGTGGTCATCTGTAAGCGTTGGTCAAGTGGTACACCAAGCATCGACATGTCTGAATATTCCTCCACATGTAATTGATGTGGGATCACCACAGTAACACTTGTGGTGAAGCACACCTACAAGCAGGGTAAGCATTGCCACAGGTCAAATTTTATAGTGGCAGCTATGTAGTCCATTATTACCAGGACTGAAAGGGAACAGGAAGCACAAAGTTATTTTAGTCAAACATTTGATATTTTCCCTCATCCAAGAACATTTTTTTAAAAAAAAAATACACCAACTTGACATAATCTATATGTATTCCACAGAAACAGTAAGATCAATGGTGGGAACACCAAGACAGCTGTAAAAAACAGCAACATCAGCTTCAATATCATACCAAACTTTTCAGAATCAGTTAAAAACCTTTATGAAAACAGGATATGAATCAATTTCTATTATTTCCTTCAAAATGATTCTAGAAAATGGGGAAAGCCCTAGAACTAGCCATCTCAGATCTTAGCTGGTGGACATAAGTTTCTCATTACTCTAACTCTTCCATTCCATGCAAAAGGATTACTCCAATAAGAGAATTTATTTGTTTACTCATTCCTCTCACTGCTCTTCTTCCATTACAGAACTCAAGGCAGCTTATGTAGGATTCCCACAAAGTCTCTCCTCTGGTGCTGTACAATCTGAACTTTCATTGGTGTTCTCCCCATCAGGGAAGAGGCAAAAGAACTATTTTGATTGCAGAGATCAGAAAGAACAGGAAACATTAGTTGCTTATGCTTCCTCTCCTGCTCCCTTGTCCCTTCACGACATCATAATGTTCAAAGCTACCATCATCCCCGTTTTCTTGTGAGCTTCTGAGAAGCAACATAAATGATTTCAATTGATGATAAGCTTCACAGAATTCCACTGAAGTATAATCTCTTTCAGTCTGAACTGCAGCAATGTTCAACTGCAAATTGTTTGACTTTGTTGTCTATCATGTAGGACAATGTCAACGATAATCCTTTTTATGATGGCCATCTACCGACCATCCACTGGACCAGTTGACTGTGGGACATCATGAATGAAATAACTGTGAAAAGGATAATGTGCCATCTGTTGCCTGCCCTGCCACACATCAATGCAGAAGGATTCTCCTTTCCAGAGCAGAATCAGCGGGGTGGGGGGGGGGTGGAGCGGTTTGTAGCAGGAACTCCTTTGCATAATGATGTAGCCAATCCTCCAAGAGTTTAAAGTAGGCCCTGTAAGAAGAGCCCTGTAAGCTCTTAGAGGATTGGCTACATCGGGATGTGTGTGTGTGTGTAGCTTAATATGCAAAGAAGTTTCTGCTACAAAAAAAAGCCCTGAGAATCAGTATTCTCTGTGGTAACGACAGCAACTTTAGGGAAACCTGGGAGACTCAGGTTCAAATCCACATTCCATCATGAAAGATTATGGGTGACCTTGGACCAGTCACATACTCTCAACTTAACTTGACTCACAGGGTAGTTGTTGTTGTAAGGATAAAATGGAGGACTGCCAGCCTGGGATGTTACTCTAATACAAAAATACAAAATATTGTGCACAAACAAACACTCTTAACTGGTGTATATAAAGTTCTATTATAACGAAATGAACAGCCTTCAACAGTGGGCATACATTCATACAGTGTAAATAGAAAACAACAGTCTCAAAACAATATTCCAAGGAGGACCCCACACAGTCACTGAGTTTTCCAAAATGAGTACAAAGACTCAAAAATAATGTTCCACAGGAGTCCCATTATTTTTGAGTCTTTGTACTCATTTTGGAAAACTCAGTGACTGTGTGGGGTCCTCCTTGGAATATTGTTTTGAGACTGTTGTTTTCTATTTACACTGTATGAATGTATGCCCACTGTTGTAGGCTGTTCATGTCACTATAATAGAACTTTATATACACCAGTTAAGAGTGTTTGTTTGTGCACAATATTTTGTATTTTTGTATTTCATATATTGTACTGCCACTGTTCTTTTGCATTGGGATGTTACTCTAAGCTCCTTTGAAGAAAAGCAGAATTAAAATGTGATGAAAATATACATTTTTCTGGCATGTCTTGGACACTTACACATTAGCCCTGCCTCGAACAGCCCAGGCAAGCCCAATCTTGTCAGGTCTCGGTAGCTAAACAGGGTCGACTCTGGCAAGTACTTGGATGGAAGACCTCCTTGGATACCAGGAGGTGGGGGCAGGATTTTTCAGCCACCTCCCTGAATATTTTCTGGGCCCCCAGTAGGGGTTAATCACAAGAGGTCTCCATGACTTCCAGGTGCACAAACACACATACAAACTCACATACATGTGCACATACACACGAACATATAAATACAAAAATTCCAAAAATAAAAAAGAACACATTAGCTAAAACACATTAGAAGAAGATACTACACAACAAATAAAAATGACACAGGGAATGGGTAGGAATAAGGACCAGGGGTTGTTTTGTAGAAAAGTAGGTGGTGGAGCTCATCCAGGAGTTGTTATGCAGCTGCACTTACTATTCAATGGAGAAAGTAGGTAGTTGGGGAGGAGGAGGAGGAACCCTCAGAAAGGTTCAGAAGTTGTGCTCCTGTGAGCTCCTGCTGAATTTGAGGCCTGATAAGGACCATAGCTGTATGCTCTTAGATATCCAAGAGCTGAATTTTGACAAGGTTGCATTTTTTGCCACTAAAAGACCTCATACACTTTTATTTTGCAAAAAAAAAAAAAAAAAAAGAATCTTACAAAGTGTTTCTGTGGAATATCTTTCTGTGGAAAAAGAATCTTACAAAGTGTTTCAGCAGTTCAAGATTTTTTTTTTAAACCAACCTGCAAAACAATACTGGCTTTCATGCATGGCTGATTTTTATGATCACAACATTTTGCATACAAAATTGTAGCAACGTTTCATTCACTTAGGCTGCTGCATAAATCCTGAAGAATTTTGTTTTACCAATAAGGATAATCTTTACATTAGCAGGGCCTGCCCAAGGGTCTTTGACACCCTAGGGAAACTGGGGAAACTGACTTTCGTACCCCTCCCACTTTCAACAGAGACAAAAAAAATGAGAAATGCAGAATGGTCTCTCTCAGAGTAACTTTTCTCACAGGATTGTTGTGAGGATAAAATGAAGGGAAAGAATTATGTATGGTGGGTTGTGGTTCCCCTTCTTGCCTTCATTAGTCCTTATATTTTCTTTTAAGCCATCCTTTTGATTGTCTGCCCCCTACAAATTAGGCTTCCCAACCCTCCCGCCCTGGCGGGGGACCCCAGGATTTCCACCCTCTTCCCCCGCTCCCCAAAAAAACGGAAGCGGGAGCATGGCGAGCCACCTGATCCTGGAGCAGGCGAGGCCGCTCCAGGCAGCAGCGCAGGCAAAACCAGAGAAGGAGAGGGCAGAGGCAGGCCAGGAGCATGGCGAGCCGCGAATCCGGGCCCTTCTAGGACCTGGACTCGCGGCTCGCCACGCACATGGCCTGCCTCCACCCCCCCCCCCGATTCCACCCTAGAGGCAGAGCAGAGCGAGTGAGGCCGCCACGCCGCTGCCGCCCCCCCTGCCCCACCACAGCTGCTCCTCCGAGATGGGCTCAGCCTGAGCCCATCTCAGAGGAGCAGCCACGGCGAGCGGAGAAGAGGCGGCAGCCACGCAGCGGCGTCGCCCGCTCCGAGACGGGGCGGCTCGCCACGCTCCCCGGCGCCGTTTCCCCCCCTCCCCCCTAGCTCCACCCCAGTGTCTCCTGGCTCTACCCCCAAAGTCCCCAGATAATTCTGGGATTGGACTTGGCAACCCTACTACAAATGCACTCCATGGAAATGAATTTGGACTTGAGAAGGTCCTTCCCCAAATTCTAAGTGCTTCTTGGATGGGGTGGTGGGTGATTGGGGGCTTCCTGAACTAAAAAGGGCACTGGCCATTTTCTCCATTGTGAACTGGATCCAGGTAGGCAGGCAGATGTTCTTGGATTCCTACTATGGCAGGATAGGATTGGGAAAACAACGACATTGGACAACGACATTGGATTTATATTCCGCCCTCCACTCAAGAGTCTCAGAGCGGCTCACAATCTCCTTTATCTCCCTCCCCCACAACAGACACACTGTGAGGTGGGTGGGACTGAGAGGGCTCTCACAGCAGCTGCCCTTTCAAAGACAACCTCTGCCAGAGCTATGGCTGACCCAAGGCCATGCCAGCAGGTGCAAGTGGAGGTGTGGGGAATCAAACCCAGTTCTCCCAGATAAGAGTCCACACACTTAACCACTACAGCAAACTGGCTCTCTCTTTTTAGGGAAAGAGTCTGGCTCTTTTTAGCTAGGAACTCAATGGTGAGAGGTAGAGAGAGGAAGGAAAGGTCTCTGGGCAGCCAAGGTGCCACTGCTACCACAAGCCAATAGCCCTTACTTTCCATCTGATCTTCCTCCTCCCTCCCCTCTTCCTTTCGGGGGCAAGCTTGGGGAAGGCTAGGGGTTGGGGATTTCTTCAGGGCACATTGGACATCCCAGTTTGCTTCTGAACAAAGACAGCCAGTGTCAGGGTCTGTTCCAAGACTTTTGCATTTGTGTTTATTTATTTCTATCCGGCTTTTCTCCCCATTTTAGAGTCAAAGTGGCTTTTAGCGCATTGTTCTCCCCTCCTCCATTTTCTCATAACACCCCGTGAGGTAGGTCAGACTGAGAGTTTTGATGGGCCTAAGATCACCCAGTGAGCTTCCATGGTATTAGTGGGGATTCGAATCTCGGTTGCCCAGGGTCCTAGCCCACTACTTTATCCACTTTGCAACATTGGCTCTCAGGTTCTGGCACCATAGGGGATTGCCTTGGTAAGCTAAATGGAGAGGCCAGCTCTGTATATGAGCAACATTATGCTGCGAAAACAATTTGAGGTACTGCCAATGATTTAATGGAAATGGTTGGGAGTCAGCTGCTACCATGGTCTCTGTCAGAAATACTAGAGCCTGTTCTATCCCTTCCGATATCCTCGGCAAAGTTAGTTCTAAGCAGTCTCCTGAATGTCTGAAGATGCCTCTATTACTGTCCTCCTAACAAGGCCGAACACTTCTAATGAATGTTGCTATGACAGCCCTGTCCACTTCTCTCCCTCAGAGGCAAGATTTTCCCTCCTTTTTTCTTTACTGACCCGAGCCACCCTAGTAATGTGTTTGCTCCTTTGCTGAAGAACTCTGCTGTCCCACCCTGTCACAGTATGATATTTTGGTTGTTGGCTCAGTCCAAAAATCTGATGGAAGGATCATGAGCCCACTTTAACTTAAACAATGTAAATGGTACTCAAGGTGTTATGTAATTCAAAAATAAGAAAACATTTAACACGGGGGGGATCAGGGGCTGAAATTTCTGAAGTAAAACTAGTACATGCAGGCTCCTAAAAGACAGGATTAATAATAATTAATTAATAATAATCCAAACTGTTTGAAACTGTTAAATTATTGAATATTGTATTATTTGTAAATGCATAATTAATGTTTATTGTGATTTTATTCTTGTGAGCCACCTTGAACCTGCTTCAGCGGGGAGGGTGGGATATAAATCTAATAAATCAAATCAAATCAGGCAGTTAGGGGTGACTCAGAGACGCCTCAGAAACCAACTTGGAAAACCCATCCAAACGAGCACATCTGCCCCCTGCCCCCAACCCGTACTCAACCCATCCTCTGGCATCCTCAGAGTGGCTCAAAAAGCTACCACTTTTGAAGTGCTAATAAATTTCTGAGCCACACATCAGTTGCCTCACTAGCATCTGGATGCAGAAGCACACAAGTGAGGCACCTTGGCGGTGTGAACCCACCAAGCCGCCCCAAGCCGCTTCCAGCCTTTTTTGTTTAAAAAAGATATTGATTTCATGTATATAACTAAAAAATGAATGGGAAGAAAGAAACCCAAACCAAGCTACATAGGATGGTGTGAAACAGCTGTTTAATTGTGCCAAGTTGCCCCGTGGAAAGGATGGGAATGGCTTGTGCAGGAGTGTGGGGACTGTTCAGAATGGATGTTTCAGAGCCAACCTGATTTAGGGCAACTCCCATGCACCACAAAATGCCCATCTGTTAGCAGCTGCAGAGACTAATTCATATGTTTCAGGAGAAAGAGTTGTTTAAGCTTCTCACACAGTGACTTTAATCTTGATGTTGAGAGGCTTTCGTTCCAGTGTTTCCCCCAAACACTTTGAGTATTCTCTGACTCTTTTGGGTTCCAGAAGCCTGGTACACTCTTTCTAGTGCCCAAATCCTTCTCTTGAAACACCAATACTTGTCTTGAGACTCTTAAGGTCTCTAAAGGCAGTTTCTAACCACACCAGAAAAAGGATTTCTGCACTCTTCAAAACTAAATTCCTGTTTGATTGAGTAGGGAAATTCCCTTCTCACTAGAAGATCTATCCCCTTTCTTTGGTATGAATGGGTCTTTGCCTATTTCCAAAACTTCCTTCCCAGCTTTCCCCAGTTCTCCTGTCTGTGTTAAACTGTTCTCAGTCAAGGGTGAATTCTGAAACTGTCAATACTCAACTCTTCTCAGCCAGGGCTGAAATCAGACTGAATACTCCCCAGTATCCAATTCAGAAGTCTTTCTCTGCTCAGCTGATGCTAACCAATCATAGATCTTGGAATAGCCTGTCACTCAAGGCTCTCTGGCTTCGTGAAGAATTAACCCTTCACAGTCCTTCATTTGTTTACACAGCACTTCTTTTTAAAAGTGCAATCTGTCACAGCTGCAAACCACCTTGAGCACAATGAGAAGTTGAACAATCAATCACCAATCAATCACAGCCCAGTTTTTAAGATGTCTGAAAATGCTGCATCCACTCTACTTCAGGCCTCTGTATTCTTCATTCCCAGCTGAATGAACATTAGCTCAGTAACTGCTTCTGGCATCTGCTTCCTCAGGGAAATGATGTCCTACCAGAGCTAGATTTATGTGCAAGCCAAATAAGCTACATTTTAGGATCGCACATTATTAGGGACCTCTAAATACATTTTAACTAGATTATAGGCCTCTTAAACCTGACGTAGCTTAGCAAGGGATGGATCCAGTTAGCTGTTTCACTCACTCTTGCCCAATTCCCCTGCTTTGCACAGCCCTCATCCCACAAGGCTTTTGTCCACACAGGTCCCATGTTTCCCAACATAGCCTTTTAGGGTGGTCAAGGGGGACCCCTCTATTACCAGGAGAAAAACTCACTGGATCCAATGCCATGTTTTAATCCAGCCTTATATCCTATCCTGCGGTTTCTCCCTGATAACCTGTACTGTGGGGCTGAAGGCCTACTATGGCTCTTGTGAAGTGCTTCCTTCAGACTTTTCTTCCCAACGGATCCTGGAGGAGAACCAGCTTTTTTTTCCATAAAAGGTTCTCACTCACTTCTCACAGAACCCACACAGTATTCTGTTCCTTCACTGTTTCCTGGCATGCAGGCTATTCTACATAGGGCTGTCTCGTCTTCCACGCTGGTGGGTCTCTTTATACACTGCTCCTCTGAGAGGTGAGGAGAAAAAAAAATGGTATGTGGAGTGCTGCTGCGTCGCTTCTGGGGAAAAACTGGAAGTGGCATAGGGAAGCTCTAGGAACCAATGGAAACTGTATGGTTTTACAATAGAGTTTCTGGCAATTCCTAGAGCAACTTTATATCACTTCTGCAAGTGGCACTGATGCTGATATCACATTCCCCCCCCCCCGCCCCAATGTCTTTGCTCCTATGCTTCCTCCTAATCCTACACTAGGGAACGAAGATATGTATGGGGCTTAAGGAGGAACAGAATGATGAATTGTGATGGAATCAGCTTGATTGACTTATGGCCTCAGTTGTGTCAGCCCCCTCCTGGGCTTGCACCCCTTGCTATTCCATTTACTGCCACTAGGGCACGCTGCCACTACCTGCTCGATTTAAGGGTCCTGACTGAGAGGGACAGGACTGCTTCTGTCACAGGTATGATAAGAAATCCAGCAAAGCTTCAAGTAAATCATCCGGCGAGGCTATAGAAAGTGGCTGTGTCAATGATGACATTGAAAGGGATGATTCTGCCCGACTTCTATGAGGAGCCTCTTCACAGTCTACTCTCTGTATACACAAGCAGCAGGACTGTGGCTTAAGGACACATCTAGCCAAGAAAATGGGAGATCTGTGGTGGACCTCCCTAGCATTTCGAAAGGCAAAGAGCAATCACTAAGAGGGGGGGGAGGTATTTAGATTGGGACTGCTGTGCTGGGGAAGATGATTAACCATCTATCGCTTTACGGTTTCTGTGATTGAAACAGCATCAGTGCACTGTTATTAGCCTTAATACCACCCCCCTTACAGTTGATAATAGAAGAAGAAGAATGCAGATTTATACCCCATCCTTCTCTCTGAAGCAGAGACTCAATGCTGCTTACTATATCTTCTCCCTCCACAACAGACACCCTGTGAGATGTCTGGGGCTGAGAGGGCTCTCACAGCAGCTGCCCTCTCAAGGACAACTCCTAGGAGAGCTATGGCTGACCCAAAGCCATTCCAACAGCTGCAAGTGGAGGAGTGGGGTTGTAATGGCTGGAGGTCAGTTTCAATTTGAGAAACCACATGTGTGTAGAAAGGCTAGGTCCCTTTTCTCCTGTGGCATGGTTCGGTCCAAACTGGGATCCCATTACTTGCTTTTAAGAAACAATAAGAACTTCAGATTACAATTCTCTCATCATACCATCACCTCCTACCACCTTGTTTAGCTAATGCAGCCCCTCCTCAGGAAGGATCTCTGGCTCATAAGTAAAGCATCTGCTTTGCATTTGGAAGGGATCAGGTTCAAGCCCTCACATCTCCAGTTAAAAGGACTAGGTAGTAGGTGAAATGTGGAAGAACTTTACTCGAGACCCTAAAGAGGCAGCTGCCAGTCATAGTCAACAACACTGACCTTGATAAGCAAGTGGTCTGATTCAGCAGAAAACAGCTACATGTGTCATTTGTATGTTTACAGACATGTCTGCAGGAAGAGAAATTAGACAAATCTGTTGGTGGGGGGGGGGGATGAGGAAATGTCCATTCAACAGCGGTTAGCCAGATGGCTGAATACCAATTGTTGGGGAAGAGTTGCAGGGAGAAACTTTGGTCCTACAGTCTTGCGTATGGGCCTTTTAAAGCAACTGGTGGGCCACTGGTGGGTGACAAGATGCTGGACTAGATGGTCCATTGGTTTGAGCACTGGTGTCTTTGTATCTTAGAGTCGTATGAAGCTAATGCCTGGAGCAGAGCGGTAAGCTGCAGTACTGCAGTCCAAACTCTGCTTACAACCTGAGTTCAATCTAGGCAGAAACTGGGTTCAGGTAGCTAGCCAGCTCAAGGTTGACTCAGCCTTCCATCTTTCCGAGGTTGGTAAAAGAGTACCCAGCTTGCTGGGGGTAAAGCGTAGATGACTGGGGAAGGCAATGGCAAACCACCCCATAAAAAGTCTGCCGAGAAAACGTCCTGATGTGATGTCACCTCATGGCTCAGTAACAACTCAGTGCTTGCACGGGGGACTATGTGGTATTTACAGGTATACTGCTTCTAACCATGGAATTTCTGGCAGCCCTGCCTTATTTATAGGCAAACCCCATTGATTTCAGTTGTGCAGAAGTAAACAAGTACACAATACAAAAATAGATGTAACCACTGAAACCATTTTATGTCAAATACTAAGTGCAAAAGGCTTCTGGCAGTCAACTGTTTCAATTCTGGTTGGGTTGGGTTTAATGACTGGCTTATTGATGGGGAAAAGTCGGTAGTCCAAATCCAATTCTGATATGTGTATATATAAAAGGAACCAAAACCATGCCTTTAATTCTTTGGCTGTCCCACAGAGAGCTTTTGGATTCATCCTCCCCAGTACTCCCCCCAAAAAACAATAGTTTGATTTGTTTATGAAGTAGCCCATTCCTATTTCCATGAGATATACACATTGACAGTAAATAGACCTTTTCTAATTGAACTGATAGGCTGAAAGTGAACATGCCCTTGAATTTACACCGGAAGATAGACAGTGATTATTTATAATAAGGAACGTATCCAACTGCCGTTCTGTTTTGTAGAGCAAGGACTTTATCATAAGACTCGCGTTTAGGTAAATAGTGCCAAATAAGATAAATTTGGCAGTAAGGGACGAGTGTTTCCACCACCACCCCCACCTCGGGTCAGATGCACAGAGAAAGGAGACGCTTCCTTGATGGCAATGTCCTGCAAAGTGCAATAAGAAGGAGTGTTAAGATAATTTTTTTTTTTTTTGCTGCAGCTAATATATCAAAGTTTCTCATACTGACCGTCTCCATCCCCAGCTGCACATCCAGGATGCTTTTAATTTATATCTCAGATTAATTTCATTTGAAATGCATTTGGCCAAAGGTCCCCTGCTTTGTATGTGTGTGTGTGTGAGTGTGTGTGTGTGGCTTTTGAAAAGAACTGCTGGATTTGCAAAACAGTGTGCGTGTTAATAAATGGACTGTGTGTCTAAGCAGAGTCGAATTCTTTCTTTGAAATCACGCACAAACTCTGTCTCTTCTCTCCCCCCCCCACCCCCCACGAGCTTCCTTTGCTCCCAATATTAGCGCTCAGCTATCTCCTTGCTGAAGGACCTATTTGTCTACTTTAAGTGAAATCACTCAATTCTCAAAAGTCAGTGGAGGACTTTGGAAAAGGGGGAGGGCTGGGAGAGGCCACTCCAAATAAGTTCCATTAATCAAAAGACACAGTCTAATGTAACTAATATTTTACAATTAGAGAAGACAAGATGGAACTAAAAGCCATCTATCTCCCTTACACCACATGATCATCGATTCATAATCAGAAGACTGAGAGTCGCACAAAGATGCATTTACAGGGGGTTGTGGTGTGTGGGGGGGGAGAGAGAGACAGAAAGGGAGGAGGGGGAATTGGTCTGCGCCGGAGATAATGAACACGATGAGCAGGAGTGGTGCTGAAGGCTGGGGAAAAGATGACAGAGTGGTTCAATGGTGACGGATGACACGGAGATGAGTACTGATACCTGACAGGCGGCAAATGATGACTGCAGTCCTTTCCCACCATTATGATACTCAATTATCTTGGTAAGGACTAAAGAGGGGGGAGAGGGAGGGACCCGGAATGGCTCAGCCCATTCGTTTATTTAGAAAGCTTGTTGGCTCCGGATCATGCACGATGGTACCAGGATCCGCTCCTGCTGGGGAGGGAACAAGAGCCACTGTTTTGCAATTTCATTGGCACCACTTGAGAGGGTTATGGTGCAGTTTTCATGGCAGCCGCACATGGGCACAAGGGGGGAAAGGGGGGGAAACCAGAGGATCGGCCCAGCTGTGTTGTGCACTTGGAAAGGGAAGGATTTTCTCTCTTTCACTGCCACCTTCAGGATAAAGAGAAAGAAAGAAAGAAGCCAGACCAACAGGGTGGGAGGACTCTCCTTGTGCATGTAACAACCGGCAATCCTGAAATAATGTTCACAGAGCTGTCCAAGTGAGGGTTATCAAATGAGAAATGAGCCAGTGTAGGCAAGAATCAGACACAGGGAATAGGAGAAGGAGCAACAGAAGAGAATTTGTAAGGGCTCCCTCATTGACTGAGGGAATTATTAATAAAAAAGGAGGAAAGTTACAGCAAGAGAGCTTTGTAGTTGTAGAAGATGCCACAGGCAAACATGGTGCTTCCAAAAGACACGACTGTTGTGCTACATTATTCATTTTTAAAGATACAGAAATCTCCTAGATTAAATGAAGTTATAAACAGAGCTTTGGAACGAGGGATGTTGTTTTTTGCTCACCCTCCTAAAAAAGAATGATGCAAACAGCTCATAATTGAGGATATATATTTTAGTTGGCTCAAATTTTAACCAGTTCCAAACTCTAATAACAAGTCAAAGGTGGGTGTTTATTTAGTAGCTATTTTATATTCATATTTTAGATTTCCAGGTGGTTGCTGAAACATACAACTTGAAGTACAAAGCATGAAACAGTGTACCTTCTGCTCAGTAGCTGAGAGCTGAAGGATATTAGCAAGCTCTGTTGTTGATTATGGAAAACCAAGTAGTGTGAGCACAACTGTTCCATAGTAGCTGATGGGAAAGGTTTGGGTATATATAGTTAGCCTGGTTCAGAGTAGGATTACCATCTCCAGCCTGGAAAGTTCCTGGAGATTTGGGGACTGTGTCTGTGGGTCTGGGGGTCTGGAGAGGAATCTCATACAGAATACGTGAAATACAATCGAGTCTGCTCTCTGAAGCTGCTATTACCTCCGAAGGAACTGATCTTCATACTCTTGAGATTAGCTGTAATTCTGGGAGAGCCCCAGGCCTTACCTGAACATTGGAAACCCTAGTTCAGAGGCAGAAAGTCATTGGCATATCCTTGGCCAAGTATTTCACATCTTCACCAGAAGACCCTGGATAACTGCTACGAATCAGAAGACAAAATACTGAGCTAAGTGGACCAGTGCTGCGAATCAGCATGAGCCAGGATCATATGTTCCTATGGTATGGTTCTCAGCCTCCCACTGTGGGCAAGGGTTCCTCCCATTTGGGGGCTCCCAACCCACTGATACAGAGCTGCCCCCTGGGGGGGATCCCTGTCCTCAAAAAGCTCTATCATGTGTGACATGCCCGGCACACGACATCACCCAGAAGTGCTCTAGCAATTCGGGTAAAACTCTATGGCACCATAAAGGATCATCCCCCACCCGGAGCCAGGTAGGACCTGGCAACCCTATCCTATGATGGTGAATCACGGCCAGTATGTACTCCAATTTAACTGTATGCACTTTTCTTCTTGAAATCATATTACTAATATGTGCACGTATCAGTATACACTGAAATTATATTTCATTTGTCTTCACAGCAGTGCTTTCAGCTAAGTCTCTATTGTCATGTGATTACTGCCAGGGAACTAGGTTGCTCCTATATGGTTAAAGGGACAGGAGTCTACAAGTGTCAATTTCTCACTTTCAAGATCTTTCTAATTTCTTTCAGTGGAGCAGGGACCTGATGAATGATCACACAGTCTGTATACGAGCACACAGAATTTTAGAAATGGGCAAGTAATTTCAGTCAATGTTTCAGTAGACTTTCGCCACAAAACAAAGCAGGGGAAAGTATTGGTGTGTGTGCATATGTGCAGAGAGAGAGAGAGAGGAACTTAACTCACATGTATCAAAGCTAATCGGTGTGACATTTTAGACGTATCAGACCATCTACATGTAACATGCCTCACCTCTCCATCTCCCCAAGGCTCCAAAGAAGATCTGCTACAAAGGTGAAATGTTTAATTTGGGGAAAGCAGTGGCTTGTAGCAGAACAGAAGTGGTCAAAGGGCAGATCCTGAACGTTGCCTTCTCTGTAAAAGGTGACTAATCAGGGTCGGGAGTGACAGCACTGGTCCAAAGAAACAAAATGTCACACCGCAGTCTGCCTGTACAGTTCGATTCTGAACATTCAAGCAGCCAAGAAGAATGACTGCAAAAATAAATCCTTGCTGAACTAGTAAACGTCTCCAATCCTATATGCTGATCTGCCTAAGAACCAGTATTTGTGGAAAATGTTTTGGGTCAAAAAAAGAAAAGCTGAAGATTGGAGACATCTACTATGGCAGTATTACAATGCTAATCATAAAGCTGATACACCACAGCAATTGTTCGGGGGATAACTATGTTAGCAATTTTAAAAGATAGTCATTTTCTGAAATTTGGGGTCCTTTAAAAAAAAATAACTTGTTCAAAATACATTGCTACCAAAGAGACAACTGGGAACACAATGCCTTGGGCATGGGCAGGCGCATAAACAAAGATTCTCTAGTTCCTGAAAAGGAAAGAAATCAATAGATGGTATTAAGCTAAATATATTTGCGATTGCTTGCTTCAGTAAATGATACCTTAAACCTTTGAGTGGCGCACTGGACTTAATAGGCACTTAGGGAATATACTGGTTCTAACTGGCAACGTTGATGCAAATGGAACATGAGAAGAGATTATGACATATGTCTATGAAGCTTTATGGAGGTTGGTTGATGGACAAAGAGTATTTCCAGGTGGTTGTTAAAATATACAACTTGATGTATGGTACATTTTATGGTTGCTTTTTAAATTAGTATCACCTTTGCTCATAATAGCCAAGAAGAACGACTGCAAAAATAAATCCTTGCTGAACTAGTAAACACCTCCCAATCCTATATGCCAATCTGCCTAAGAATGAGTATTTGTGGGAAACATTTTGAGTCAAAAAAAGAAATGCTGAGGATTGGGGTATTTTTCTTTTTCACCACTTACCACTTTAAAATCAGTCCTTACACAGACTCAAACAACAAATCACAATAGTTAATATAATTACAGCATATTCCCACTATACATATTTGATAGTGAAATGCTTAAGTATTCGGAAAATCTCTGAAGGGACACAAGTTCAAAAACCATTCATTTTAAAATATGTTATCATGGGTATACGTGTTTCTTATTTACCTCATACTCAAATCAGATTTCAGATACGAGATTTTTGGAATGGTTTAACTAGTGATTGGTTTGCTGATACAGTTATCGTTTGTAGGATATATTATGTAGGTATCCCTCTGACAAAGTCTAAATACTCAACAGATTATGCTGCAAGTTTTAATTCTTTTTGAAAGAAAGAATGTGATCGCACGTAGCTGCAAAGTCGTGTGCCAAACCCTAATTCTTAAAAAAGCAAACATTCACTGAACAGGAATTCAAAGGATATACACACAACCACCATTGATCCAGTGGATTGTTTACCAAGTGGAAACTTACAACAGTGCACCGTTAAGAGCCTGGCAAACCATTTGTCTCAATGGAGAAATTTACATCAAGAGCAGAACTGTGTTGAAATGTGTGATTTAGAACCAGCTAGTGTTATTTCCAAAAGTGACCATGAGTACAGAATATGGTAGTTCTTAAGGCTTTCATGAACTCATGAATTAACCTATGCTTAGTAAGTGGGACTTCTTTATTCAACACACCTTCCTGTTCACTCCTGTCCCTGTCATTGTCTGTGTCCCTTCTGTACATTTAAATATTTGTTTTCTTCCCATTTGGAAGAGGAAAGTGTGTGTGTGTGTGGGGGGGGAATTTAAGTTCAACAAATCTGTAATGTCATACACGAACATTTCTGCAACATTGCGATATTGCTGCAAAATGCTTCCTTTGCATGATTTGCACTGAATAATTTTATTTTCTGCTTGCCAAATTTGGAATATTTTGGTTGCAGATCCTTCCATTACCAATAATAAACTATGATTATCTACACATATAGATCCACCTAGCTTCTACACATGCTTGTGTACTTTAGATTTTCCTATGAAATAGACTGGTTGTATGTTTCCCTGTCCTGTGTATTTCACATTGCGTTTTCAATAGTACTGTTTTCATTTTGCTAAAGTCGGATGCATCCTAGTTTCCTTTGGAGAAAAAAAACCCCTTTGAAATCATATGACCCTTAATTCCTTTTTTAAAAGAATAATTCTTCAAGATGAATTATCTCTGGCAATGCAATCTTTCTATTCAAAGCTGTTTATTTGCCCACACAATTACCTTACCGACTACCTGATCTACAAACTAGTTGTCCATAAAATCAGATGACTTTGGATGATTTTGTCCAACTTAAGTCACTTGCAGACTGAGCAAAACACACAGGTGAGGCAAGCAGATTAATAAATCTTCTACGAGATCACAATAATTTTTCTTCCAGTGTATTCCTTTTCTTCAGAATGGCCTTATCAGATCTATTTATGCCAAGAAAGGAAACATTTGACAAAGAGAGAATTCCCCTACTGTTTTTGCATCTCATCCGCATGTGGCATACCCTCGATCAATAAATTGTATTACCCAAACTCCTCACAAACTACAACCTAGAAAGGAAGTACATTGGAAGAAGAAACAATGCAGTCCTGTGTCCTGACAAAATAGATTCTGAACTTTTTTTTTTTGAGAAACATGTCAGAATCTGTTGAATATCTGGCTAAACCTCAGCAGGACAACTGAAAAGCAGGGGCATTCAGAAATCATGTACCAACAAGAATCTACTAAATTTCTGCTTGCTGTTTCTCCAGGTATGTTTTTTTTATAAATAAGCCACTTACAGTGATGGTTTTAGAATACGTACATTTACTGTGCCATTGGAGTTTAAAAAACAAAATAGCTAACACTAAGGTTTTTTTTGTTTTTCCCTGGGGGAACACGGTGGAAACAATTAAAAAAAAAAAGTTTAGAAGTTTATGAGAGCCACTCATGTGTTTCTCCTTCATTTCCCTCTCTTGAGAGATTTGGCAACCTTTTTTCCAGAAAAAAAGCCCTGGCTAACACCAAACCTACTATGAATTCCATGCCAATAGTATCCATCTTAATGATTTATTAGCCTCCTTATTTATAAGCCGGTTATAAATGTCTGAATATTTGAAAGTAATAATACTACTATTTAACATTTACTTAGCCCCAGAAGAGCGCTAAGACACTACTAATAATTTTAATACAAATTAGGTAGGAATGATCTTCAAAATGAAACCATAATAAACTCACTATTACTGATAGGCCTCTCTAACTCCATAATAAGGGAAGATTTCAAAATAATTATTTGGCCAAATATTAAACCCAAAAAATCTATCAAATGTCTCATTAAAATGCAGATTACTTAGAGCTTATAACCCATTCATGTGCCATTTGACCAAAAAAAGACAGAAGCCTTTTCCCACCATAATTTGCTCTTAAACTGAAACCATTGTTCAAAGGCTAAAACACATAATCTGCCGAACCCCATAACTAATGATATCCCTTCAAATCTCTGCAAATGAGTTTGAGCATTAAAATAACAACCTCTCCTCCCCACCCCCCCACCCCCAAAAAGTAGTTTTAAAAGTGGTCTTCGGCTCCACCTAGAGGATTTGAGGTGACATGGCACCTTTTGCCACATGGAGGAAAATTAAATACAGCTGAATAATTGAACGCGAGGGCAAGTTCAAACGGGGGTCACCATCTGGTTGACTAGAACTCTTGGCAGATTTCAGCTAAGCCTCACGCGCATCATAAACATGCTTGCAGATATCATATCACACACGCTGCTCTAAAAATAAAAGGGGGGGAACGCCGTTCTTACAACATCCTTGAGCTAATTATATGTATTCTGTCATGTCGTCATGGATACAAAAAAAAAATGAAGGTCAAACAGATTCCTCTGCTATTAAGCATCCAACGGGCGGAAAACAAAGACATGCTCTGTCTCCGAAGCCCAGAGAACTGACACTAAGTTGGGGTGCGCATCTTAGACAGATTGTGTTCTTGATAACTAAACATGCACTGGGGGGGGGGGGCAACTCCTTTCCCTTGCACCTTCCCTTCCACAAATTAGAACTGTTTAGGGAAGAAATATCAAGAGAAATATCAATATTCCATTCATATAACAATATGGAATGTTCAAAGAGATGAAGCATTATACTGGTGACTCATAAGGCGGTTTGGTGTTATTAACCCATATTGCAGATAGGGCTGCCAACTTTCTGCTGGAGGTGCAGGGAATCTCCCATCCCCAGTGGGCCCTCTCCCCTACTGTTCAGCTGGTCAGTGGAAGAAAGATGGGAGGGAAATGGGGGGACACAACAGTCAGCATCCCAACATACTGATTTCATTCCTAGTGCAACTGTAAGTGATGTGTGTGTGTGTGTGTTGGGTGGGGAAGGTCCAAACTAACTCTATGGTTCAGTCATAGTGTAGTTCAAGTGCTGCAGCATCCATGGAGATGTGCTGACATCATTTCCTGTTGTGCTGGAAGTGACATCAGGAAGTTAGAGTGTTTCTTGCCACTTGGCAGCCTATAGATCAAGTGTAATGTATTGTAAAAACAGAAAAGCCTTCTTCAAATTCTATTGGAATTTACAATATACAGAATGGAAGTGGTGGCAGTGACAGCCGAGCGTAGTGGTTACTGTACCAGATTTCATGTCTTAGCTTGTGTAGCCATTAATGGAAGCAAACTTGCAGCCAATGGAGTGATCTTAAACTTGGGGAAAATAGGTTCAAAATGCTTAACCCCTGTCAATAGCCCAGCTGTTGCATTATCTACCATTTGTTGCATCCACTATGATCTTCAAGGGCAGCCTCACATTGTAATAGACCAGTATGAAAGTTATTGTCGTATCACGGATCAGCTCACTTAGGTGGGCTGACACTAAAATGGGTTCTGCCATCTCTTCTTCCTGCTTTTTCTAGAAAAGGCCTGCATCCAACAAATTCTTTACTGAGGCTCTTAATGATAAAGCCATACTATCCAAGGAAGGTAGCACAACTCTGTCCAGACTATAATGTGTGCTTGTGTCTATGTGCACGGAGATCTTGTGTTTGATCTATTTATTTATTTTTATTCTGTTAACCATGTGTTCTTCGACATATGATGCATTTCCAGAAGCAGAAGAGGCATAAGTCTTGATGGTGTGAGACATCTTGTGCCGAAAGAATGAACCAACATTCACTGAACAGAAAAAGTTGGATCCAACGAAGGTTTTTTTTTTTTTTTTTTTTTTTTTAAGCAGGAATTCACAGGAACATAGTTCTAGCTGGCTTGGTGTCAGGATGTGGCCTAATATGCAAATGAGTTCCTGCTGGGCTCATTTTATAAAAAAGCCGTGTGAAACAATGGTGATGTCAGGGGGGTGGTCTAATATGCAAATGTCTTCCTATTGGGCTTTTTCTACAAAAAAACAACAACCCTGAATCCAACTCCCTTGTATCTGGGATTCAAGAAAATTTAACTCTATGGAAGTTAAAACAATAATAATAATAATAATAATAATAAAGCATTTGAACTAGGTTAAGTTGGCCAGTACAGAAAATAGTGCAGAATTAAGCCACCCATTTTTTCCCCCTGGGGCCTCAGGATTTTAGCAGGACCTGGGGGTCAGATACATTCATTCTTACATGAACTATGAACACTTTTTTGTTGTTCAGTCGCACAGTTGAGTCCGACTCCTTGCGACCCCAAGGACAAAGTCACGCCAGGCCCTCCTGTCTTCCACCATCCTCCGAAGTCTGCTCAAATTCATGCTACTTACATCGGTAACGCTGTCCAGCCATCTCATCTTTTGCCGTCCCCTTCTTCTTTTGCCTTCTATCTTTCCCAGCATCAGGATCTTCTCCAAGAAGTGCTCCCTTCTCATTTGGTGGCCAAAGTATTTGAGCTTCAGCTTCAGCATCGGACTTTCCAGGGAACAGTCTGGGTTGATTTCCCTTAGGACTGACTGATGTGATCTTCTTGCAGTCCAAGGGACTCTCAAGAGTCTTCTCCAGCACCACAGTTCGAAAGCAACAAACACACTGGCCCTTATAGTTTGCAGACCACTCTCCCACCTAATCCCTACCACAAAGAAGGTCCTGTTGGCACCTGGATGGCCTGACCTGAATGGGATCAGTCTTATCAGACCTCAGAAGCTAAGAAGGGTCAGTCTTAGTTAGTATTTGGATGGGAGACCACCAAGGAAATCTAGGGTTGCTGCACAGAGGCAGGCAATGGCTCATCCATCTATCTATCTATCTATCTATCTATCTATCTATCTATCTATCTATCTATCTATCTATCTATCTATCTATCTATCTATCTATCTATCTATCTATCTATCTATCGGTAGGTGGATGGCTATTAAAGTTTTGCATTAATATTGAATATCTTATAGAGATATAGCCTTTGTATTGTAATCGTGTTATTTTTAACAACTGCTCAAATGGCGTTAATGGTCGAGTAATACTTTTTCTTGAAGGAAGACTGCTCCAATAAATGTTGGATAAGCAGGCTGCAACCTGACAGCACTTCCCACCACCATCGGCACCTGCTTTACCGAGTATGTTATTATTTGTCAGAATCTCACAGTAGCAGCTGCAAGTATCACAGGGGATTTAGCGGCTCCATCACAACACTGCTGCACAGCACAATGCATGTTCCTTATGCCATGTTAGAATGCAAGTGGCACATCTAGTACCGAGTTTATATTCACTCGGAGAAGTTGACAGCAAGGGAAGGAGACACTATTTTACTGAATTAAGTGTGCTAGGCCAGAGCAGTGACAACTCAGCTTCAGAGTAACACTAAGGAGCCAAGTGCCCTTGAAGAGATAGACAGACTTCACCCTGCATTTCTGGGCCCCTGAAAGTCGTCAATCATGGTAGCATATCGTGCCCCTTACGTCTCTTTAATCTAGTTTGGGCACAAGGCCAATAAAGGCTGACAAACTCTGAATTCTACCCTGTTGTTTCACTGTTTTATTGAGGCAATTCCTACCATGCCATTCTCACGGCACTCCAGAAAGAAAAATAGATTACAAAAAGCCCAATAAAGTAACAAAAAAAATAATAATATCAAAATGTATGAAAAGTATGCAGCAGCAAGACATAAAAGCAGTAAAAGCTCAAAGGCAGCTGGCTAAAATATGTCATTAAAAACCACCACTAAAAATGGCACAGAATACGAGGAAGAAGACAGCGGTCGTCTAAAAATATTTTTAGGCAATATTGGAAACTGATTTTTTAAAATGACAAAATCTCAAGCATCGGTCGATTTCAAAGGCCCTACAGAAAAGATTGGTTTTAAAATGATGTCAGGAGGTCAGCATAAAAGGGGGCAACCCAACACACAGAGCGCTCCTATGTAGAGTTACCTTAGTCTAGGCAGGCCAAGCTAGGACTGCCAATCTCCAGGTGGTGCCTGGAGACCTCCCTGTATTACAGTCTACCTCCAGTCAATAGAGATCAGTTCACCTGGAGAAAATGGCTACGTCAGAGGTAGGCTCGATGGCATTGTGGATGTAAATTTTCTGATTTTAGATGTATTTTAATCTGATTTTAATATTGTGAATTTTATGATGGAAGCCGCCCTGAGCCTGCTTGTGGGGAGGGCAATATATAAATTGATATTAAATAAATAAATAAATCCTCATTGTGGTTGTAAATTTGTGTTTTTAATTGAAGGAATACTTTCTTTTTGTGTACAATTGTTGTAGTACCTTTTTGTGCATACTGGCCAGGGCCCGTTAATAAATATGAATCTGAACCTCACTGAGGTCTCCCTTTCCCCCAAATCCTGCCTCACCTGCAAGCATAGGACAATTCCCTCTGTCTCCTGCTGCCACTCCACAGGGCAGTGGGAGAAAAATGGGGGGGGGTAGCAAAATAGTGGTCGCTGACACCAGCTGTATAACCAGAAATGATGTCATTGTGTTATGAAACACTATAGGATTTACCTAGAACTCTACGGGATTTTTATCATTTGAGTAAGTCCTACCCTCTGCAGTCTCCTGGGGCACCTTTAAGACAAACAAAGTTTTATTAAAGGTATGAGCTTTCGTGTGCATGCACACTTCTTGAGATATAAAGCGTGCACGCACATGCAATCTCATACCTTGAATAAAATGTTGTTTGTCTTAAATGTGCTACTGGACTCTAACTTTAGCTACCCACCTGGATCTATCTTCATTTCCAACCACATAGGGACAAATTCATCCCTGTCATTTCTATCTTAAAAAACAAAACAAAACTTTTGATCTTTCATGAAAACTTCAGTTTCTACCCTTGTAGGTGAATAAACCATTATTCTTTCATTCTGTGATCCATACAGCTATACAGTATGCACTAATGCCACTTGAAATACATGCAAAGCATACAATGTGTATACACAATGCCAAAGAATCTACAAAGCCAGCAGCAAATGGGAAAGAACCCAAACCAATGTACAAAAATAAAAGATGAATATTAAGCCCCATATGAGCCCCAGAGGGCACTGAGGTCATCTGGGAAAAACCAGTTGAATATCCCTGGGCCAAGGGAGGCCAGACTGAAAGCCACCCGGGACCGGGCCTTCTCTATTACTGCTCCATTACTGTGGAACCAACTCCCTGAGGAGGTGAGGGCCCTACGATGTTTAGAGGGATTCCGTAGGGCCTGTAAGACCCACCTTTTCAAGATGGCCTTCAACTAGCGAAAAACTGTGACAAATCTAGATATGCTGCTAGAAATGCTTTTATTCCTGAAATGTTTTTACTTCTGAAATTTATTGAAACCTGTTTTAACGCCATACTGTTATGTTAATTTTAATATTCTGTAATTGTTTTAACTATTTTATAAGTATAATTGATGTAATGTGTGTTTTATGTTGTGAGCCGCCCTGAGCCTGCCCCGGCGGGGAGGGCGGGATAGAAATAAAAAATTATTATTATTATTATTATATAAAAAGGGAGGGGGGAGTTGTTGGGGTGGTGAATGTTGGCACACCTCTACTAGAAACCCACAAGGAAACTTTTCAGCCACCTTCTCTTAAAAAATTGGAAATCTGTATAGTTGGATAGATCAAAATGCTTGTTTGGGTTTCTGAATGTCTGCAGTGGCATGTTTCTGTAACAGATTCTCTGTGCATGCTGAATGTGGAAAGTGAAAGGTTCATTGCTATTTTGTTTTGTTTTTTTTTCTTTTTCCGCCGTAAGATTAAAGCTCGTTTTTATTAAGGCGCGTCAAGCGGGCACTCTTCAGCCCTGATTTACAGCTCTAGCACTGGACATTGCACCACAAGGACACCAACTTAAATATGTTTATTCGAAGGTGACCAGACTATGCAAGCCAAAGTTTTATTAAAAAGAATATGTTGCATTTTTCTACCCCGAGCAACTTTGGCAGGATGTCAGAGAACATTTGTAAACACGACAAGGTAATAACGGCATCTCACAAGAGAGCTGGACACTTCCTTGGGGAAATCCATCATTCCTGTCTGCAAATGTTGTGTCCCCGGGACTATATAGATGCAAGTTCAAGGCATAATATTTATTGACCCCATCAGCTGCGTCTAATTCTAGCATTAGTGCAAATAACCCTGTGGCCTTTCTGTGCCCCAGAAAACATGGATATAACACAGGATCTCGTATTACCTTGCTTTTGTCAATGGAGCCTTCATTATGCTTCAGGAGGGGAGTGACAGCAAGACCCGATTGGACTCTTTGCTATTTAATTTCTGCTAGGACATTATTCTCAAGACTCAGCAAAACCATCTGTACATTTTTTTTAAAATCTATTTATTTACTCAATTTATACCTTGCCTTTAGGGCCACACATACAAAGCAGGCTTCTAAAGAGCAGAAGATGACGAAGTCGTATGCAACATTTGAAGTAAAGTGGAAGGAAGGAGGGATGTGTAATTAGCTTTGGTTGATTTTCATTTCAAAAATGTCATTCATCGACATTATGTTCGTTATCATTTCTATTTGTTTTCATTATTACATTCACGTCCATTGGTTTCAAAAGGAACCACATGGGGTTGTGACGTCTTTGTTTTCTATCCAGTTGGGGTCACTTTTCCTGGGACATTTGCTAAAAGGATCCCCCCCCTCCACCCAATTTGAGATAAACAGTAGAACAGGTCCTGGTTTTGTAGGCAACAAATTACATGCATGTGGTAATTCAAATCAAAAGGAATTAAACAAATGACATTCATTCATTCCTCATTGGTCCCGTGTATATGATTGGATCCAGTGGTAGAATTTTGTAAATGGAAGGGGGAGGGGTGTCAATTTTTTACACTCAATCAATCCTTTTATTAGCTCATTTGACCAAAGGTCTTAAGCCAAAATTCCAACAATTAGCATAAACATTTAGTAAATATACAGCACTAATCATAGGATTGTAAAGCATCAAAATCAGAAACAACATTCCAAGAAAAAAATATTCAAAACCTAAAACTTTATAAAAGATGGTAAAGAAGCTAGCATATCTCTAATAAAATTAAAATCAAGCTAATCACTGTAATTGCAACTGAAATAGGGTGTTAACTTTTGCCAGTTTCTCCGTCTTGCTGTGGACCTCTGACCACCCCCCCCCCCCTGACATTTTCCAGGGGCAGCATTCCAAGGAAATTGTAAACTTTAGTGGGTGAAGATCGCAGGGAAATTATGCTCCATGGATAGAAATTTTTCCCATTCATGGAAATGGTCAGTGGATCTTATCCATTCTCATCGCCCTAATAACTCTGATTAACGTGAGTGTATGTTCAGTTTGTTATTTCATTAGTTTGGATATTAATACTCATCTTAGAAAGCAGCAGTTTGAGCAAATGTTGCCAGGATTCCAAGCCATTCCCCATAGAAGTTAGGCAATAGTTCTAAGACTTTTCTTTTTACGTTTTTAAGTGAGTTTTTAATCAAGAAAGCGAATAGCATAATGTTAATTGGCAGGTGCTTCCAAACTTCTTTTTGTTTGTATCAATGCTTACTTTGCCAATTGGTTCTAAATAGCTTGGATTTTTATTAGATTTTTCTATTATGTGATTGAACTGGAAGTAAAGCTGGGTGCAAAACCTTAAGTCAATGTTTAAGCTAACATTTGTTTTTTGAGCAGAGAATATGCGTTCAGATTCACTTTTACTATTCTTAAATTGTCTGTCTTCATAAATGTAAAAGGCACAAGAAAGGAATCATTAACTAACAAAAATAGACAACAAAACCCCTAAATGTTGATTACAGCAATAAATCTATTCAAAAGAAATTCTTAACTAATTTCTTGAAGGCCTGACCTGGATGACCAAGGCTAGTCTGATCTCATCAGATCTCAGAAGCTAAGTCGGGTCAGCCCTGGTTAGCACTTGGATGGAAAATCATGAAGCAAACCTAGGGCTGCTCTGCAAAGGCAGACAATGGCAAACCACCTCTGAACATTTCTAGCCCTGAAAACCATATGGAGTCCCCATAGGTCAGCTGCCACTTGATGGCAGTTGCCACCCCCACCATTTTCCTCAAAGAAAGAATGCATGAGGCTGAAAAAGGTTTCTGTGGAAGAGAATGCCACATAATGAGTTCAAAATACAGTTGTCATGATCAGCAAATGCTTCTTAGGTTCTCTCATCTGCACTCCTGGACTTCAGTCCAGCTTGTGAATAATAGAAGGGCTTGAAAATGGTGGCTCATTTCTGTAGCCACTGCTTCAGGTGGTAGTTCTGTAACATTAAAATAGGTTGTTTTACAGTTTCCCCCATCTATTCTTGGTTACTATGGATACCAGTGCCATCTGCCATCAGCTAGGTCTACACAAGATGGCAGCAATCGACAGGGTAAGCTGTTCTCCACGTTATAGTAATTGTGTTGAACAGCTGTTGTTAAAAGTTGCCTCCATAAGACCACTGCATCTAAAAAAAATCGTTTGGCTGGATACATGAAAAAAAGGACCCCAAAATGTATTTGGCCAGCCAGAGTATCCAAGCAAAAGAAATGAGAGAAAACACACTGGGTTGGGTCCTGTAATCTGTGGACTCAAGGATCAGGCAACCTTCCTGTGTTTTGGATAGAGTTGCAGGCTTCAAGTTGGGAAATTCATGGAGATTTGGGGGTGGAGCCTAGGGAAAGATGGGTTTGGAGAGGGAAGGGACATCAGCCATCGAGTACACCCTCTGAAGGAGTTATTTTCTCCTGGAGAACTTATCTCCATTGCCTGGAGATCAGTTTTAATAATAGATCTCTAGGCCCCACCTGGAGGCTGGCGGCTCTTGTTTAAAGGCCTGCATGGATCAATAGCCACAAGGATCAGAAGACTGCATTGAGGAAAGAGGACCCCTCTCCTGCTGATGCAAGAGATTTTACTCTCTTCCCCCTTCCCAGATCAGCCTCTCCAACTTTCATAGCTATTTGACCCACAGTTCCAAAAACCAACTTTTGTTGATGGGAAGGGAACACAGAATGGCTCTACAACTATCAGCATCTCATACTCATGGAATACAATGTGAGCAACAATGGCTCTATCATAGGGGTGGCCAACGGTAGTTCTCCAGATGTTTTTTGCCTACAACTCTCATCAGCCCCAGCCAGCATGGCCAATGGCTCGGGCTGATGGGAGTTGTAGGCAGAAAACATCTGGAGAGCTACTGTTGGCCACCCCTACTCTATCATATCCCTTCCACTTACCTAGGAAAACTGATATCTGTTCCCAGCCTAGGTTTTCTTTTCTTTAGTCCCATTACTAGTGTTGCCATATATCTTGTGAATGAAACAACACTGAGACAAGTTGAAGTTTGACATCAGTCCCTGCTTTTTTTGCTGTTTTCCCCTCCTTTGGAAATAATGGATGGGGGCACCTTCCCTGGGGGGGACACAGAATTTGACCCCCCCAGTCCATTCTTTTTGAAACTTGGGGGGCCTTTTGAGCAGAACCACCAAAAGCTATGCTTTAAATCTATTGCCTCTACTTCAAAAAACAGCCCCTCCCAGACCTCTGGATACCCCCAGAGAGATTCCCCATTGACTATAGTGGTCCCATAGGCCATAATTGGCCCCAAAACCCCTGTGATTTCCTGGGGGGGGGGGCGTCCTGAATCTGAATACCATACTGGTATAGGAATTCAGGGGTTTGTTTTTTTGGGGGGGATCCCTGTGGCACAGAGCGTTAAAGCTGCAGTACTGCAGTCCTAAGGTCTGCTCACGACCTGAGTTCGATCTCCAGTGGAAGCTGGGTTTTCAGGTAGCCGGCTCAAGGTTGACTCAGACTTCCATCCTTCCGAGGTTGGTAAAATGAGTACCCTGCTTGCTGGGAGGAAAGTATAGATGACTGGGGAAGGCAATGGCAAACCACCCCGTAAAAAGTCTGCTGTGAAAACGTTGTGAAAGCAATGTCACCCCAGAGTCGGAAACAGGGGACCTTTCCTTTCCTTCCAGTTTTTTTTTGGGGGGGAGGTCCCATATATCTGGATATAAAAAATCCTGAATTTTCTTTTTGTGTGCACATGCCAACATCCAATCACAGTGTTACATGGCAGCCTAGCCAGCAGTTCTTTTGTATCATACATTTATCAATGTATAGATGCATACATGGAGCTGAATAAATTCAGGTTTCCTGAATATTTACCCGAATACCAATATTTGGGAATATTCAGGAATACCAACATTTTTGGGGACCGATGGACCCGAATAGGTTAAAAACCCGTTTTTTTGCATACCCCTAGCAGCAAAATGAGGTACACATTAAATCAGAGAAAGGAAGAAGGATTATTTACAAGGAGCACTTAAACAGATGATTCTCTAGTTGCATGTCCAAGTGGTACAGTCCTGGAATGAAGCATTATACCACATTTTTAAACATTTATTTTCTTCCCTATTAAATCTGCTGCAGATCCATTCATAAGAGCCTTACCCCCTTATTAAAGGTTTGCTACTTTGTACCATCATTTTGTGCTATGGATTCATATTTTATTGCAATATTGTAGGTGCTTGAAAAATATTTGTCTTTATTATCATTATTATTACTATTAGCACTACTAGTAGCAGCGGCAGATACCCGTTGGCTACTTCCCTCTGCCGTTATGCTGCAATGTTCTTTTACTATAGTTTATTCTTCCACCAAGTGTCTCATTTTATGAAGAATAATACCTATGAATAACCCATCAATAGAGTAACTAAGAAAACATTAACATATATAGATGGAAACTTTGGTAGACATATTGCAGCGAAGTCCTACTTTAAAAAAAACCAAACTTTATTTGCAATAAAGTCTCCAAAAATATTAAAAATCATATTTAAAGCGTTCTCATAAAATGTGTATAAAGAAAAGACAAGTTTAATTCTCAAAGGCTCCATTATCAGAGCAAAAATTAATATTTGTACTGTTTCTAAATTGGAACAAAATTGCAAAGATGCAAACGCCACCTTATATCATAATCTATAAACCAGTCACAAATGTTAAATCAGCTGTAAAAGTGATTTAAAATCTACATGCATAATTTTATTAAACTGATTTAAAGCCACATTTTGTGCTACCTTCATTTATTAACAGTATCTCAGACAACAATGCATTTAAAAAGAAATTTGCATGAATACAGCTACATATAAAAATATACAGCTGTTATCTTTTTGGATGGAGGTATTTACATAAGGAAAACTACATGGCTACAGAAAAGAGTTGATTTGGGACTCCAAATACTTGTAGTAATAGAGGAATCAGACCCAAATTCATTGGAAGTCTTTAAGAACAGCATGCAGGGTGTGGATAGGGAACTTTGTTTTCACAATAGATCTGGGGAAGAAAAGTTTGCCCATGGAAACTCATCAGAATCATGCATCTGATAACATCAGCTCTGATTCATGAAAGCTGATGAGGGTGTACATTTTTTTAGACTCTAAGGTGCCACCGGAATCTTGGTTTAATTTGTTCAGCACCAAGTCCACCACAGCTGGAAGGGCCTTCTTAACCAACAAATAATTGGTTTACCGATGACTGGCATGACAATTCTAATCCCCCCATTTTGAGTGTAGTTCTTTCTTCTGAGAATCAAAGCAACAAGTCTTTAATTCTCCCATTTCTACATGCCAAATATTTCCTGGTCACATTTTGGGGCATAATTAAACAGGACTCCAACAGCCCCTTAAAGACCAATAACATTTATTCCAAAGATCACATTATTGAATGTAACTTGCATGTAAAAGAAATAAACATGGTGTGTGCATGGAAGTTGCATATAAAATAGCATATAAATGGCAGAACATCTTTTAAGAAAACAAAGAAATCCTCAGCGACAATGTAGTACAGCGGTCCCCAAAATTTTTGGCACCAGGGACCGGTTTTGCTGCCAATGCTGCCACCACGGCCTACCCTAGGGTTGTCAAGTCCAATTCATGAAATATCTGGGGACTTTGGGGGTAGAGCCAGGAGCAAGGGTGTGACAAGCATAACTGAACTCCAAAGGGAGTTCTGATGGTCACACATAAAAGGGAGCGCACATCTTTTAAATGCCTTCCTTCCATAGGAAATCATGAAGGATAGGGGCGCCTTCTTTTGGGGCTCATAGAATTGGACCCCCTGGTCCAATCTTTTTGAAACTTGGGGGGGGGTAGTTTGGGGAGAGGCACCAAATGCTATGCTGAAAATTTGGTGCCTTTACCTCAAAACACAGCCCCTCCAGAGCCCCAGCTACCCACAGATCGATTCTCCATTATTTCCTATGGGAATAAGTCTCCATAAGGAATAATAGAGTTCCCAGCAGACATTTCACTCCCCTCCCCATGCTTTCTGATGATCCTGAAGCGGGAGGAGGGCCTCCAAACTGGGGGATCCCCTGTCCCCACCTGGGGATTGGCAACCCTAGCCCAGCCCTTCCCCCTCTCCCCCATGAGCAGAGGAGCCAGGAGGCTTGGAGACAGCCCTACAGCAGAAGTGAGGGAGGGGGCGAAAGTCTTCCTCCTCCAGCCTGCTCTTCAAACAAATCAGCCAGGGCCCTGCCAAAGTGGATAGGGCTGTCTCCAAGCCTCCTGGCTCCTCTGCTCATGGGGCAGGGGGGGTGGAACGTGGACTGGGGAAGGGAGGGGAGGTGGCGGGCCATGGTGCCTCATGCGTGGGGGACGGAGCGCAGCGCTGCTTTGCGGTTTGGGGACCCCTGATGTAGTAGACCAAACCCAGAAAAAACACTATACAGAATGAAACAGAAATGAAAATAACTATATATTAGTCCATATTCGTAGAGTTGGTCAAGAGCAAGGGTGTCAAACATGCAGCCCAGGGCTGAATCAGGCCCCCAGAAGGCTCCTATCAGGCCCCTGAGCAACTGGCTGTCATTTGCTTCCTTCTCCCTCTCTTCCTTCCTTCTGCTTGCTTTGCCAGGCTTGCTCAATCGTACAGGACCTACAGAGCAAAACCTCTATTTTCTCCACTGGCTGAGGCTCTTCCCTCAAGGAGGAAGGGGGGGGGGAGGCAGAGCTTGCTTTTCCAGGCTCTCTCAATTGCATAGCAAAGCAACTTAACCATGCCTCTCTTCCTTTTATTAGCTGAAGCTCCTCCCGCTCCTGGTCCGCTGGGAAAGGAAAGAGCCACAGCTTCCTTTGCCCAGTTCCCTAATTCCCATTGGGAGCAATACAAAGAAAGCACCTTTAAGACTAATGAGTGCTAATGTTTCAAGCATGTTTTATTTTAAGGGTTTTTTTAAAAAAAACTTTGATTGTGTTTGTCTGTGCCCTTTATAAAGTTTATATTTCTGCTACCTAATCTTAAATAAGAACACACATGGCCCGGCCTGACATGACCCGGCCTAACAAGATCTTATTTATGTCAGATCTGGCCCCCATAACAAATGAGTTTGATACCCCTGGTCTAGAGTCTATAGTTTCACTATGGATCAGAGACTGCCTTCCTCCTCTCACAATTCCCGCCAACCAGCTTTATTGTAAAGAGCATTCTTCAAGCTAGCTGAGCTACAACACAGTTTCCTCCAGCAGCAGGGTTGCCAGCCAGTGGTTGGCACCCAGTGGGAGATGGGGATAAGGGACATGGGGAGGCACAGGCATTAGACATAGTGTAATGTCAATTCTGGTACAAAGTGGAAATGATATCACTTCACTCTAGGAATCACTTGAAACTCTATGGTAAAACCATAGTGTTTCTGGTGATTCCTAGAGTGGCATGGCATCACATCTTGGTTTTTCCCAGAAGTGACACCACACTGTGCAAAACACCGCCAATCTGCCTTGCTTCCACGTTCCCATGGTCAGATGCCAGGAAACGTGGGAGGGTTGTGGCAGATAATTTTGCTACCACTTCCCTACGGGTAGCTATTTGATCAGTCTCAGAGATGTCAGAGCAGGGGGTGAGTGTGAGAGCAGACAGGTGGGAGCTGTGCCTATCTGACCTTGACTTTTCAATCCACCTGGGGGAATACCTATGTCAGCTCAAACTGGCCATCTGAATCCAGTCACGGTGACCCCCATAGGCTATATATATACAAAAAAAGATAAAGCAAAATTGGGTTGCTATTGCCTTCCTCTGCAAGATTTTCCTTGGTGGCCTCCTATCCAAAAACTGACTCTATTTAAGCTTCTGAGATCTGATGACATCAGGCTATACTGTACCATTTCACATCCAATACAGATTGGAAAAAAAGTGCAGATCAGGTTCCAAAAAGTGCAGATCTGGTTCCAAAAGAGCTCCTGCCTCCAGCCACTGCCTTGTCAGCAGTCTCCATGCACAGCTAACATTCCTTTCTGCTTTGCTTCCAGTGTGTGATGGGCCTCGTAGCCATGAAAGCACTTTTGCGATCGGTCCTGATCACCTGAAAGCCATTTTCTAGTGGCACCACTATGGAGTTGCCAGTCTCCAGGTGGGGCCCAGAGGTCTCCTGGAATTTCAACTGATCTCCAGGCAACAATTCCCCTGGAGAAAGTGGCTGCTTTGGAAGGTGGACTCTGCGGCATTATATACCAATGAGGACCCTCCACTCCCTAGACTCCATGTAGGGTTGTCAGTCTCCAGGTGGGGCCTGGAGATCTCTTGCTTTTACAACTGATCTCCAGCTGGTAGAGATCAGCTCCCCTGCAGAAAATGGCTGCTTTGAAGGCTGGACTCTATGGCATTGTACCATGGTGAGACTCCTCCCTTTCCCAAACCCTGCCGTCTCCTGGATCCACCCCCAAGGTCCCCAAAGACCTGGCAACCCTATGCATAAGTTTCCAGGGATTTCCCAACCAAGAGCTGTCAATGCTACCTACCATTTCTCAAAATTCCAGCAGTACCCATAAGCTCAACATGGTGAGGACTCTTGGTGCAAGAAAATATAGCACAGAGAGGTTCGATCAAGCTCTTGAACCTGCACGAATTTTTGTTTGCATAAGACAGTAAACAGTCAAGCACAAAATCTAGCACCTCCTTTTAAGGTTCTGTTTTTACAGATGACTGGAGTGGTAAGAATTGCAGTCAATGAGCTCATTCTTAAATTAATTGATTACACCTAACCTTTTTTTTAGTCTACTTCTACAATGGAAATCACATAATCACTGGTATGATATATCCAAATAAATATTCTCATCTGCTTTAACCGTGTGTGTGTGAGAGAGAGAGAGAGCTCTCTTCCAAGACTCTGACCTTTAGCATCATTTCCCCCAAAAGTTCATTTCTGTGATTAATGCAATCTACTAAAACTCATAAATTTGATCATCTGAAGGATTCAAATTAGGAATTATTGACAGTTGAACAGAACAGAAGTGCAGACAGGAGGCAGATTTTCTCATCTGTCCATCTAAATGTTGGAATATGTATTGATTAGAATATGACAAGGCAGAGAACTGGTCATAAATCTAAACTCTATTAGATTATCACGAACATTCAATTAACATAAAAATGACAACCCAAAAGAAAAGCTTCCAATGTCGGTCCAGCTTGCCGTTTTGAAGGTTCAAGCCAGCTGCATTTTTCTTCACAGCAGCTATAAATTTAACATAGGCAAGCAAATTAGGAAACCGGCTTAAACCCCCCCCCCCTTCTGAGTAACAGTTTTCACAATCTTTGTGGGAGCAACAAATTTTATGGGAAGATACAAAATCAGCAGGCTTGAACAACTTCACAATTGTATATCTTATGTTGATATCAAGAGGGAGAGCTGAGGTAAGAAAACTACTACTGAATAGAGGCTGGTGACAAGTAAGTCTGTACAATAATACCATGCTCCACAAAGTTGTTTTTTTAAGTATTTATTTTCATTTATGGTTCCCAGCCTCCCTCTGGGGTGGGGTTGCCCAAGATTTTGGGGCCTCCAACCTGCCAGCACAGAACTGGCTGGCAGGGGGGAGCCCCTGAAGAGCAATGTTGGCATCTGACATGCTCAGTGTGATGACATCACCCGGAAGTGACATGATTGCGCCAGGCAAGTCATGCAGGGATGCTCTAGCATTTGAGTAAAAACTCTATGGTGCCATAGAGTTTTTTACCCAAATGCTAGAGCATCCCCCATGTCCAGCAGGATTTTGTCACTTCTAGGCCTACTGTAAGTTCCAGAAGGACTGGCTATATCAGGGGTGTGTGGCCTAATATGCAAAGGAGTTCCTGCTTAAAAAAAACACCTGGTTACAGGTAGGGTTGTTAACCTCTTGGTGGGGGGGGGGCGGTCTGGAGTTCTCCTGGGATTACAATTGATCTCCAGATTATAGAAATCAGTTCCCCTGGAGAAAATGGCTGCTTTGAAGGATGAGCTGTATGGCGTTAGATTCTGCTGAAGTCTTCCCTTCTCCAAAGCTCTCCCTCATCAGGCTCCACCCTCCAAATTTGCAGGAATTGCTAGGCCAGAGCTAAAAACCCTAGTCACAGACTGAGAAATGGTGACAGGCCCAAGGCCATCTGATGAGATTCATGGCTCAGATCTGAGCAGACATCTCCCTAGTCTGATATTTTAACTACCACAACACATTATTTCTTCAGTGTGGTTGCCAAGTCCAATTCAAGCTATATCTGGGACTTTGGGGGTGGAGCCAGGATCAAGGTTGTAACAAGCATAACTGATAGAATTGGACTCATAGAATTGGACCCCCTGGTACAATATTTTTGAAACTTGGAGGGTGTTTTGAAGAGAGACACTGGATGCTATGCTGCAAATTTGGTGCCTCTGCCTCAAAACACAGCCCCCCTCAGAGCCCCAGATCAATTCTCCATTATACCCTATGGGAATCATCCTCCATAAAGAATAATGGAGTGCCCTGCAGACATTGCCCTCCTCCCCGCCCTGCTTTCTAATGACCCTTAAGTGGGGGGCCTCCAAACTGGGGGATCCCCTGCCCCTACCTGGGGATTGGCAATGCTAATGTGAAGATTTTTAAAAAAAATCTTAATTCATTTGTACCTTACCTCTCTCCCCAGAGGGGACCCAAAGCTGCTTACATTGTTCTGTACTCCATTTTATCCTGGCATCAACCCTATGAGTTCAGTTAGGCTGAGCGTGAGCAACTGGCCTAAAATAACTCAACAAGCTCCCTTGGCAGGGTGGGAATTCAAACCTGGATGTCCCAGTTCTTAGTTCAGCACACTAACCATTATACTATACTGTCTCTCCATAGCAACACTGGAACCTGGGATGTGTCTGGTTTACTCTTGAAGGCAAAGCCTCACAAAGTAACAAAACAGCATTGTAGTATCTCGAAATGTCTTGTGACCCAGCAAAGATTTATAAAAAATGCCTCATTTCCAGGCTGCAAAGGTAACTCCGTAGGGCATATGGCAGGGCTCATTATACACTTAGAAAGAACCTGAAACAAGTCATGTTCATTAGGAGCAGAAAGGTTCAAAGCAAAGGGGCAACAAGGGCTTTTTCATAATAGTGCGGATGTCACCACTTCTGTCTCCAAAGCGGTGGCACTTCACAGTGTCAGAAGATGGGTGAGAGACACTTTGGACCTCCATACGCAAAGATGAATAAAAATCAATTGCAAAGCCTTGAAGTGGGAAATTCTAGTTCTGAAGGTCATTAAACATTATCAGATGCTCTCTGACTCTAGAGGTATTCTAAGGGGGTGATTTTTTTTTTAAAAAAGGAAATGAATATGGAGGATTCAAAATGCACTACACCAATGCCTTTGAGATTTAAAAGAAGAATGTCAAATAATTTGCCCTCCGAAAACAAACTGAATTTTCAGTTAATTTTATATCAAGAATAAATGAATACTCCCTGATTCATTTATTTTAAATATTATATATATATATCATTGGTTTTTGTTTTCTGCTTTCATCACAGATTAATTTGTATCATGTACAAATGTTGTATAGTTTTAATAAGTTTAACTTAATTTATTTCTATATCACTGCCTTTCTTGTGTCTTGTACAGATGCCCAAGATGGTATACAAAAAGATATCATGTAACATTCCCAAACCCAGTAATTAAGCATAAGAACATAAGAACATAAGAGAAGCCATGTTGGATCAGGCCAAGGGCCCATCCAGTCCAACACTCTGTGTCACACAGTGGCAAAAAAATTTATATATACACACACACTGTGGCTAATAGCCACTGATGGACCTCTGCTCCATATTTTTATCTAAACCCCTCTTGAAGGTGGCTATGCTTGTGGCCGCCACCACCTCCTGTGGCAGTGAATTCCACATGTTAATCACCCTTTGGGTGAAGAAGTACTTCCTTTTATCTGTTTTAACCTGTCTGCTCAGCATTCCAGAAATGTATCAAATGTATCAAAATACTTTGAATAAAACTCTAATAAAAAGTGAGCTACAAAGCAACATGGACTAAGCAATCCAATTGTATGTCTGTTTACTCAAAGGCCTTCTATTTACCCACCTGGAGTGGGGAACCACCCCCACCCCAGACCCAACTTTCTGCCTCTGAAGAATTGAGGAGTGGTAGAAAGAATGGACTTCACATAGTGGCACCTACAAATTTCCTCTAGTTTATATGGCAAAAATGGTAGAGACTAGGAGACTCAGTCTCAGTCTCACATCCTCCCAAACTCTGTCCTCCCCAAACACTGGCTCAAGAACCTACTGGGTGAGGCACTGTTGAGAGCCCTAGTTTATTCGGATTTAAGTCCTGGATCCAGTATCGACTGACCCTTCTTGTCAGCCGATGTACCCCGTCACAGCCAGCCAGCTGGGATAGGGAGAGCCATGAAATGACAGGTTTTTGGGATTTCACAATCACCACAGAGTAGTCTCCCCTGCCATCTGAGCATGAGGGTGACCCATGTGCAGCCCCTGAGCCGGGCATGCTCCTTCTACCCCATCCCAAGATCCCCTAAGGGGATCCCCATATGCCTGGAAATGGCACACAGGCTACTCCCCCCCAAATGGATCTGGCCCCAAGCTGATAATGCTTTAATGCTGTGACAGTGAAGCAGATGTAATAAACACAACCAAGACATCTACCCTGCTACCTCCCAAATAACCCTACACCCTGGTGGGCTAACCCGCTACCTATACAACATTCCAGTCTAACTCTAAGCATAGGGAGGGATGGGTGGGTCACCTGGAAGAACCCACACGGTAGCCAGGTAAGAAGGGGTGGGTGGCACAGCATGCTTTAAATCCCCTCAGTGTTCTGTTCCCTTCCCACTCCCCTGGGCCCACAGTAGGACCAACCATTGGCCAGCTAGGGAAGGGAAGGGCCAGTTTTTCCTGCTTCTGCAGCTGCTCACCCCACCTTTCACTCATCCTTCCTTGCAACCCAGCTTACTTCTCCCCAGCATGGTACCACAAATGAGGACCTGTAATAAGTCACCCCACACATCTTTCTTCAAGGAACTAGCCACACTCCATCTTGAGTAAACTCTAGTGTCAGAGAGATTTTCACTCAGCAACTTTACTATGGAGTCTCCTTTTGAAACTACTTTGTTGAAGTCATGCAGTCCATAGTTCCATGTTTTCCAGCACCTCTTTTAATGCTGACATGTGTGTGTGTGTGTGTGTGTGTGTGTGTGTGTATATATATATATATATATATATATATATATATATATATATATTTAAAAATTTTAATGCGGTTTTATCAGCTTTCAGAATCAATCCATGTCCATGCTAGTGGACAAGAAGAGAACACTTGATCAGGGGTCATTTTGCAGAAAAAGAGGTACCAGAGCACATTAGCACAACTCATTTGCATATGCCACACACCCCTGACATCACTGGAAGGTGTCCTAAATGATATCAACTCAGCATCTACCTTAAAAGGCTTCTTGAATTATAATTGTCAAAATAAAACCTTATTCCCATCATACTTTTTAAATTACTTTCTCCTACGTGGCACCACAAGAGCCCTGTGGCGCAAAGTGGTAAAGCTACAGTACTGCAGTCCTAAACTCTGCTCACGACCTGAGTTCGATCTCGGCAGAAGCCAGGTTCAGGTAGCTGGCTCAAGGTTGACTCAGCCTTGCATCCTTTCGAGGTCGGTCAAATGAGTCCCCAGCTTGCTGGGGTGGGAAGTGTAGATGACTGGGGAAGGCAATGGCAAACCACCCCATAAAAAGTCTGCCATGAAAACGTTGTCATGTGATGTCACCCCAGAGTCATAAACAACTGGTGCTTGCACAGGGGACTACCTTTACTTTTTTATGTGGTACCACAGTGGCATGAGGAAAATTTCCATCTGTCTGCTTTATATGTTTTCCCATTTTCGTGCAGAAAAATATTAGAAAGTTTGTCAAATCTTGGAGTTCAGCAAAATTCTCACAGGTGGTTTTAACAATGGAGCCCAGAAGCAAGTATTGGGGGGAGGGTTTTTTTAGAAAGAAAGAGAACAATAAAATTTAGACGCTCTGGAGCTCCACTCTTGTGAGCTCCTGCCCAAACTGAGGCCTACTGGACTACCGGAGGACAAACCTTCTCCCAAGCTCCAGTGATGGCGGTGCTAGGTAACAGGTGTGGCTTAGAAGGGGCCTCCAAAGAGAAAAGAAGATTGCTCTGGGGAATCATACAGGAAGGAAGTGAGTAGGGAAGAGCAGCTGGGAAGAAGGAAAAGATAGCCTTGAAAGTGGAAAAAAATGGCATAGTTGGTATTGAAGTTATTTTGGCATAATGGCAGAGTAAATGTGCACCATCTGGTCAAAAGTGAGGAAGGAAGAAGAGATGACTGGAAGCCAAGAGCCAGAGAAGAATAAGGAGAGCAGGGCAGGGATTAATTTGTGAATCTGATTGTTCTGAGGCACTCGAGTTTTGTGGAATCCTACACCCCTATGATTCAAAATGTAAAGTACAAAGACAGAGCCTTGGTATCTACCATCCCAGCCAATTCCTTCTTTCTTTTCTGCTGCATCTATATTCCTTCAGTTTAGAGAAGCAGGCTGAACAGCAGTTAGGGTGCAGAGTTCAGTCTGTTCTAAGGCTCAGGGCTTTTATTTGTAGCAGGAACTCCTTTGCAAAAAAGGCCACACACCCCTGATGTAGTCAATCCTCCTGGAGCTTACAGTAGGCCCTATACTAAGAGCCCTGTAAGCTCTTGCAGGATTGGCTACATCAAGGAGGTGTGGCCTAATATGCAAAGGAGTCCCTGCTACAGAAAAAGCCCTGCTATGGCTGCTGAGGGAGGCAGTGAGCAGAGTGGTCTCTGGTGCCTAATAAATCTATGGTGGTCTCTGGTGCCTACTGAAAGTACCCTCTGTTCATGAGGTTTGTCTGGCTGCCTCCAAGGCAACCCTCCCATTCCTCTGAAGGCAATTCTCTGCCACAATGGAGAACCATCTTTTGTACAGTATGGCTCACAGACAATTGCCAGATAGGTAAGAGCAGGCCCCCAGTTTTTTAAAAAATCTACAGCGAAGAGGACAAGATTCACTAGGAACAATAGCTGCATGCAATATCTGCATGAAGAGGTATTGTGGGATGGAGCCAAAAAAAAAAAAAAACCCATGATGTAGTTACACACATGGGGAGATGGCGGTATGCAGGTAAGATCAGTTTCAGTTTGCTTTATTACAGTCCATGACCGAATACACAGCACAATGCAGGCCAACAACAACCATATAAAAATTGTAAAAATCAAGATGGACCTAAATAGGTGAAACGTAAGATATTTAAAAAATAAATATGAAAATAAAATATAGGACATTAGTATGAATAATGAGATATGACAAATAATACAGTAGTGGTCAAACATCTTCTAGCTTAATAAATATAGTACATATAATAATAAAAAAATACAGCTCCAGAAAAAATATTAACTAGAATACACTGGTTAAAATTACAATCTGTTACCTCGACATTAACTTGTAAGAACCATAAAATGCAATTTGATTGCATGGGAACAAAATTTGGCAACTTTACAGGTAAGATCTGATTAGGATTCCCGGCAGCGGAAGTGACCAGGACTAAGATGAAGGTGGAACCACCAGCACAATGGTATCTCCAAGTGTACCCCTCTATACCTCTCTAAGAAAATCAAAACTAAGAAAATGGTTGCAGTGAAAACTCTCCATTGAGAGGGAACCAGTGTAATGTGTGCCCATATGGAGAACAGAAAGCAATGCACTGCCACTAGCTTCTTACACACTTAGAAATATGGGTCTCCTCCTAACAAGAGGGAACAAAGGTCTTCATAACTAATGGGAGATGGTGTTGGGCACAGTCCATAGCGCTGACATATCCCGTGGGAACAATACACCAGGTGCAATGTAGGAAGCCATCTTCATTACATCAAACAAGACTTTTCCAGTGTGTGAACTATAAAAAGCTAAGATTTTTCTATTCAGAAAACGTGAGAAGGGATACGATAATAGGGAACAGACAAAACAGAAGACCAGATAAGGATGAAAGGTGTACAAAAGCATACAGTGCATTTCATGCCAGTCACTAAATTGTCACTGTACAAGTGATTTTCATATCATTACATCAAGATCAAATGACCTTGAATGAAATTGCTTGGCATGCAAAAGACAACTCCCCCCCGCCCTCCGCACAATTCTGGTGAAGTGTGAATAATTAACCAATGGCTTTGGTGACTATAGAACTATAGTTCCACTGAACTGTAAATAAATTAATAGAACTCATAGAACTGGGTCAAATTTGAAATAATTTTACATGGTACCATTACAGGGGTGGGTTTTTCTGGGAGGTGTGTTTTTCCATTGTCACAGGACAGCTGACTTATGGAGACCTTGTAGGGTTTTCAAGGCAGCAGACATCCAGAGGTGGTTTGTCATGACCAGGACTGACCTATCTTAGCTTTTGATATCTGGCAGGATTGGGTTAGCCTAGGCCGTTGAGTTCATGGAACCATTACAGTTAGAGGCTGTCAAATAATAGGTGACAGTCAACTTGTACTGTTCTCAAGGCCGTGAGATGTAATCACAGGGTTGGGAGAGAGGAAGGGGGTTGATTAGAAAGATATTTGAGTACTTTTTGTACATCAAAACTATGTGTCCAACTTCGAAGGTAATATATAAAGGTAAAAACGTTGTGATGTATTAACTCAGCAAAAAGAGAAACAAACCAGAAAATATTAATTCAAAGGAACTGCGGTTCTCTCCCCTCCTCCCCATTTTTCTCAAGAGTCCTGTGATGGGTTTCCTGTGAAAATGCATTGTGGGAATGGTATTAACCAAGAATCCCAGTAAACTGCAACACTAAATTGTGGTAATGGTATTAAATCGGTAATGGTATTGTGGGAATGGTATTAAATTGGAATGGTATTAATTTGGTATTAAATTGTGGGAATGGGGGGGGCATAGTGGTAGGGCTTCTAGCCCCACTGGTGGACCTCCTGATGGCACTTGGGTTTTTTGGCCACTGTGTGACACACAGTGTTAGACTGGATGAGCCATTGGCCTGATCCAACATGGCTTGTCTTATGTTCTTAAATGTATACTTTCTACACAACTCAACTGCATATGATCCTGGGAGTCCTGTGGATGAGAGAGACAAACAAGCAACTACTTGTGGGGGGGGGGGGTGCTTCATACTGGTAAAATAGAAAGGATGCGAAAACCCTTGCTTTGCAGTTCCAGACCAAGTGAGGGCACTGTGCATCAGCAGTTTAAATTTTAAAAGCACTGTGAATTGTCTGCAGAACCTGTAGTTGAGTTCTGTGACCACTGATTCTATTGCTCATCAGCCAAAATTATTTTTGCAGAAGGAACTTGGTCCACCCAGCTCTTGATTGCCATCTTCCTCCATATTTAATTAATTTATGCCATACAAGAAATAATCTCAGGTCCCATGCCCCTGTGATTTTCAGGCTTACAGAAAGATATTTACAACTGTTCAGTTTATTATTCAAAGGCAAAAAAAACCCTTAGTTTTAAAGAGCTGGTTCACAAAGAACCATGTATTTGGACTTCACTTTGTGACATTGGCTTGAAGTTGAAAAGTGTGAACCAGCACCAAGAAGTAATGTCATGCTTGAGATAGTATTGGTTAGGGTTGCCAAGTCCCTCGCAGTCTCTGGCGGGGGACTCTCCTCCCGCACACATTGCGCAATGACGTCACCTGAAAGTGATATCATCACACCAGCGATGTTGCATGGCGGCCACTCTAGGCCACTCTCTAGCCATTGGGGGGGGGGGGGAAACCTATTGTACCATAGAGTTTTCTCTCCCAAATGGCTAGAGCATCTGGGAAAACCATAGAGTTTTCCCGAAAACGCTGACAGTGGCCGCCACGTGATGTTGTCGCCGCGATGACATCACTTCAGGGTGACATCATCACATCAGTGACATTGGGGTAGGTTCCCCCCGCCGGTCCAATGTGTGGACTGGGGGCTTGGCAGCCTGCGTATTGATAGATACAGAAGTTCTCCGAAGGGTTCATGGGTGACCACAAAGTCATCCATGCTACAGTTGTCAAGCAATACAAACACACATGTATGAATCAGTCCATATTTACAGTTCTACACTTTCTTATGGAAGCTCAAGAACTATAGTATCAAAATAGCTGGATTCAAGACTGGTAGTACTTAGTGACCAACAAGATTTCTGAATCTTTTGAGAACCAAAGTTACCTTTGTCAGATATGGGAGCTTAGACAAGGGGTGACCAAACTTGCTTAACACAAGAGCCACATAGAATAAACATCAGATGTTTAAGAACCACAAGACGTGAGCAAATATTACACACATACTTTTATTAAAACTCAATATTTTCTTTGAACAGAAAGATAAAATACATATGCATGCACTTTACAATATGACCATACTAGAAGGAGACTTTTAAAAACAAAAGCTGGGAATAACAGTCCCCATAAGACCAGCATAGGGAGAAGGAAACACACACATACCAAATAAATCACTGGCCACCATATCAATCATTATGCATCTCTCTTTGCTTGGGAACTCTGTGCAGTCCTTTTTAATTTCGTTCCTCCTTCCAGTGGCTTTCTCTGCTCTTGCACTCTCTTTTCCTGCTCTAGGTCTCCAGGTGACCTCTGTGGTAAAGGATAAGAGTTTGGAAGTCTGCCTATTCCCCTATCTTCCCGCACTTCACACAAGGCAGAAATAGTCACCTACCTGTGCGTCAGCACTCAGAGGGTGACTGAGATCTTGATGCTAAGCATGCTTACTTGAGAGTAAGCCTGCATTAAGTTCCCCCTTGATCTCTAAGAGCTGCACAACATGTGTGAAAGAGCCGCATGTGGCTCCCAAGCCTCAGTTTGGCCATTCCTGGCTTGATAGCTCATATCCTGAAAATCTAACTGATCTCTAAGCTGCTACCAGACTTGAATCTAGCTATTTTACTGCAAACTACCACGACTTCCGAAACTCATATCAGAATAGTCAGATAAATACTAATCTTCTTCAGCCTTCCATATGTATCAGGAAGGGAAAGAAAGCTGTGGTTTAGGGACCTGTGTATTTTAGACAGGAAAACTCTATACTCAGCTCAATCCTGCACACATATACTCAAAAGCAAGTCCTGCCGGTTTCAATGGGATTTCCTGCATCTGATGGACAACCTTTCCAAATGTGAAACCTCAGATTAGCCAGCAGGAATCTGGCAGGTCTATTTGGAGCAGTTAGGATGAATGCTTCCCCTCTCTCCCCCAGCTATAGCAACCAACCTGTGGAATAATCTTCCAGAATAGGTTTGGAAGTCACTGTTCTTAACTGTTTCTGCAGGCAGCATAAGGCTTTTCTTCCCTGCCATTAATGGTAATCATGGGGGTTTATATTATTATGGGTTTACAGCCTCTCTGTTGGGACACTGAAGTCATATGGGCTGCTTTGTTTAACAGTGTAAGCAGAATTACACCAGTCTAAGTCAACGGGCTTAAAAAGGTGTAACTCTGTTTAAGATCACACTGTTAGATCTACTTCCACCAAGTTCAGTCCAATGTTTCACTTTTATCAAGGAGACCGATGATGATGATGATGATGATGATATTGGATTTATATTCCACCCTATACTCTGAATCTCAGAGTCTCAGAGTGGTCACAATCTCCTCTACCTCCCCCCACAACAGACTCCCTGTGAGGTAGGTGGGGCTGAGAGAGCTCTTACAGCAGCTGCCCTTTCAAGGACAACTCCTGCAAGAGCTATAGCTGACCCAAGGCCATTCCAGCAGCCGCAAGTGGAGGAATGGGGAATCAAACCTGCTTCTCCCAGATAAGAATCAGGGCACTTAACCACTAAACCATACTGGCTCTCTGACAGACAGAAAACTTCCTTTGTTGGAGAAAAGGTCTTTTTCCATCAAAGAGGAAAGGGAGTGATCAGATATAATTGGGCGCAAGGGAGTACAGAATCATAGAATCATAGGGATCACCAGGTTAATCTAGTCCAATCCCCTGCAAAATGCAGGAAATTCTCAAATACCTCCCCACCCCAGGGTCCAAGCTTGTGTCTGATGAAGGGAGAGCTTTGACTCTCCCAGGCTTATAAAAGGGGTGGCCAAACTTGCTTAATGTAAGAGCCACACAGAATAAATGGCAGATATTTGCAGCCGCAAGACATGAGCATCAGATGTTTGCGAGAAGGAAGGAAGGAAGGAAGGAAGGAAGGAAGGAAGGAAGGAAGGAAGGAAGGAAGGAAGGAAGGAAGGAAGGAAGGAAGGAAGGAAGGAAGGAAGGAAGGAAGGGAGGGAGGGAGGGAGGGAGGGAGGGAGGGAGGGAAGGAAGGAAGGAAGGAACGAACGAAAGCGACTTTAACTTTAAATGTATTCTCTAAGCTGCCAGCTGGTTTGGCTTGGAGAAGTGATTTAAAGAGACAAATGCCTTCTCTAAGCCATCCAACAGGATGGCGGGGGCTTCGATAGCCACACGATATGTGTGAAAGAGCCACACGTGGCTCCCAAGGCACAGTTTGGCCACCCCTGGCTTATACTCTGACACGCTTGTTGGTCTCTAAAGTCCAGTTGGCTCGAATCCAACTGCTCAACATGACAGGCAACAATTCAGTGAGGGCCCAATTCTGGGTTGCATGCTTCTGGGGGAAAAAAAAAAACAAATACAAGAGCAGCTCAAGCATTTACACATTAGTCAGAAGCAAATACCCCTGTGTTCAATGAGACCATTCTGAATAAATATACATTGCACTGTATAGCCTTAGAGCAGTGCATTTGCAAAGTCTGCTTTTCTATGAAAACCAACAGAAAAAAGTTGTATTTCAATGGGTAAAAATTGCATGCTTTATTTTAGCCTATATGCCACTCTCAAAAAAAAAAAAAAAAAAGCTTGTTATGTACAGATTCTAACTTCTGAAAGCTCCATCCAGTTTTAAGCCATTTTCACTAAAACTGGCTTGTTTGCAGGATGTGAGCTCCCTCATGTGGCTATCCAAGGATTTCCAGCTGTTCAAGGAAATTATTTCAAAAGGCATTTTCCATTGCATTCATTTCAAAGGAACTCCCACACTCAAAATGCCCAGCCAGTCTCTGATAAATGTATAGATTTGACAGAATGTGGCCTTTTCTTCACCTTTTCATTTTCCCAGCACCCCAGAGTTTCCACTGAAATGGCAAGTAATGTCAGCACTGAAGCGGCCGAGTTTGCAGAGGAAACCAAGTTGCTAAGGAAGGTGAGAACGAAATTGGACTGTAATGGATGAGAACAGACGGGCATTTAAAGCCAGATGGGAGGCAGGTGGACCAAAAAAGTGCACCCACACGCGCACATCTGCCTCCCGTCCCCGTCCCACCCCTTGCTTGCTGGGAGCCAGCTTGAAAAGGCACCACTTTGAAAGTGGTGCCTTTTCGTTGGGGCACCTCCAAGGCGCCTCCCCAGCCGTCTGGAAGGCCAGGAAGCAACCAGAGAGCCACAGACAAGACATGTGAGCGTCCCAGATGCTCCCTGGGCACCCATGGCCCGCCCCTTTCCCAAGCAGCTTCCGGAAGCCCCGGGGAACTCTATTTCTGGCCAGGTCTTTTCGGGGCGGCTTCAAGCCACCCTGAACCAGCTGTCTGTTGTCAGCCAATGAGTTCCAAGGGGACCCCTCTCAACTGGGGAAGCAGGCAACCATAGGGCCAATGAGCTTCAATATGAATACTGAGCCAAAATTTTTCACTTGATACATACAACGATGGATTTGAACTGGCAGTGAGTATCTGACAAAAAGATACCGGGAGCTATGGTATGTGAGGCCTGCCCTGCTCCACCCTAGCATGCCTGCTTTCTGCCATCCTGGCTAGGGTCAAGTGAGATTCCCAACAGGCCTCAGAATGGGAAGGAAAGGGGGTTACAACACCCTGGTCCTCCTCTTACTAGTTAGTGTTGCCAGCCTCCAGGTGGGACCTGGAGATCTCATGCTTTTACAAGTGATCTCAAGCTGGCAGAGATCAGCTCCCCTGGAGAAAATGGCTGCTTTGGAGGGTGGACTCTAGGGGATTGTACCATGCTGAGGTTCCTCCCCTTCCCAAACCCCACCCTCTCCTAGCTCCACCCTCAAAGTCTCCAGGTATTTTCCAACACAGACCTGGGAACCCTATCTTACCCTTTTTTTTCTTTGAAAGGCCTTTAACTGGACCTAACAGGAGGCTCTGGGGATGTCATAAAGGCCAATTTTATTTTATTTTAACTTTATAATTAAAATATATACAACAAATTTATAATCTATGAATAATAATTATCAAATCAGAAGTGGGCTAAAACGTTGAAGGAAGGAAGTGATCGTATAGACTGGCCCAATAATGAAATGGTTTGTTCTTTCTCCAAAAATGGAAGACATTTTTTTCCAGGTAGGAGGTGGGACTGTTTTCTGAGTCATTAATATTTTCAGTGATTTTATCAAATAAAATATAGTCCCAGGCTTTTATGTCTGGGTACATTCTTCATCCAAAGGTTGATTAACATGTGGAATTCACTGCCACAGGAGATGGTGGTGGCTACAAGCATAGACAGCTTCAAGAGGAGAATGGATAAGCATGTGGAGCAGAGGTGATACTCTGTATTCTTGTGCTTGGGGGGGGGCACAGTGGAAGGGCTTCTAGCCCCACTGGTGGACCTCTTGATGGCACTTGCTTTTTTTTGGCCACTGTGTGACACAGAGTGTTGGACTAGATTGGCCATTGGCCTGATCCAACACGGCTTCTCTTATGTTCTTTCATTGATTGATGGTAGGAGGTGTAGTATTCTTCCATAGCAATTCAATGTTTTGTTGCCGCAAGAAACAATGACCATATTTTACTTTGCCTTCCTTGGTCCAATCCAGCCTGGCTCCACCTCCCTCCAGAACTGACAAAGGGAGGTAGTCAATTACCTGCTCTCTAGGCTGCCAATCTTTTGTCTCCCTCCCCTTCTTCCTGCTGCTTAAGATGGGAAACCTCCCCTCCTTGTCTCTCAGCCAGGTTTGACCTGGCTGCAGACTTTTGTGCCCCAAGGTCCATGCTGAGGGTTGGGTGGGGTTAGGCTTCCCAACCCCCCCCCCACTCTGGCGGGAGTCCCCTGGATTTGCAGCCTCATCTCCCGGTCTTCAAGAAGTGGGAAGCGGGGGGTGGGGGGTGGAGGGGGGGGAGAACATACCTGTAGGTTTCATTATAGAGCTCCTGAGCCGTTTGTAAAATGTCTGCCCCTTTAAGGCTGGGCAGGGAGCAGGAAGGGCTTGGGAGAACAGCCCAGCCCTTTCTTTTGCTTTCGCTTTCACAAGAGTTCTCCAGAAGAAGATCTGGTAAGTGTGTGTGTGTGTGTGTGTGTGAGAGGGAAGGGGCAGGGGATTCCCTGGTTTGGAGGCCCTCCCCCCTTTTAGAAAGCGTGGGGGGGGGAGGGAAATGTCTACTGGGCATTCTATTATTCTCTATGGAGAACGATTCCCATAGGGAATAATAGGGAATTCATCCGTTGGTATTGGGGGCTCTGGGGGGGCTATTTTTGAGGTAGAGGCACCAAAATTTTAGTATAACATCTAGTGCCTCTCCCCAAAATACCCCCCAAGTTTCAAAACGATTGGACCAGAGGGTCCAATTCTATGAGCCCCAAAAGATGGTGCCCCTATACTTCATTATTTCCTATGGAAGAAAGGAATTTTAAAAGGTGTGCTGTCCCTTTAAATGTGATGGCCACAACTCCCTTGGAGTTCAATTATGCTTGTCACATCCTTGTTCTTGGCTCCACCCCCAATGTCTCCTGGCTCCACCCCCAAAGTCTCCTGGCTCCGCCCCCAAAATCCCCAGATTTTTCTTTAATTGGACTTGGCAACCCTAGGTGGGGTTGGTTTCCCCACTTCCCTTTCTGCCGCTGCTGTGGCCGCTGTCCGGGTGGTGGTGGTTGGGGCAATTGCTGCTCCTCCCCCCTTCCACTGCTGTTGTTTCCCTGCCTACCTGTTCCAGTTAAGGTCCCTCAGTGCTTCCCCTTAGGGTTGCTAATCCCCAGTTGGGTGTAAGGGAAACCAGGTTGAGCCGCTGGGCAAAATGTCCAAAAAAGCTAACAAAATTCACCAAATTCACTACAATGAATTTGGAGGATTCTGTTAGGTTTTTTTGGACATTTTGTACGGCGGCTCAACCTGGTTTCCCTTACACCCATACTCATGTGTCTCACTCTGGTTGCTAAATCCCCAGTTGGGGACAGGAGATCTCCTGGTTTGAAGGTCCTCCCCCAGCTTCAAGGTTATCAGAAAGCTGAGGAGGGAATTTGAATATCCATTGGGCACTCCATTATACCCTATGGAGACCAGTCCCCATAGGATATGATGGAGAATTGAACCGTGGGTATCTGGGGCTCCTGAGAGGGCTTTTTCAAGGTAGAGGCACCACATTTTCAGCATAGTATCTGGTGCCTCTCCTCAAACATCCTCCCAAAACCTAAGTTTCAAAAGGTTTGGACCAGGGGGTCCAATCCTATGATCCCTAAAAGAAGATGTCCTCATTCTCCATTATTTCCAATGAAGGGAAGGCATTTAAAAGGACAGCTTGGTCCCCTTCAAATGTGATGGCCACAACACCCTTCAGAGTTCAATCGTGCTTCTCACAACCTTGCTCCTGGCTCCACTCTGAAAGTCTCCTGGCTCCACCCCCAAAGTCCCCAGATTCTTCCTGAGTTGGACCTGGCAATCCTACTTCCCCTTACTGCAGCTTGCTTGGTGGGGAGAGAATCAAGTCAAGGTAGGGGCCTGGTTGGTAGCTCAGTGAATATCTTGGCACTGTGTACCAGCACTGAACAAAGCAAATTCCATGCTATAGATTTATGGAGACATTCAATCCAGGCTCTGCTAGGAACCATGGATATCATCTGAACAGGAACTCAGACGTACCATGAGACACCACTGACAGAGCTGGGTTTAGAGTTCCCAGGATATCCTCTACCCTGGCTCCTGTTTTCTGCTGCCACTCCAGCAGCTGGTAAGAGGAAAATAAAACTAAAAACCACCATCGGGTGACACTGTGATATCACTTCTAGGAGATATCTGGATGCAACATCATTCCTCTCTGGAGTCACAGGAAAATCTATAGGGGGGAACTGCTATCAGGCAATCACATGGCATCACTTCAAGGGACAACCCATTAATGAGGTCAGTCCACTCTAGGAATTGTTGGGAACTCTATTGTTTTACCATAGTTTCCAATGACTCCTAGAGTGGAATGATACCACTGATGGGTTTTCCTGCGCACAGACATGCTCCCCATGTCCCTGCCTCTTTGGATTGTAGCTGGTTTCTGGGCTGGTTCCAAGCCACCTGGGGAAAACTTCATGGAGAAGGTTATACTTTGCCACTGACTGTCCCATTTGTAGTGTTCTGTTAATTTGGTGCAACATGGGATTTGTTGGTCAGGGTTAGGTTCTAATTTTCAGTTCAGTCCCTCAGAAGGAGAAGGAAGGGGTTGCTAGTGGATGAGTAGGAGGCTATCATTCTCATCAGACGAGGTATACACATGTCTGATGGGCATATGAGAAGCAGTTCTGTGTAGTAATCTATCTTCAGTAAGTAACAAGACTGGGTATGGTGTAGTGGCCTAGAGGGGAACACACTGGTTTGTAATAATAATAATAATAATAATAATAATAATAATAATAATAATAATAATAATAATAATAATAATAATAATAAATTTATATTTGTATCCCGCCCTCCCCCGCCAAAGGCCTCAAAACTGAGTATTCCTGAATAGTGGGAACCTAAGGCAGACTGAAGCGTGCATGGTAAAAGCTCCAGAAATCTTAAACTAGGCTTTAGAACCTGAGATAAATTTGTCTGTTTTATCCTCATGTGGTAGGCTGGCATTTCCTGGCTGACTCTTTCTCTGCCTTGATAACAACTTGTCCTGTAGTGAAACTGTTTCTCCAAGTCTTCCCCACAGCGACGACTGTATACACTTTATTCCTGAACAGTAAAACCTTTCTCTTCCCTACAGGGAAATAAATAAGATCCTGTTTCTGTTCACCTTTGGTATATACACATAGAAAAGGTCATAATGGGTTAAATACCAGAGTAGGAGAGAGGGCAAGAAGATACTCACAGCGTCCATTATTTACCTCACAGGTGCTAACATCATATGACTTACAAAAGAAAAACTGGTGAGTTCATAGTCAAATATTTGGCCTCTTTGTTATTTAAGTTTGCCTGGTGATGTGGCAGAGAGGCATGGTTCTTAGGCCCCTGAAATTCACAAAAGAACACACTATCAGATAGAAGTCAGTGACATTACATTAAGCATGGGCTTTTCTTCACCAAAACAACTATTTTTTTTGGGGGGGGGGGGGTGGCGGCTTTTACTGTAGATACAAATGGGGATCTGTATTGGAGAAACACACTGTATTTAAGATGCCTTTCCTCTTTCTCTCTAGAATTTTAGGTTCTAAACCAGGGGTGTCAAACATGCGGTCCAGGGGCTGAATCAGGCCTCCGGAGGGCTCCTATCAGGCCTGCGAGCAACTGGCTGTCATCTGCTTCTTTCTCCCTATATCTTGCTTCCTTTTGCATAACAGTTTGCTTTGCAAGGCTTGCTCAATTGCACAGGAGCTACAGAGTAAAACCTCTATTTTCTCCAATGGCTGTGGCTCCTCCCTTGCTGAGGAAGGGGCGAGGAGAGGCAGAGCTTGTTTTTCCAGGCTCTCTTAATTGCACAGCAAAGCTACTGAGCCAAGCCTTTCTCCCTTCTATTGGCTGAGGCTCCTCCCCCAGTCCCCTGAGGGGAAAAGGAAAGAGCCAGAGCTTCCTTTGCCCTGTTCCCTGGATTCCATGGGAGAAATACAAAGAAAGCACCTTTAAGACCAACAAGTGCTAATATTTTAAGCATGTTTTAAGTTTTTTTTTTAAAGATATTTAATTGAGTCTGTCTGTTGTCCTTTACAAAGTTTATATCTCTGCTATCTAATCTTAAATAGGTACATACAGGGCTTGACATGGCCCGGCCCAACAAGGTCTCATTTATGTCAGATTCAGCCTTCTGAACAAATGAGTACAACACCCCTGTTCTAAACCATTCAGCCATAAGTTAAAGTGGAACTGATGCATGGCGCTTGCCCATTGCCTGTTTGTTGTTTAACTGCCCATTGTTGTTTAATTTCAATCTATGTAGAACACTGCACACATTTGCTCTCCAGTTTCTCTTCTACTTGTGTATCTCCTTTACAAAACAGCGCACTGACCACATGATTGCATGAAAATTCTTTTTGTGTGGTATCTTACTGATGAGTGTTGGCAAAGGAAAAAACAGCCTTGCTGGGATTGTATGACAGGTTGTGTCATTTTGTGTGCGTGTGGGTGGGAACATTTTACCAATATATAAGAGCAAAGGTGCTTATCAGTAATCCACCGCACAGTATGAAATTAGATCCCAGTGCACTTATGATCCAATGAGAATGCAAATCCACAGTGGTAGCAAGAACATTCAAATGACCTAAAGAAACCGAAAGGGCAATAGGGACCAGAGCATTGACTTGTGACCAGAAATAAACTGGTCTGGAAACTTCAGAACCAAAGTGGTTTGATCCCAAACTCATTTGCATATTAGGCCACACCCCCTGGTATCGCCATTGTTTCACACAGGGCTTTTTTGAGGAAAAAGCCCAGCATGAACTCATCTGCATGTTAGGCCACACCCTCTGATGTCGCCATTGTTTTCCATAGGGCTTTCTTTGTAGAAAATGCCCAGCAGGAACTCATTTGCATGTTAGGCCACATCCCTCATGCCAAGCCAGCCAGAACTGCATTCCTGTGCATTTCTGCTCAAAAAAACAGAACTCATTACAGTACTCTAACATGGATGCAATGACAGAAGGATTGCTGTGGTCAGATCATGCTCTTCAAGGAAGGGCCATAAGCTAGTGTGTCAACCAAGGCTGGTAAAAGCAGCCATACACCAGGAAGCAGAAGCCCCCCACCCCAGGCTAAAGATATGTTCCTTTAAGGAGAGTACAACCCTCTCAGCACAGGCTGACTCCTCAGTCCTTGAGCAGCTTTGTCATTTATTGACCAATAGCACCTCAGTCTTGTGTGGAGTTCTCTTTATTGGCCCTCATAGACACCATTACCTTCTCCAGACATCTGCTCTGGACTTTTACTGGCCCACATGACTCAGAGTAGTAGTAGTAGTAGTAGTGGAACCACTGACGTATGGTATCATCTATTCCCAACACAACCAGCCTCTCTAGAAGTGCATAGTGGTCAATGATATTGAAATGCTGGTGTGAGGTCCAGGAGAATCAATAGGGACACACTCTCCCATCAGTTCCTCAGCACTCTTCAGCCAGGGAAGCCCGTGTCCATTTCCATCCCAAAACCATGCCTGAATCTGGATTGAAATGGGTTTTCATAATCTGTCTCCTTCCAAGCTCTCCTGAAGCTGTGCATCCAAGCACCTTGTGCCCCCAAACAATGTTGTTTCACCTAATTGTTTAAGTCAGTTGTATTCCGGGATGTCTGCTTTAGGAGGAGATCTCATAACTGCCTCAATATATAAATTTGCAGTCAATATATATATTGAGGAGCCCCATGGCGCAGAGTGATAAGATACAGTCCAAGTTCTGCTCATGACCTGAAGCTGGGATCATGAGCACTCAGCCTTCCATTCTTCTGAGGTCAGTAAAATGAGCACCCAACTTGCTGGGGGGTAAAGCAGTGGCAAACCACACCATAACAAAAAGTCTGCCAAGAAAACGTCATGATGTGACATCACCGCATGGGTTGGTTCTGATATCACTTAGTTGCATATTTACCACATGTAAAGTTCTGTTCAAGATGGCAGCACAATTTCACCCTGACCTGGATAGCCCAGGCAAGTTTGATCTCATCAGAAGCTAAGCAGGGTCGACTCTGGCAAGTATTTGGATGAAAGACCTCCAGTTAGGAGAGCAGGGGCAAGCTTTATTCAGCCACCTCTCTGAATATCCTCCAGGCCCCCAGTATGGGTCAGTCTTCAGAGGTTGCCATAACTTTCAGGTGCACGCACACACACACGCACACACACAAAATACAAAAACACCCCCTCCTTCCAAAAAAGAGAGATGGTAGCACAATTCCATCCTCACGACAGGGATCCTGTTGGGGGAATCCAAGGATGCTTCTTTAAGATGATGCTACGGGCCAAATTCTTGGGCGGGTCCTTCCCACACATGACTGGATCCTATTAAGAAAACCATGGCTGCTCAGCAGCTATGATCATCAGTCTCCCCAACCACAGGATTGCAGCATGCATCCCGCAGATGCTTGGAACAGGAAACCCCAACCCTATTAATTCCTTATTAAAAGATCACTTAGAGAGAAAGCATCTAAGTAAGTATATTATTCCATGTTTACCATTGTTTCCTCATGAATTTCTCTAATAAAATATCCATTTTAACACTTCATTATCCGAGCAATTTATTAGAGCTCTACTAAGAGGTGGAAAATTGTGAAGGTTTTGCATCGTTGCCGAGAGAAAGCATGCATCGACCAACTGAAGCCTCAGGGGCTGCCACATGCCTTTGGGAGTCATGTCCAATGAGAGCGTCTTGTTCAACCATGGCATGTTTGGGTTTTTTTTTTTTTAAAGAACCTCTCTAGAGCCACAGCAAACAACCGTGCTTTTAAGCTCTCAGCTGTGAAAAAGGCTGTCCTCCCCATGATTTAATACTCAATTTGTGCGAATTTTAATAACAACCACCACTTATCGGCCCATCTATGATCTTATATCTTTTGCAGCTGTTGAAAGACAATGTTGGGGGGTTTTTTAAGCAGTCTCATCATATATTCAAAAAGCCTCACACACACACAAGCGCACACACACACAGAGGCACACACACACAGACACAAAACCTGGCAACAAAAAGAGCCATATGCCTACTTGACCTGGGATACATAAACCTGTTGTTCAACCCAGAGAGACGGATTACAGCATTACTTTTTTTACTAAGTTGCTTTTCATATGGAAATTTCTTTTCACAGCAGAGATCTGCATTAAACACCATCCATATTAAAAAAATCTCTATTTTTAACACCCTGATCATGGACATATAGATTTTTATAGTGTCTGCAAGCATGCATTAATGTTAATTTCACAATTCTCCTTTGTATTTTGTTAATGTCACAATCTGCTGTAAAACCTTGCCAAGTTTCTTAACTGTCATGTTAATTCCAAGACCTATTCTGCACTCTTTGACATTTAAGGACAGAACATGGCAGTAAAAATAGATTAAAAACAGCTTATAAGTATTATAAAATCAGGAACTTTGCAGATGGTGGAATTAGATCCGCTCAGTAGAAATCCAGCAACTCAAAGCACAATAATATTAAAAAATGCCTATTCATTTGGAAGGTAAACATTTCTGCTACAATACTGCATCGCTATCTAAATAGGGAAGATGATCCGCTCCCTCCCCTATAAGAAAGTGATTTTGTGTATACTGTATCCATGTCAGTGTTTGGTTTCAAATAGTTTCTGTCCTGTATAAATAAAGGGTATAATAAGGGTAAGATTTTATTTCTGGGCAGTTCAAAGTTCACACAAATTATTTCACACGAGGGATTTGTCTGAGCGGTATTATTTTTTGTGCATGTGTGTCAAAGAAATGCATTAATGTTCTTTTGGATATTAAATGACATTGTCGCACGGTAAAAAAAAAATTCATACTCGCGAACAGGAAACCAGACCCTTATACAAAAACTGATTGCAAAAGAATGCATGCCGTTTTACATACATATGATCCATTTCAAAGGGAGGATTTTGCTTTCTTTCTTTCTTTCAGGGTTTTTTTTTCTTCGCCAATTTCAGGAAGTTTAAAATGGGCTAATCAGAAACTCATACTAAATTGAGAGTGGAATATGTTGGGGGGATGCTTTGTAGAAAATTCTGTCATAAAAACAAAATCCTTTCCCTTCCCCCCCCCCAAAGGGCTCCTTATTATTTCCATCATCCTTGTTGAGTTGTTGATGAATAGCTCACATCGTTTGCCAAACTCCACCCACTGTCTTTCCCCCCAAATCCTTTCCTCATTATTTGCTCAGCCTTTTTCCCACAGCCTAGACAGCCCGTCAAAGGCAGCTTAAAGAAAACACTGTATTAACGTTAGGAAATGGCATTCAGTCCCCAATTGATCTCCTAATACTTAATGTTGAAATGATAATTGGTGCAGTCTTCATTGAAAAAAAAAAATAAAGCGAGAGGGGGGCAATTCAACAACAACAACAAAAGAATCCAACTTTTTCCCTCCCAGTCACCACAAAGTATTATCTAAGTCCACGCATTCAGAGAAACCAAACAGATACTTTTTTATTTTATTTTATTTTTTAAAAAAAAAAAAACTCCCCCATCTGCTGGAGATTGCAGTCCACAATTCTTTTCAACTGACATAATCCAGATTGATTCGTTCAGCAGATAAAATTCCGGCCACTTCTGCCCTTTATAGGAGCAACATAATACCGGTCTTTATTCAGTAACAATGTAACATAATGGGATTGGAATGTGCAAAATGGCTGTTCTTATATTACTGCGACACACAAGGGTTCCAAAGCAAGCAGGGACTTAATGTAAAAAAAAAAAAAAAGAAAGAAAGAAAGAAAGAAAAGAAAAGAAAATCATTATGCACAGATGACTGAAGTGTTCCCTGCATTAACAAGGTCAAACACAGACTGTTTTTTTTCCGGCTGTTCTTAAAGGCCAGAAAATACAGACAACAAATCCTCCCCCCATGACCAACAATCACCAAACTCTTTTCATGGAATATCTTGATTATAGTTAATGGTTTCTTTTTCCAAAAGGGGACCAAAAACATGAAAGATTTTAAAACTGACGAAAACACCAACGGTTCACAAGAAGTCTGATGAAAAAAAAAAAACTCTTCCCCCATAGAGAGCTCAGTTAAATCTATTATGCAAACTGAAGCAGAGTTACATCCTTCCAAACCTACTGAACTTAAAACGGGCTTAGAATATAACTGTGTTTAGGATTGTACTGCAAAGCACGTGACACATGCAGACTGGGAAAGATTGCTTTGTACATTGCCGGAGTCGGGGGGGTTTGTTCCATTCCACACCACAAACATTTTAAAAAGACTTTCAAAGATAACTAATTCCCATCTTTCGTCTTTCAATCTTAGTACAGACCAGGAGCTGTTAGGTAAATTGGTATAAAACTATAAATTTACATGTGCAACTGTATTCTTCTTTTTAAAAAATCAATAAAAAGCCTTCCTTTCAGGGCTTTTTTAGTAGCAGGAACTCCTTTGCATATTAGGCCACACACCCCTGATGTAGCCAATCCTCCAAGAGCTTACAGGGCTGCTCTTAATACAGGGCCTACTGTATACTCTTGGAGGATCTGCTACATCAGGGGTGTGTGGCCTAACACGTCAAGGAGTTCCTGCTACAAAAAAAGTCCTGCTTCCCTTTACATCTGAGATGAAAATGCTGGAATTTAATGGCATCAATACAAGAAGAAGAAGAAGAAGAAGAATTGCAGATTTATACCCCGCCCTTCTCTCTGAATCAGAGACTCAGAGTGGCTTACAATCTCCTATATCTTCTCCCCCCACAACAGACACCCTGTGAGGTGGGTGGGGCTGAGAGGGCTCTCACAGCATCTGCCCTTTCAAGGACAACCTCTGCCAGAGCTATGGCTGACCCAAGGCCATTCCAGCCAATGCAAGTGGAGGAGTGGGGAATCAAACCCGGTTCTCCCAGATAAGAGTCCATGCACTTAACCACTACACCAAACTGGCTCTCGAACCATCTCAAACCATCACTTGAACCATCTAGTGATTTTGTTATATGAGTTTTATTTCTATAATAATAGCTGGGAATAGTATTACAGAACAGGGACTCTGAAATGTGATTGAAATGGAAGTTAGTAGTCAAGAGTTGCACGTATTTTCAGAATATGCCATCAGTTTATCACTTTTAAATGCCAACAATGCCACTCTACTAGGCAAACAACCATATGTAGAAGTCAGGCACCTGACTAGTATGGTTGGAGAGCCAGTTTGGTGTAGCGGTTAAGTGTGCGGACTCTTAGCTGGGAGAACCGGGTTTGATTCCCCACTCTTCCACTTGCACCTGCTGGAATGGCCTTGGGTTAGCCTTAGCTCTTGCAGTGGTTGTCCTTAAAAGGGCAGCTGCTGTCAGAGCCCTCTCAGCCCCACCCACCTCACAGGGTGTCTGTTGTGGGGGAGGAAGGTAAAGGAGATTGTGAGCCGCTCTGAGACTCTTCGGAGTGGAGGGCAGGATATAAATCCAATATCTTCTTCTTCTTCTTGTTGGCTTTCGGCTGGGAAATTTCTGGAGCTTTGGGGGTGGAGCCTGAGGAGGGTATGATTTGGGGAGGGGAGAGACCACTGCAGGGTACAATACCATGCAGTCTACCATCCAAAGGCACATATGTTCTCCAGGGGATCTCATATCTGTTGTCTGGAGATCCATTGTAATTCCAGGAGATCTCCAGGCCTCACGTGGAGATTGGCAACCATGCTGCTTAGTGTCTTGTGTTAAAAACATTGATTGTGAGATTTATTTATAATAGGATCCAAAGTTACTCAATGGGGACTGGACACAGTCCCCTTGCATGTGTGCATAATGCAACATTACAACATGTGGAAGTCCCAACTCTAGAAGAGAATGAGCACGAATAGAACAATGGAACGTGCATTGGAAAGCGATTCTGAATTTACAAGATAATAACAATAGCATTTCCATAGGGTTTCCAGTGTTCAGTGTACTTCACAAGCTAAGCACAGTATGATAGACCAGGATTAATATTAATTCCCGCACTGCAGATGGGGAACTAGCTTCCCTAAAGCCACCTAGTCAGTTGGTGGCCGAGATAAGATTCAAACTAGACTTTCTGGATCACAGCTTATTCTCTTAGCTACCATGCTGTACCAGAAAGCATTACCGTTCTCAGTACAGACAGCAGGATAGACAGATAAACATGAAATTCGTTATGGGAAAAGTGTTGATGGCCTATAGCAAAGAAGGATTTAGCTGTCTTTATGGAATCTCAGTCTATCAGTGTCTATTAGCTTTGGTAGCTAAGCCTCTATTTTCAGAAAGTAGTATACTTAAGACTCTGGAAAACAAAAACACCCAACCACCAAGAGATGTCTCCCTGTTATCATTAGCTCACAAATTTCTTGAGGACATTTTGTCGGTGTCTTCTGGAGATAGTGTCGGACTTACTATTCCATAGGTCTGATTAAGCATCAGCTGCTTTTATTTTCCAGCACAACGGTGAAGAAGCCACCAGCTCATCTGGAGCTTTTTTGGGGTTCATCTGTGTGGTGTAGTGACTAGAGTGTTGGACTAGTATCTGGGGGGGGGGACCAAGGTTTAAATCCCCATTCTGCCAAGGAACTTTGCTGGACCGGTCATACACTCTCAACCTAATCCACCTCACAGGGCTGTATTGAGTATACAATGACAGAGAGTATTATAAATTGCTTTGAAAACATAAAATAAATACTAAATCTGCACACTTGTGAGGGATCTCTGACCAACTGGCCTGGGACAATATTTCAGAATCATAATTATCTTAAAACTGACTGCATCTGAAATATCTCCATACTCTAGTGGATCTTAGATACCCAACTGTTCAAATCCAGTAACTAGACATATGGGCATGAGCCTTCGATCAATATAAACCTTTTAGAGCCCGACCTTCCAACACAACTATCAAATATATATTTGATGAGAAGGAGGTTAATTGAATAATTGATTCCTCAGCTAAAATTAAGCGTTCTTTGGATAACTTCAGGAAATAGTGCCCAATAATTGTGAAATAAACACTTATTAATTTATCAGCTCTCTCTGGTTTGATGGCGTCAGTATGGTTTTCTTTTTTCTAATGTTTATTTTTTACACTTCTGCATTTTAATGATACATCCTCCAATGAGACTCAATATAGAATGTTACCAAAAATCCAAGCAGAAATCTGTAGTTCTTATCCAGTTTCCAAGATTCTAAGTTACCGATGCTTCAAAATTCTCCAGGCTTTGAATGTCTCTCCATAAAGACAGTAAATAACTAAGTATGAGTTTAGTGGCGCCTTAAACACTAACAAAATTTTTATTGCAGCACAAGTTTTCATTGAGAAGAACTTACTCTAAGGTGTTCAATAGACCTTTGCTAATATGGTTGCCCCTCTTAAATAGCCTCTAGACTTGGGTGTTCTGAATTTCCTCATTTTATTCTCCATATGGAACTGTTGTAATATGAATTTTCTATTCCTCCCATTTTCAAATTCTGCATAATGCACTGCACATGCAGTTTGTTCTCACTTTCACCTCATTGAAGTATTTCCCCCTATAGCGCAGATGTACACGTGTGTTGATTAATTGCTACCACTACCACCACCTCTCCCCGCCCCCCCCAAAAAAAATTATTGATATGATTGTGCAAATGGATGCATCGAAAATCTTGCAGCGTTTTATCAGCACCTAGCAGTGCATGTGTGCTTCAGTAAAACACTGCACACAAAATATTTGCCGCCAATCATAAATATTATCACATCAAGATTGTTTCTCCCCCTTCTTTTGGCAGGTTTTCTCAATGCACATGTCTGCACTGGTAACAGCGGGTGCGGTGCAAAAGAACGGAGATTGGCAGCAAACTGCACAATCTCTAATGCCAGGATTAATTTTAGAAATTCTCCTAGTTAAAATGACATTTAGAAAGAGTGGAATGCAGGGCAGAGGAAAAATTATGGAACAAAAAAAAGGGATGGAGTAGAAGAATCTTCTCATCCCAACTCCACAACAACAACAAAATCCCTGTGCGTGATCTGGCTAAAACTAAGCATATTTAAATCACATGGATTTCAAGCGGGGGACTTAAGTGCTTGCAAGGAAACTGAACAATGCTTAGAACACATAGTGGGGTACAAATTTTAGAAACAAAAGTGATACTGTCAAAATTGCCGCCTTAATGCACTTCCCTCTACTTGTCAAACCACGGATTTTTTTTTCTTTTTGCTACTTCTCTAAGAATTAAAGTCCCTTACAGGCTTCCAAATTTATCTCATTATTTGTAGGATTATTGCTCATGGGGTGGGAGGAATACAAACTAGATTTTGGCCCAGGCCTTTTAGCCATCCCAAATACAAAACTCCCCTCAGAGACGTTTGGTGCAACTAAAGAACAGAAGACAAACCCTAATTAGCGGTGCGGAAAAATGTTTCAGCTTCTATTTGATTGGTGCTTCAGATTACAAGATGCGTTGATTGATAATGATTAATATAAAACTTTAACGTTTTCATTGAACAATCAGAATGTTTCTTTTTTGTGATTGCCATCTTATAATTAGGCATTAAGAAATTAGTGTAGTGAGTTATCATTGCAAATCAGGTGTACTCTGAGGTATGGGGGAGAAATGTTTTGTTGTGTGTGTGTGTTTTAAAAAAATGGCAAGTCAATGAGCTACTGTCACCATTTGTATGAATTTTCAGTATACAATAAAGCTTTCCAGATATTCCAACTGCATATAACAGAAGCATGCACTACCATGATCCTCTCCAAATGATGGTCTCCATGTGGCATGAATAGGAACTATACACATTTACTATTTACATATAGCTTCAGTATATGTGAAACGATCTATAGATGTTTCAGGGTTTGCATTCATAGATACTGTAGTTGTGCTATGGCTGCCTACCTTCAGATGGCAACAGGAGTTCTCCTAGGATGAGAACAAATATCTGGACAAGTACAGAGAGATTAGTTCTCCTGGATGAAATGGTAGCTTTGGAGGGCAGACTTTATGACTTCCACTTTCCAAGCTCGTCCTCTCCAGGTACCATCCCCAAGGATTTCCCAAGCTGTACTTGGTAACTCTCATTTGTCTGCACATGGTAAATATGCTCATTGACCCATTTGGACAGCACAGAAACTGTTCATAGTGGCGGAATCAAGGTAGCATACCCTTCTGTAACATATGATTGGTGGCCTTCCACACAGAACAGGTGATTGCAATGTCTGAAAAAGGTCTAGTGATGCTCTTATGTGAACCATACTAATTTGGGGGCAGCACCAGTAAAATCAAATTAGATTCCATTACTCCCCGAGACAACAGGAAAAGAGCCCTGGAAAGCTTTGGGACAAATAATACAATCCAAGGATATTTCATTGGTCTCTTATAGATATCTACCTGTACCAAAGGGAAACTGCTTGCAGCTCTTCTAGGGTATGCATGAACAAAATATCCCTTATTTGGGCTTTCTTTAAAATGTTTGTATTTGAATCATCCTTTTCAGTTCTCCGCTTTTCACTGTGGGTTCTGTAGATTTGTTTTGTTATGTTCACATGTTGTACAGTTTCTGTACATGATTATGAGACTCTCCTGCTCTCCGGATGGGTTTCCCAACCCTCTATTGGTTCCCCAGACAAAAGTGGGTAGAGAAAGAAGCTGTCATTCTGGCTCCAGAATTGGTAAGGAGAGTGGGTTCTTGCACCCTGGTCCTCTTCCTTCCCTGGACTGGCTCAGTCTGGCCTTCTCTCTTGCCTTCTGGGAGCTCAGTCCCTTCCCTACTCCTTGGCCAGGTGCAGTGCTTTTTCTTTTCTGGGACTCCTTGGTCCCACCTTCACCTGACCTGGATCCAATCCCCTTCCACCTGCTCCACCCAGGGGGCTATAAAATGAAATGGAAGACTCTTCTCCCTGCTACCTTTCATCCTCTCCTGCTCCTTCCCCTTGCTGCTTGGGGCTGCCTCCCCCATCCTGGACTTCCCTACTGACAGCATCTTGAGTCAGGGACAGGTTCCTTGCATGAGTGGGAATTGCCACCATAGGAAATTAGACATCTAGGATTCAATCCTTTTCCCTTAACCACATAAGAATCTAATAGATGGTGCTGTGACATACAATGCATGGTATTACAAGTCCCTCAGTTGCACCAACCCTCTCAACTGCATCAACCCCAGCCCTGATTAATACTTGGTTGGGAGGCTACCAAGGAAGTCCAGGATTGCTCTCAGAGACAGACAGTGACAAACATGGTTGCTACGGTCCTCCCTCACAGCTAGTGGATGGATCCTAGGCCCTCTCTGGGAGCTTCTGCAATGTGTGCGAAGCTTACGTGGCATGATGATTTCACCTGGAAGTGATGTCATCACATTGCCATCATCGGGGGAGGGTGATGCTCTAGTTCTGGGGTAAAACTCTATGAGTTGTAGCCAATTTTACCATAGAGTTTTGCCCTAAAACTAGAGCATTGCAGCACAATGTCAGTGATGTGATGACATTACTTTTGGGTGATGTCATTATGTTGCCTTTTGGGCCAGTTGGGGGTGGGATTTCCCCCCGCTGGCCAGGTGGTCGGTAGCAGGGGTTCCCCCTGCCCCTGGTGGGTGTCTAGCAACCCTAAGGCAAACCACCTCTGAACATCTCTTGCCTTGAAACTCCCACAGGGTCACTATGACATGAGAGCACTTTTCACCACCACCAACTGCACCACTCTGAAATTCCCACATCCCCTTCCAGTCCCCCCACCCCGTATGAATATTTTGAATGTATTCATTGAGAGGCCCTATACTGAGCTCTAGTCAACAGTGAAACTCCCGCTTCTCAATACTGTATGTCGTGGATGCCGTGTATTTATTAAAAATTCCCCATCATTCATGATGCAGCCCACTCTCTTTGGGCCCCCATGTCAGCACTGCCGCTTTCCAGGATAACACTGTAAATAGCTAGTGCTGCTACGGCCTGGCCCCACTGCAAATCCCAGTGTGCAAAAAGCAAACAAATAATTTTTTTTTAAAAAATCCCTCATTATGTGTAAGTAGTTTCTTCATCAGAGGAGAAGTCCGGAGGACAAAAGAGGGGCTCTTGGTGAGCCTCCACCCACTTAAGTAAGTGAGTAAGTGAGAAGACATCACTTCCCATCAGTTATCAAAACAGAAACATTTGGATTCTGTAGGGCAGCTGACACAAACTTTCCCCCTCCTGTTTAGCTCAGTCGTTGATATCGTGTCAAGGGGATGTGTGCTTTGCGTTAGGTCTCATCACAAAATGACAGGAGTTGCTGTCCACTGACAAAGCCACATGACAGGGAGGTGTCACATGTCGAGGGTACACATGTATTTATCACTCCACCACTTGAACAGGAATGACATCTCCTGAATCTCCAGAGACAGCTTTGTGCACAAGCTAACCTGCGTGTGCCTGATGTATGCTTAACAATATTGACAGTCAACAATTTTACAAATATCAGGGGCAAATGAATGCTAAGGCCTGCAGACAGGAATGCTCTTTTCTACATCAAAGACGACGGTAAGATACAACAAGAAGGCTGAAGGGAAACAACACACAGGGCAATCTAGTCCTCTCGGTCTCCTCATGCTGAACGGAACAGAAATCACATGAGGGGTAACGTTAGGTAGAATGAGGTTGGTCTGAGCCATTCGTGGGAAGGGCAGGATATAAATCTCAAATAAAAAAAAAAGAATGCTGATATTGGCCTGCTAAAGTTTAAAGTGAGGTTGGTTCAAACTGTGTATTTCAAATCAAAATTAAACACATGAAGTTACCTTATACTGAATCAGACCATTGGTCCACCAAGAAGAAGAAGAAATTAGATTTATATCCCACCCTATACTCTGAATCTCAGAGTGGTCACAATCTCCTTTATCTTCTTCCCCCACAACAGACACCCTGTAAGGTAGGTGGGGCTAAGGGAGCTTTTAAGCAGCTGCCCTTCCAAGGACAATTCCTACAAAGCTATGGCTGACCCAAGGCCATTCCAGCAGCTGCAAGTGGAGGAGTGGGGAATCAAACCCGGTTCTCCCAAATAAGAATTCGCACACTTAACCACAGTATTGTCAGTATTGTCTACTCAGATTGCCAGAAGCTCACTGGTGTCTCAGAAAGGTGTCCTCACCTGTCTCCTTGATCCTCTTAAAGATACCCAGGGCTTTTCTTTTTTTGTAGTAGGAAATCCTATGCTTTTTTTTTTAAGCAGGAACTCCTTTGCATATTGCCCCACACCCCTGATGCAGCCAATCCTCCAAGAGCTTACAGGGCTCTTAGTACAGGGCCTACTGTAAGCTCCAGGAGGATTGGCTACATCAGGGGTGTGTGGTCTAATATACATAGGAGTTCCTGCTACAAAAAAAGTCCTGTACCAAAGATCGAATCAAGGTCCTTCTGCATGCATAACATATGCTCTACCACTGAGCCAGAGCCCTTCCCCATTATCATAAAAACCAAAATGTACCTGTTGTTGAACAAAGATGTTCAAACTAAAAGATGATGCTGATGATCATCAAGACTGCTTACCCAACTAAACTAAGGTCCTTCGACCCATAACCTTGACTGAATGATCAGTGCAGGAATCTGGAGAGCCAGTTTCGTGTAGTGGTTGTGAGTGGACTCTTATCTGAGAGAACCGGATTTGATTCCCTACTCCTCCACTTGCAGCTGCTGGAATGGCCTTGGGTCAGCCATAGCTCTCGCAGAGCTGTCCTTGAAAGGGCAGCTTCTGGGAGAGCTCTCTCAGCCCCACTTACCTCACAGGTGTCTGTTGTGAGGTAGGAAGGTAAAGAAGATTGTAAGCCACTTTGAGATTCATAGTGAAAGGCGGGGTATAAATCCAATATCTTCTTCTTCTGGTCTATGCCTGGCTAGCCTATGACACCAGGATCCCACGGGTTGTTAACAGATGGGCAGTTCGGGGTGCATGGGAGGTGTTCCAAATTGGGCCGGCTTAGAAAGAAGTGTCCTAAATTGTCCACACACTCCCCTACAAGCGTCCCCATCCCGTCCACAGGCAACTTGGTGCAACTGGACAGCTGTTATGTGCCATCTCTTGGTTTGGTTTGGGCTTCTATTTTTTCCATTTATTTTTTTGGTTATGTGCATGTGTGCCCATTCGCTTGAAATCAATATCATCATCATCATCATCATTATTATTATTAAACAAAAAAGGTTGAAAGCAGCTTGGGGCTCCTGAATAATAGAACAATATCTTACTTCTGTTGTATACAGCACCTAAACAAGAGAGTGACTGAGAAAATCCTTCTTGCTGTTCTTAAAAATATTATGTATAGACAGGGGTGGAATTCTAGCATATTAGGCCACACACCCCTGATGTAGCCGATCCTCCAAGAGCTTACAAAAAAGAGCCTTGTAAGGCTCCTGCTAGAATGCCATCCCTGTGTATAGATAACTGTTTCATGAACATGTTCATTATTATTTTTCAATTTTCATATTGTTGTATTGCTGGTTTTCTCCTATACTTGCATTGTGTAATTATCATCCACTGTCACAATTGGTTTTTTTCCTAATGAGAAATAAATACAAACATTTTTTTTTTAAAGTTGGCAACTGTTCTAGAATCTCTTCATGCACCTTCTTTTGCACCTTGCAAACCTATTTGTACTTCTTGCTGTGCCATTAGTCACACTGTGTTTTTCAAGCAGGAAAAGCACAACTAAGCAGAATACCACTTCAATGTCTTCGAACTCAAAGTAAAATACTGTTAAATTTTAAATGTGGAGAATGGAGTTAGATACCGCAAATAAGGCCTTGCATGAAGTAATTTCAACAAATTTGTTTTCCTCTCAATTAGAAAAGACTATGCATAACTGATTCCCAGTTTTAAACTCAGCTGTGTTACTGATCATCTGAAGTGTGGCTCCTGAGTCATGAGAATAATATTTCTGCATTATTTGTGGCTCAAATGCACCCATGGCTTTCAATTGTGACAAAAACTTGTTCTATGCAAGTAGGTGGGGGGGTGAGGGAGAGAAAATAATCATAGAATCATAGAGTTGGAAGGGTCCCCCAGTGCCATCTAATCCAACTCCCTGCCCAATGCAGAAAATTCACAAATACCTCCCCCTAAATTCACAGGATCTGCATTGCTGTCAGATGACCATCTAGCCTCTGCGTAAAAATCTCCAAAGAAGGAGAGCCCACCACCTCCCGAGGAAGCCTGTTCTACTGAGGATCTGCTCTAACTCAGGAAGTTCTTTCTAATGTTGAATCAGAAACTCTTCTGATTTAATTTCAAACCACTGGTTCTGGTTCAACCTTTGGGAGCAACGGAAAACAATTCCACACCATCCTCTATATGACAGCTCCTCTACTTGAAGATGGTGATCATATCACCTCTCAGCTGCCTCCTCTTCAGGCTAAACATGCCCAGCTCCTTCAACCTTTCTTCACAGGACTTGGTCTCCAGACCCCTCACCATCTTCGTCGCCCTCCTCCTGTTTGGAAGTTGTGCAATACAAGCAAGACCAGATTCCTGTCTTTTTAATAAAGTATTTGAATTTTAACAATGACATTGCATCCCAGAGCCCATGGCTGGGTGTGTCCACAATGCAGGCTTGTTGCAGTATTGCTTCAAACCAGGTTTCAAAGAAGTAAAATGAAGTACGTAAGTCGACTACTTGGCTCAGTCTATTGACAAACATTTCAAAGAATCACAGAAAGACCAGTAATATATCTCCTTATCATGTATTAACCACCTTGCAATGTTGTTTTCCTCCAATCAATGCATTTCCCGGATTGATGGCAGGAGTGGGTCTCAGTAGGATATAAATTGTACATCAGGGGTGGCCAAACTGTGGCTCAAGAGCCACATGTGGCTCTTTCACACATACTGTGTGGCTTTTGAAGCCCCCACTGACCCATTAACTAGTTTGAAGAAGGCATTTCTCTCTTAAAATCACTTCTCCAACCCAAGTCAGCTTGGAGAATGCATTTAAAGTTGCTTTCTTTCCCCCTCCCCTCCTTCATCTATTTTCCTTCCTTCCTTTTTTTTTTGTGTGTGAATGAATTAAATTTCTCTCCTCAAGAGTATGAAAATATCTGGGCTCCTATGCTGTTATTTAAGACAAGTGATCAAAAATCATACCTACCAACTGGAACATGCTCTGATAATATAAGGGAAAGTTCTGGTTTTTATGATGTAATTTATCATCAGTGTTTGATTTTGTATTTACTATATTGCATGTGCTTTTAAGGAAAATATTTTTTTGGGGGGGGGAAATATTATTTGGGCTGATTTCAACATGAATGCTGAGGAGGTGAGGAAACTGAAATGTCCATATAGGTCACCCTTGCTGCTGACAGTAGCACAGGATACAGGGCTTTTTTTGTAGCAGGAACTACTTTGCATATTAGGCCACTCCCATCTGATGTAGCCAATCCTCCAAGAGCTTACAGTAGGCCCTGAAATAAGAGCCCTTGGAGGATTGGCTACATCAGGGGTGTGTGGCCTAATATGCAAAAGAGTCCCTGCTACAAAAAAATAGTCCAGATAGGATATACTCTGGTACTGCATCTACTGCCCTTGCTGCTGAAGCCACCCAACTCATCAAAGGGACAGCCCTCCATTTTTCATTTTTCAGGTCCCACCTAACTGAAGGAAAGCAGGTCCTAAACTGGCCATAGCTTGGCTAGAAACTTACCATGGCCGGTAAACACAGTGCCTTGAGTTCCATGATGGTGAACTTGCAGGGCACACAGAGTAAGTAAATAAATAGCACCATCCACCTTTTGCAGCTTATTTTCCCCAATCCAAGTCTGATCAACTGACCCTAACGTAAATCCCTGGACCACCTCAATACAATGTAAATTGCAGGTGATAGGCAGATGAGAAACACCTAGAGGAATAGACTGATTATAAATATTTCATTTCCTCTGTCTACTTTAGTTTTGTGCACAATATAGTGGCATATACATACACAATTATATAAAAATCTGTTGGGGTATTTGCTCCTCTATGCATACATCGTTTATTAGTGTCATTCTAATCATAAATACAATTATTCTTGAGTACTCTATTGCAAAAACCAATAAACTAGGCCTCAGCAGAGATTCTGAAATTGTTTAACTTTTCTCTAGAAAAATATTAAAACACTATTATCACATCAATGAGAAGAAAAGACAGGAAGATAATAAAGTTATGTTAAACCTCCCTGTATGTACTCATGTGTGAAACCGTTATGTCTGGTCACATAATTGCTATGGTTCTGAGAAATATTTCATATTTTATAATGAACATTAAAAGAGTTTGTGGATCATTACTTTATATGAGTTCCAAAGTTATTACATAAAACCCAACAGGAATGGTTATAAATTATTTGATCCTCCAGTCTAGCCTTGGTAAACATAACATGAAAGCTAAACCATGGCTCAGCCGCCAGACAAGTTTCATGTCAGTAGGTAAAGTAGATTTCTACTGCTGGGGGGGAAAGGAATACACAGCACGAGGCCTTGAGACATGGGGGGGGGGGGGGTTTTGCTGTTGGTACAGAATTTTCTAGTGAAGTGAACCTGACATTGTGACTCCTAATGCATTACATGGAATACCAGTACTTATTTCCAGAAGAAAAATATGTGTCTGATTTCAGTGTTTAAACGGGATCCTCGGATATTATTTGTTATTTATTTAGAAAATTTCTATGCTGCTTCTCTGGAGAGCCTATTTAAGGAAGCATGCAAAGCAAAACACAATTAAAGCACAAAACACCACAAAAGTCAATAATTAAATACTCACCACCAAAAATCCCACAAGGACAAAAATAGCATCAAACAAGCGAGTAGTTTAAAATGAGTCTGTCCTGTACAGCAGTTCTCAGGCTAGACAGAGATAATTAAAATGATGCTTAAAAATATCTTTTAATTCAAAAGTTGAGTAAGATTAAAGATTTTTGGCCTGGCACCTAAAAGTGAGCAGAGAAGTTACCAGGTGAGCTTCAAGGAGAAGATCTGTAGTAGGACATGCAGATATGAGTCCAGTTACACCTTAGAAACCAAGATGATTTTTGGGATATAAGCTTTTGAGAGTCAGAACTCCCTCCATCTGGTATCTGACAAAGGGAGTGTTATCTCTCAACAGCTCACACCCTCAGCATCTTCTCGTTCTCTATGGTGTAACTGGATCCGATAGAACCAGTTGATAAAGCTGGTGCAAGTTAGTCTGATTGCCCTGCATGATACTATCCTCAGGCACACACCTTCTCTGACATAATCACCCTTCTGGTGACTGATCCATCTTTAGGATGCGTCATTAACGAGACAAACATTCTCTTCTCTCTAATGCATGTATGCAGCATAACAACAGCTGCCTCCTATTCTAACAGACCATTGGCCCATTAGGTTCCACTAACTGGGCAGCATTTCTCCAGCATTTTGAGAGGTCTCAGCAGCATTTACCTTCATTGCAGTGTAACACTAAACAGGGAGAGACCTTCTAAGCCCGCTGACTTAAATGGACTTTGAAGAGTGATAACTCTGTTTAGGATTCCGCTTTTGGGCTTTTCACAGGGCCGGCCCTAGGCTGTCTGGCACCCTAAGCAAGGCTAACTTCTGGTGCGCCCCCTTGCACTGATGACGTCACCAAGTCACATGGGGGGCACCCAACTGGGCACGCCCAGAAGGCTAGCGCCCTAGGCAATTGCCTAGTTTCCCTAGTGGCAGGGCCAGTCCTGGCAGTTCAAGTGGCTACGATTAATAGCAAGAAGGGTTTTGGGTTTTTTTGTTGAAGTTGTCTTAACATTTCATTACTGTTGTTTGTTCCTCAGATGTGAATCTCACTGTCTGAGAGGAGAAGAAGAAGACTGCAGATTTATACCCCACTCTTCTTTCTGAATCAGAGGCTCAGAGCGGCTTACAAACTCCTATATCTTCTCCCCCCACAACAGACACCCTGTGAGGTGATTGAGGCTGAGAGGGCTCTCACAGCAGCTGCCCTTTCAAGGACAACTCCTGTGATAGCGATGGCTAACCCAAGGCCATTCCAACAGCTGTAAGTGGAGGAGTGGGGAATCAAATCTGGTTCTCCCAGATATGAGTCCACACACTTAACCACTATACCAAACTGCTGCAGAATGGACCTATCCCATTGGAAGAAGTTTTATGCTGTACAAAGCCACTTCCCCCGGCCCGCAGCAGAATGGAATAATGGGATCCCACTCCAAATTAATACAAAAATACTGGAATGTCAGTCCCTTTGAAATCTACTTTCAAGTAGACATTGTAATATTAAAACATATACACAGTTTGGAACAAGGCAAGCCATGCTGTTTGGCCTGCCTGTTTGATCTGATGATAACCGTTGCCATAAAGTCGCCGTCATTATTCTTGAACGTACTCCATGGTGCACGACCAAGACAGTGAGAAAATAATATTGCAAGCAATTTATCTGATTTTTCAAAAGGATCCTGAAGAGCATCTCATTGAAATATGAAAAATACAGTGTACTAACAAAAATTACATACTTGACACAATTAACATGGAATTTTTTTGTCTCCCAACTATAGTTAGCTAGCAGCATTTTAATGAATAAATGATCATTTGTGTCAGAGATAAGTGTAATTCTAGATGTGTTCCATGTGACATACAGCTATGAGTCTATTGCCCTTTGTGTCCACATACTTTTGTGAATGGCTTTTATTGTTTTCTTTCATGCAAAAGGAATAAAAAAAAAACTAACCAGATGGATTCCATTCTGAATAACAGTAGCATGACAAAATCCCTGGTTATGTGAATTTAAACATTTGCTATGGCTGGTAATATGCCAGCCCTCCAATACCCTAATGCAAAACATGAGTGTCCTAGAAGTCATGTCACCCACTTCATTGGAAGGCAAAGCAACGTAATTGATTCCCAGCACTATCCTATACATATTTTCTTATAAGTAAATCCCATTGTGTTTAGTGGAATTTATTTCTTGGACTGGATTACAGTCTCAAAACCGCTTCGTATTTTTGCAGTGTTGCTAGATTTATATATCACTTTTCGCTTCATAATACTGATGGGTGATTCACAGCTCTCCAAGATGAATCATTTGCAAGATTACAATCTCAACAGAAAATGCAAGCTTTCTCAAGAGAAATATGCTATTAAAGGTCCACTTGAGGATTTCTCACAAATGTCTGAAGCTAGAGCACTCCCATTACATCACCACATCACCATGCCAAGCAGTCCCAAAGGCATTATCCTCAACCAAAAAGGCTCCCTTAATATAAGGCCCAAGTCTCAATTCTCTATGCCCGGTAGACACTTGCATGCCCCCCAGACGTATATATCCCTCCCCGCGCATGAGATGACACACTGCGTCATAGTAACAGCAGCCTGATCAGCCGGCCATGATTAGTAGTTAGGTGGGAGACCACCAAGGAAAACCAGAGCTGTTATGCAGAGGAAAGAAGAAGAAGAAGATATTGGATTTATATCCCGCCCTCCACTCTGAAGAGTCTCAGAGCGGCTCACAATCTCCTTTACCTTCCTCCCCCACAACAGACACCCTGTGAGGTGGGTGGGGCTGGAGGGGGCTCTCCCAGCAGCTGCCCTTTCAAGGACAACCTCTGCCAGAGCTATGGCTGACCCAAGGCCATGCAAGCAGGTGCAAGTGGAGGAGTGGGGAATCAAACCCGGTTCTCCCAGATAAGAGTCCGCACACTTAACCACTACACCAAAGCAATGGCAAACCACCTCTGCTCATCAATTGCTTTGAAAACCCTTTGAGGGGTTACCATAAGTCAGTTGGGACTTACAACACTTAATCACTATTTTTTATTATTTCCATTTTTGTATTTTTGTATTGTGTGTGTGCGCATGTACACCTGGAAGTCATGGCAACCTCTGGTGACTAATCCCTTCTGGAGTCATGGAGGCTATTCAGAGAGGTGGCTGAATAAAACCTCCCCCGTCCTTCCGACTACTGATATTTCAAGGAGGGCTCCCATCTAGGGTTGCAAGGTCTTACTTGGATGCCAATGGGGGGTCCCCAGTCTTCCTTCTGGGAGTCTTCACGATGGCCACCATAGAGTTTTTACCCAAATGCTAGAGTGTCCCCTGTGCAACGTGCCTGGCACAATGACATCATCTCTGGGTGAGATCATTGCACTGGGCACAGCAAACATGCTGGAGTTCTTTGAGGGTGGGGCTCCCCCACTGGCCAGCTCCATGGTGGCAGATTGGAGGCACCAAAAGTGGGAGGGAATCCTACACCCATCAGAGGATGACAACCCTACTCCTATCCAAGCACCTGCCAGAGTCAACCCTGCTTAGCTTCTGAGATTTGACTTGCAGGGGCTATCCATGTCAGATGATGATGATGATGATGATGATGATGATGATGATGATGATGATGATGATGATGATGATGATGATGATGATGATAAACTTATAGCCCAGGCCACGACACCTGGACCCCCCAGACCATGGGTAAAATACATCTACTTCTGTCCCAAGCTTGACACAAAGGTCCACTCAGAACTCTGTTCAGGTTGATTCAATGGGACTTAATCTCAGGAAAGTATTCTCAGGATTGCATTGCTATAGAGGCTCATTGTGGCAACCTTGTAGAGTCCTTAGCCTATGGTTATAAAGCCATGTTGAGCTCATACCTCACTGCCTACCAACATTTTCCAGTGGACCATGGCTTCCCTGTAAGGATTAACCTCCCCTATAATTTATCAAGATATTTATATAATACTTTTGCACAAATTCAAAATGGTCTAACAACAACAACAAAAATCAAATCAACCTCAACTCAAACATTGGCAATACAAGTCACATAGGAAGACTGACAAAAATATGAAACATCCAAGAATGACCCTACAGGCAGCAGAAAGCTAACTGAAGAAGAAATACCTTATGATCTGAAAACTCAAAATATTGTAGCTTTCAGAGCACTTCAGGGGGGAAAAAAAGGCAAAGGTAGTCCCCTGTACAAACACCAGTCATTTCTGACTCTGGGGTGACGTTGCTTTCACGACATTTTCACAGCAGACTTTTTTACGGGATGGTTTGCCATTGCCTTCCCCAGTCTTTTACACTTTCCCCCCAGCAAGCTGGGTACTCATTTTACCGACCTCGGAAGGATGGAAGACTGAGTCAACCTGGAGCTGGCTACCTGAACCCAGCTTCCACCGAGATTGAACTCAGGTTGTGAGAAGAGTTTAGGACTTCAGTATTGCAGCTTTACCACTCTGCGCCACAGGCTCTTAGTTTCTTCAGGAAAACAGTCACCCAAAATACAAACAATGAGTGAGAAAGCCTCGTTTTGCACCATCCTCTGCCCTCACTATTTGGGAAGGCTGGACTGTTAAGGAATAGCCAGTGAATAGGAAATGCGAGAGCCTAGAATGGGGTTTTGTGTGTGTATGTGCACATGAAGAAAACTGCCAAATTTTCCATGATCCTTCCCTTTCTGATTTTGTAATACTGAAGATGAATGAATATTTGATATGCACAAGTGGAATATATCCCTCTCAGTTATGTTTATCATTTCTTTGGGCCAAGTGCAGAGGAGCATACACATTTCACTTCTTTCAACAACTGTATGCGCTATCTGGGTTAGGCTAAAGCTATGCAACTAGCTCAGGGTTACTTAGTGAGGGTCATGGTATCACAGAGATGAGAAGAGGAAGACTGTAGATTTATACCCAGCCCTTCTCTTTGAATCAGAGACTCAGAGCGGCTTACAATCTCCTATATCTTCTCCCCCCACAACAGACACCCTGTGAGGTAGGTGGGGCTGAGGGAGCTCTCACAGAAGCTGCCCTTTCAAGGACAGCTCTGCAATAGCTATAACTAACCCAAGGCCATTCCAGCAGCTGTAAGTGGAGGAGTGGGGAATCAAACCTGCTTCTCCCAGATGAGAGTCCACACACTTAACCACTGCACCAAATTGGCTCTCTTGAAACTGTCTCCCTGACTTTGGTCCATTGCTGCAACTTACTATGCCATGCATACTATTAAGAGTGTGACACAGGTAGCTGTGCACCCAGTACTAATCTATGATACAAGTCAAAACACAGCCTACCATGGTGGTTCACCAGGGAGCTGAGGAACTGCCAAAAACAAATATCTACCAAGCTTCTGGCAGGTCAGAACACACGTAAGCAACAGTGACTGTATTTGGCTTGGTGGACCAAGCCTCAGTAGCCTTAGAAACAAGAAGTGAAAGGCAATGTGGAAAATGGGCGAAGGCAAAATTCATACATCTCTCCCCCAATGCAATTTGCACACTGTGAGTGCACACATACACCTCTCACATACCTTCTCATGAGGTACAGCATGCACATTGCTCTTCTCACCTGTCCTTTAGTGGACTGACTCTGGAGAAAGACCCCCTTTCCTCTTTCTCATGGCAAAAGTCAGGCTGAGATCATTTTACCTCGTCAGTTTCACATACTGAGCATTTCTTATGAATGCACCCCCACCCAACACCATGACAACTGGTATTTACCCCATCAGGGAGCCTCTTGGCTCCCAAGTTTTTTACCTGATGGGGTAAATACCAGCTGTCACAATGTGGGGGTGCAGTCAAAGGAAATATTTCTCCATGTGTAAATGCTAATGTAGAACAATATTAGGGCGACTTTAAAATGTCAAAAAGAGGACAGTCCAATCATGTTTCCAAGGTGCTGCTGGGAATCCATGCATCGCTTCCTTGTTATGGTTCTATCTTTCAGGCTGCGACCATACACACTAAATCCACTTTCAAAGCACTTTCCAACTGGACTTCACTGTGTGAACTGGCAAAATCCAGTAGGAAAGTGCATTGACAGTGGAGTGAAAGTGCATTATTTAGTGCAGGTGTCAAACACACAGCTCGTGGGCCGAATTAGGCCCGCAGAGGGCTCCAATCAGGCCCTCCAGCAAATGGCTGTCATCTGCTTCATTTTCCCTTGCCTGCTTTTTTCAGTCACCATTTTGTGTTTCTCCCCAGACAGACGAGAGCAGCAAAGCAGCCTTTCCTTCTCCCCCCTCCCTTTTCCCAATGGGAGGAGGAGGGAGGAACAGCCACAGCCAATAAGGGAGCTTGGCTCTATAGTTCTGCTGGGTTATTAAGTTTGCCAGGTTCAATTAATCACCCTGCAGAGCTACTGAGCCAAGCCTCTCTTCCTTCTAATGAATGGCTGAGGTTCCTCCCCCTCCTTATGCCCAGGGAAGGAAAGAAAGAGCCAGGGCTTCCTTTGCATGGACCCCACCATCAGGAGAGCTACAAAGAGTGCTTTTAAGATGAGCAAGGTTTTAGTGAAAGTATGAGCTTTTTGCCTTGCTACAGAGAGAGAGAGAGTTTTGTTGCGCTTGTCATGGGTGTAACTGGGTTTCCCCTCCTCTTTTTCACTGTACTCATGCCCTCCAGTCTTTCTCAGTAGGAAAGCATGTGAACTATTTAGAAAAGAAATATCAAAATTAGGCTGAGAGTGTGTTCCACCCCAGGTTTACCCAGCAAATTTTCCTTAATTTTTCTTTCACATTTTCCTTTCATTGGGGGTCTTGAATTTAGACTTCCCAGATAGTAGGCTGAAACTGACCACTGTACATGGCCGTCTCTCTGTTCTTGTAGTCGTTTTTTTTTGGGGGGGGGGGAGTTGTTTTTTTTAGTTGTAGTCATTTTTCTGGGGGAAATTATAGTTTGGTAAACAAGCACATAGCCCTCAGACTGTGCCATGGTGCCTTCACATGTTCTTGACTAGTGCGTGAAGCAACTTCTGTACAAAAGCTCACAGTGTCCAGCTGCTTCATGTTCCTCTGGGTCTTAGCCTCAAAGCATTGACCATGAGATATTTGTAATGAATGTCAATGAATCAAAAGTAGGTTTGCAACTTACAGATGTGTACACCTGAACAGCACATATTCAAGACTGGTACAGCGCAGACATTGTCTGCAGTTTTTGATGCAGTAATTCATAGCAAGAGGTGACATTTATCAGAGACTGTAAAACAAAATATTGCAAGCGTGCTAATATTTTAAGTTAAAAGAAATCTTTAATTGTGTGTCTGTGCCATTTATAAAGTTTATATGTCCGCTACCTGGCATTACATTTTATGATACACATGGCTTGGCCCGACAAGGTCTCATTTATGTCAAATCCAGCCCTCATAACAAATTAGTTTGACACCCCTGATTTAGTGTGTATGGTCGCAGCCTCATTCTTTCTTGAAGTCTTCCATGCCATATATGGACCCATTTGAGCGGAAACAGGCCTTGGATTTAGTGGGAGCTCACAGGAGTGCAGCTCCTGAACCTTTCTGAGAGTTCCATCTCCTTGTCCATTGAGTAGTAGATGCAGCTGCATAACAATCCCTGGATGAGTTCCACCACCTATTTTTCTACAAAACAACCCCTGGGTGGAAAGATGGTGGCTAAGAGCACTACAACAAATAAATATAATCATATTCTCTATCATCAATCCACTACCAATCCTGAGGGTATAGCTACCCTTTGGTTTCTCAAACCACTTATATCTTAGCCTAGGGAGATACATGATGCTAATGCTTTGGAAACAGCTGCCTAACTTCCAAGTAATAGATACGGGGTGGGTCTAATTACTCATTTCCGCAAAGCGAAGACTCTACCTCCAAGAGAAGGAACTCTGCTACTATAGTGGTTGCCTTCAACTGTCAGAAGATTTCCACTACTGGAGAGAGGAAAAAAAAATCCTTCCCTAAGTATCCATCATGTAGCAGAAAGAAGTCATTGGATTCAACTGAATGGTTACCTTCAAGACCAGTGGTGACACCAAGAGGGAAGGTGGAAGAACCACTAAGACATGCAACTGGAACAGATAAACCAGAAAATCTCAAAACATATATTTGAGAAGTATCTTTTTCATGGTACTATCAGATGACAATGTTCCTTAACTGTCTTAAATGTGTTTAAGTTTTAAAAAAAATAGATCTCAGCTAGTCATTTTCATCTTGTGGGAAGAAGTTTTCTGATGGGAGAGTTTTATGGATTTCAAGAAAAGAAGTATCTCTATGCCACAGACATGCTACCATACTAATAGGTAGGATTTGTTGACGGTAACTGTTAAATTTCATAGAAATTCCAAAACTGCACAGTTTCATGTTTTGATGTTAAGCAAAACCAGCTTCATTCCACTATACATATAAAAAATAACTACTATTTTCAGTGTTGGGTGATGGCTCGATCCGCTTAACAATTTTAAAGAAAAAGTATTTATCATTGTTTTTCTCTTTTTTTTACATATACACAGACACACAATAGTTTGTTAGAAATATTTTTAAAAGCCCTCTAGGTGGTGCTAATACTGCACTGCTTTGGTGTTTCGGCACAATGAAAACATTAATTTCCTATGAGATAATTTTTGACGTAAATGTAAAATGGTGCCCATTCGAACTCAGTAATGAAGCATAGTGCATTTCTACAGCTCCTAATTTGACTAGTTAAATGACTCCATTACGTGTCTAACAGACAGAAGCAAATAATTTCTGGTCAGTTGACGCTCACTTATCCGTATCATTTTACCCTGAAAATAAAGTCTCTAATCTACAGTTTCTTTGTCTTAGTTTTTAATATCATTAAAGCACACATACTTAAGTAATAAGAAATGAAACCCACACAAACTATCAATTAATGGAGACAATTAGATTTCTAAGGCATATATGCAAGTAGCATTTTTTTTAATGAAATGATAAATAAAAGGGAAGCACATCTGGGTTTCCCTGTGGTTTTTTGGTAACAATGTTCTTTTTTATATTAAAAAACCTACCTCTTTATTTCATATCGATTGTTTCTGAGAGAGCAATCGGAATAATTAACAGAACTGTATCTCCTAAACTTTACACTCCCAAGTTTGAAAACATTTCTACGGTTCTTTTTATACTACATATTGATGGAGTAAATAGGCAGTCTTAATAAATAGCAGGTGATGAATAATTTTGCCTCCAGGAACAAAAATGGTTAATACCGAATCTTTATGTTCCTTGTCTAAATGCTTTCTGCTTCCCCCTTCCTGCTGAAAACAAGTTTAGAATTAAAGCATATCACTTTACACATATTGCATGCATATTAGTGAGACACAGCTGTTTATCCCTCACTCTTAAGAGCCATATGATTAAGTTATGGGATATCAGATAATCCAGAGTCTCCCGCTATTGGTCACTTTCCACAGACAAAGGCTTTTTAGTTTTAAGTCCATTTAATGACAGAATGTCCAATTCTACAAATGTGTGCATAATTCCAATGGAACACCTGTGGCTCCCTCTGCTAGACTACGGAACAGGAGATATAAAATGTCATTATAGTAGCATTCGGTGCCCGACTTTATCTGAAATAAAGGGGGAAAAATATTCAGACGGCTACTTCAGCTTCAACTCACTCCATCAGGCTCGGGTTTCATGCATTTCCAGAAGAAATGAATGCCATGATGTCTATAGCCATTTTTTGGAGATGTTACGGGTGAATTAAGGACAGACTCTTAAAAAAAAAAAAACTCACCAAATTATGGGGTTGATTTCTACAGCAATTCACAGGAACAAGTGTGTACCTGTTAAAATGGCATAACTCACAGCCCAAACACTGGTTAATCCAAACTTGGACTAAAGTTGATTTAGTCCCTTCGAAGACAGTAAGACTTTCAGTCAGTTACAGTCTACATCCTGCACTTGGGCTGCGATCTGAGCTTTTCCATTCCCACTGCAAATATACTTTAAACAGCTTTATACTCCTTGTTTATGACAGCGTGCTCTCGTTCTTAGAACGCAGTTGTTAGCATCATGGTAAAGGGATACATTTTAATGCTTTGATTGATTCAAAATTGATATTCCTGGTGCAGGCATGGAAAGTGTCAAAACAACACCTGGTGGTCGATGGACTGACGCAGGTTTCCCTCCAGATTTCTACCTACCACCTGGTCCCCCTATCCCCTGTTTCACTACATGGTTAACTGAATAGATGCGGCATCAAGACAGCCTCTGAATAACTGAAGTAAGTAAAAGTAACCTATAAGGGAGTTGCGAATGCACTACAATCTTCCCTTTCATATTTGATTGGTGGTGGCAAGTGCTGTCAAGTCATAGCTGACTTATGGAGACACCATAGGGTTTTCAATCCAAGATTCAAATGTGGTTTGCCATTGCTTGCCTCTGCATCATGACCCCAGTATTCCTTGGAAGTCTCCCATCCAAAAACTAGACAGGGCCAACCCTGCTTAGCTTCTGAGAGTGAAGGGATCAAACTAGCCTGAGCTATCTGGGTCAATTTGATCAGCTGAGGCTAAATTCAAGTTTCTTAATAGATTGCTGCTGTCTTTCTTAACATTCTCATTTTTCTTAGCCATCCATGCTCATGTTGTGATGACTGTAACCAGTATTAAACTGCATGTGTAACACTACAGAAAAGAATGTCTATAATATGTAGGATTGAAATCAAGGGATTGGATCCAAAAGGTGTCTGATTATTTGGCAGTTTTCATCAGCTGTGAAGCGTTACAGAGAGCAAAATATAAGTTTAAAGTTGTTGTTTTTTTAAAAAGAATGAGATGCTTTTTTCAAAAATCATTGTTTGAGACAGAAAAATGAAGGCTACATTTTAAAAGAAGCATAATATGACGGAAGGTAGCACAACTGAATGGGGACAACACACTTAATAACAGCTCTAGGGAAGACCAAGGAAATTAAACACCAGTAAGCTCAACTTCAGCAGTGGGGAAGATATTGGAAACACTAATCAGGGGCAAAACAGGGAAAGTTATGATTTAATTAAAGATATTCAGCATGGATTCACAAAAGGGAGATCATACGTAACAAAAACTAATAGAATATTTTGGAAAAAAAACCCTCACACATGCAAAAAGAATTGAAGACGGATGCTGTGAGCATGATTAACAACCCCCTTGTGTTTCGTCACCATCTGAAACCTTTACCCGCTATCCACATTAAGTCAACGGCAAAACTTGCTCTGATTTTGAAAGGGTTTGGATTGCTGGCTTTGGAAGTCTGATGGAAGAGGTGGATTGTGACAGAGTGGGAGGGGGGGGACCCACAAAGCAAAAGTCAAAACTTTTCTCTTATGTTGACAATACAAGAACAAAAAGACATCACAGATTTGCTATGACAAGCCCTAGCAAATCCCGAACAAGCTTAGGGACGGGGTCTGGATGTCACACAAGCTGTGTAACCACAATTGGTTCTACAAATGACTTGTCTGACCAGTTGTAATGGTGCCCAGCCAGGAACCACCAGCCAACGCTTCCTATCCTTGGCCAGAAGCTGCAGCAATAGCTCCTTCCAAGATATCAGGAGTTACCCTGGCAGCTGTTGCACTGTAGCTGAGCTGTGTGCACAATGCTAGCTCCCAGGTGTACACCCAGCTTACTTCAGCATAGCAGAAATGTGGATTATGCCCTATGAGAGGACCTAAGGTCTGTCCTCACCCACAAGAGGGCTTCTACAGTTCCGTGGGGAGAAATCAAAGAATTTAGTATCATCTGGCAGTACTTTGGATTCCTTTCAAGGTCTGATAAGCAAGGTTAAAAACAACAATTCAAGGAACAGGGCTTTAAAATGCACTCTGTCAGTGTGCACAATGAAGCCACACCAGTTGTCGCCTGTTTTGTGGAAAGAGTGCTGAAGCCACTGTTTAATTTGTAAAAAGGAAAGGTGCCAGTACTCATATGTAAGGTTGCATGGGTATCCACCAAATCCCCTTTCAGGTCTTGGGAGGGCACCGAAAATGGGGCTAATATACTATACCAGTGAATCCTGCCATCCCTACTCCCAAAAAGCCCTGGCAAAAACATTTGTTTCCATTCCACAGCAGTATAAAAATGATGGCTATTTTGGGATTGTGACCTATATTACATAGCTTCATCTCAGGAAAAGAACTACTGGAATCCCAAATAATATATATTACCAAACAAGTGCTTTAAGATAACTGCCCAGAATCAAGAGATGAAAATTCAGCTCTATTGTCAGATTTTAGGATGCATACTCCTTGGGAAAGAATGATATCTTCTGGTAGTCAAGTGCCACTGTAAGCTCCTTGGGACAGAGATATCTTTCCGTATTCTGTGGTAGGGTTGCCAGGTCCAACTGAAGAAATATCTGGAGATTTTGGAGGTGGAGCCAGGAACAAGGTTGTGACAAGCACGATTGAATTCTCTGGCCAGCACATTTAAAGACCACACACCTTTTAAATGCCTTCTCTCATTTGGGAATAATGGAAGATAGGGGCATCTTTTGGGGGGCTCGTAGAATTGAACTTCCTGGTCCAATCTTTTTGAAACTTGGAGGGTTTTTGAGGAGAGGCAACAGATTCTATGCTGAAAATTTGGTGCCTCTACCTCAAAAAACAGCCCCCCTCAGAGCCCCAGATACCTATTGAGCAATTCCCCATTATATCCTATGGGAACCAGTCTCCATAGGGTATAATGGTGTGCCCAGCAAACATCCCCCCCCCCCATTTTCTGCTAACCCTGAAGTGGAGGGAGAGCCTCAAAACCAGGGGATCCACCGCCCCAACTGGGCATAGGCTCTATTCAGTGAAGTGCCACATACTGGTAGCCCAACTGTAGCAATCTTTATCATTAATTAGACACTCATTCATACAACCATTTATGCCCATAAGTGCTGCCTAGTTTGTTTTTTTCTATGACCCCAAATGGTCGTGTGAAACCCATTTCCATAGCCAGACCTAAACTGAGTTCAGCCTTGCTCAGCTATTGGTATTTGATCAAAACATCAGCTTTCAGAAGTGGTTTGCTTTTGTTTTTTTAATAAAAAAATAATAATATCCCAGTCTGCCTCAAATCACTCCAGGGAACTTCATGTAGGGATATCTCACTTCAATTCTTCAACTACCCTGTGAGGTATAAGCTGGGGAAAAAGGAAAGGTCCCCTGTGCAAGCACCAGTCGTTTCCGACTCTGGGAGGATGTTGCTTTCACGACGTTTTCACGGCAGACTTTTTTTTATGGGGTGGTTGGCCATTGCCTTCCCCAGTCATCTACGCTTCCCCCCCAGCAAGCTGGATACTCATTTTACCGACCTCAGAAGGCTGGAAGGCTGAGTCAACCTCGAGCTGACTACCTGAACCAGCTTTCGCTGGGATCGAACTCAGGTCATGAGCAGACCTTAGGACTGCAGTTTTGCAGCTTTAACACTCTGCGCCATGGGGCTCTTCAGTTATAAATTGAGACTTGCCTAAATTCATCATAGTGCAATCTTGAGCACCCTTCTAAATCCAGTTAAGTCAATGCGCTAGGAAGGCATAACTCTATTTAGGATTGTATTGATCTGAGATTTCAGCCCTGGTCTCTCCAAACCCAAGTCCTGCATTCTTCCCATTACATCACACTAGCTCTGAGTAGATTCTGGGCCATGCTCAGGTTGCAAGGGGAAGTCAGTATGGGCTAACTAAACTGGCCTGCGTTTCAACCACAGATAAAAATGCACACCCACCATGCAGTTCTGCCACAGCAGCTAAGCAGGCCTGGCCTAATAAGTTGTTTCGAATGGACAAAGTCTGTTTTGCTGAACTGAAACTCGAATCAGGAGAATATTCAGTGCAGTCCTATACGATACAAACATGGTTGTGAGAACACTGCTCTGGAAAATTGGCCGGATAAGAGTCAAATGTGAACGAGGTCTTATGAAAGCTCAATGAAATCTGTAAGGTTAAAGCTTTGGGATAAGTAGTAACAACCATCCAAACATTTAAAATTGTGTGTATGTGTGTAGAATGTTCAAGCAGGGCCCGCGAGGAAGATTTACTTGGAAGCAAATTCCATTTTATTCAGTGGCTCTTACTCCTAGGAAAAATTAAGGGTACAGCCTACCTTTAAAAAAGTCTCTCAAACGTAGTAATATGGAATAGCAAACATTCTGTTGAGTAACCAGCCACAGGTTTCTCCAGTTTTTCACTGAATAGCTGAGAAATTTCTATATGTGGATAACCAGAGTCAAACTTTTCCCCAAAAAGGCTAATGGGAAATGAGAGCCAGTTAAGGGCTACTCAAAAGTGTCTTTAAGACAGGCATATTTAAGACACAAGTGGGCACGGACTGAAGTTCAGAAGAAATAGGCAACCCAGAAATGCAGATGGAATTTCTTTACACGGCGGTGATAGGAAAGGTGCAAGAATCAGCCTGTGGCCAAGGAACTGACAACTTGTTGAATGATAAAGACAGAAATAGAGAAAGGTTCCAAATAAAGGGACAACAATGACATGCAAAGGTCTGGACAGAGATTTCAGCAAGCATTGCCTTCTTCTGATCAGATCAAAGAGAGCCTCCCCTCTAAATATAGAGGCCAACAGGAATGAGGTGGAAGAGGGAAGAGAGGTTAACAGGCAACAGAGCCAGGCCTTGGATTCAGCAGGAGCGCACCTAAGCGCCGCTCCTGAACCTTTCTGGAGCGTTCCCCCTCCCCTTCTCCCCTCCCTTCACCTAACTTTCCTTTGTTTGTTGGATCTACGGCACAGCTGCATAATCCCTGGCTTTACAGACTGTTTGGGAGCAGGAAACTAGATAGCCAGCCAGGCACCAGGAGCTTTGCCACGTCCCCAGCAGCCTTCCTTAAGACGCGGAAAAGCTCGCACTTTTTTCCTCTCCCTGCAATCCATCGAAGCCATAGGTAACTTTAGCTCTTCATCTCTCACTGTTAGGGAGGGGGGGTGGCCTAGGAGAGGCTGGGGAAAAGAGAGGCCTGCCTGGGCCGGCTGGCTCTGCATCTCGTCGGGGAGAAGGTAGCTTGCCTGGGCGCTCTTTGCTCTCGCTGGGGGTAGGGGGGCTAGCAGAGGCTGGGGCAGAAAGAGGCCTGCCTGGGCCAGCTGGTTCTGCATCTTGTCGGGGGAGAAGGCAGCTTGCCTGGGTGTTCTTTGCTCGCATCGGGGGTAGGGGGGCTAGTAGAGGCTGGGGCAAAGAGAGGCCTGCCTGGGCCAGCTGGCTCTGCATCTCGTCAGGAGAGAAGGCAGCCTGCCTGAGTGCTCTTTGCTCTGGTCGGGGGTAGAGGGGCTAGCAGAGAGAGGCCTGCCTGGGGTGGCTGGCTCTGCATCTCATTGAGAGAGAAGGAAGCTTGCCTGGGCGTTCTTTGCTCTCATCGGGGATAGGGGGGCTAGCAGAGGCTGGGGCAAAGAGAGGCCTGCCTGGGCTGGCTGGCTCTACATCTCGTTGAGGGAGAAGGCGGCTTGCCTGGGTGCTCTTTGCTCTCGTTGGGGATAGGGGGGCTAGCAGAGGCTGGGGCAAAGAGAGGCCTGCCTGGGAGACTTTGGGGGTGGAGCCAGGAGACATTAGGGGTGGAGCCAAGATCAAGGCTGTGACAAGCATAATTGAACTCCAAAGGGAGTTCTGGCCATCACATTTAAAGGGACAGCACACCTTTTCAATTCCTTCCTTCCATAGGAAATAATGAAGGATAGGGGCACCTTTTTGGGGGGCTCATAGAATTGGATCCCCTGATCCAATCTTTTTGAAACTTGGGGGGTATTTTGGGGAGAGGCACCGGATGTTATACTGAAAATTTGGTGCCTCTACCTCAAAAACAGCCCCCCCCAGAGCCCCAGATATCCTTGGATCAATTCTCCATGATTTTCTATGGGAATAAATCTCCATAGGGAATAACAGAGTTCCCAGCAGACATTTCCCTCCCCTCCCCCTACTTTCTGACAACCCTGAAGCGGGGGGAGGGCCTCCAAACCGGGGGATCCCCTGCCCCCACCGGGGAATTGGCAACCCTAGGAGTGGGGTGGCTAGCAGAGAGAGGCCTGCCTGGGCCAGCTGGCTCTGCATCTTGTCAGGGGAGAAGGCAGTTTGCCTGGTGCTCTTTGCTCTCACCGGGGGGTGGGGGGACTAGCAGAAGCTGGGGCAGAGAGAGGCCTGCCTGGGCCAGCTGGCTCTGCATCTTGTTGGGGGTGGGGGGGCTAGAGAGGCTGGGGCAGAGAGAGAGGCCTGCCTGGGCTGGCTGGTTCTGAGCCTGAAGGGCCACAGATTCTTTCTACCTTCAGAAATATCAGTTTTCCTGATGAATTGATCCTTGTAGTTTAGAGAGGAGGTGTAATTCTCTCAGGGATCCCCTAGTCACACCTGGATGTTGCCATCTTTATCAGAACGGTGGACAGAATCTGGAGCCAAAAGTAAACCAAACCATTTCTTTGGTTTGTTTTTAGCTGGTGGGCTGTTTGCTGGGGATTTAGTGCACTGCCCTGTTGCTGCTGCTTTCTCTGCTACTGCCAGGAGTCACAACGGTGAGTTGGGGTGGGAGTTGGGTCAGTGGCTGTCTCACTGGCCTTTTGTGGGCTGGGGGAGGAGGCCCTGGAGAGCCTACCGCATGCAAGACTTACTTGGGGGGGGGGGGGTTCAGACCTTGCTTCTGACCGCTTTGGGCAGCCTAGGCATTGTAAGACAGTTGCTGCTTGCAAGTGGTCAAACCATTTCTTTTATTTGTTCTCAGCTTGTGGACTGTTTGCCAGGGTTTGTATGTGCTGCCTTCTTACTGCCGCTGCTGCTGCCTCTGCCAGGACAAAGAGCGATGAGTTGGGGTGGGAACTGGGTCAGTGCATGTCTTGTTGGCCCTTTGTGGGCTGGGGAGGTGACTCTGGAGAGCTGTGGGGGGGGTGGGGCTTCAGACCTTGCTGCTGACTGCTTCAGGCAGCCTAGGCATTGCGAGACAGTTGCTTCTCGCAAATGACCGAACCATTTCTTTGATTGGTTCTCAGCTTGTGGACTGTTTGCCGGGAATTCTACTTGATTCCCTCTTGCCACCACTGCCGCTGCCTCTGCTGGGACTCAGAAGGGTGAGTTGTGGTGGAAGTTAGGCCAGCGGCTGTCTCGCTGGCTTTTTTGGCTTGTTTAGGCCAAAAAACCCCCAAACCCTTTGGTGGAGGAGGAGTGGGGGTTTGGACTTTGGTCTCCCAGATTTTAGTCCAACACTCTGATAGGGATGCCAAATTCCAGGTGAGGCCTGGTTATCCATGAGAATTACCCCTCATCTCTAAAATACATGAATTCCCCTTGGGAAAATAAACATTTTGGAGGGTAGAAAGAATCCATGGCATAGCACCTAATCCAATCCCTGCCCTCCCTAGGCTTTGTCACTAAATCCTCAGAAGTTTGCAAGCCTGGATCTGGCAACCCTATGCCCCCTCACCTCCTGGCAGTGACTAGGGAGAACCTGGCAACACTGCGGTGCTTTTTCCCAAGCCAACTCCCATTGGCTGTTCACCCAGGTGGTAGGGGAAGGGATGCTCCGATATTAGGCTCCTTTGCTGCTTTGAGAAGCCAAGTCCCATTTCCATGCAGCCTGGTGGATACATGCCTGTAAAAGGCACAAGGGACCAGTGGGGGGATCCCACCAGGCCTCTCACCTTGACTGCTTTGCTGGTATTGGGACACTGAATGGGGTGGGGTTTTTTGAGAATTGAGATCACAGTATTCAAGTTTTCATTTATATATGCAGGCTGAGAACAATGAAAAGGAAGACAATCTCAGACTACTTTGTTGGGGCCCCAGCCAAATGTAAAGCAATTGACGAGAGATAATCTTCAATCAATCCAGATTTAATTTCAATTCCTGACAAAACCCTCCTGGAACTTGAAATTGCGACAACTGGTGAGTCAGAAAATTCCATTTCTGTCTCTGGAGACAATGAAAACTTGTGGCCCACTAGTGGCCCACTGTAGAGCAGAAGAATGACCATCTCCAAAAAAATGACTGGCTATTTTTCAATGCTGGCAAGTTAGGTTGCTCAGTATGTAAAAATGTTGGAACCTTAGGGACAGCGAAAAATATGGGCATGCGTCTTTCTAAAGAGTGGGCATATGGTGAGATATCATTTAATGGTGATTTGAGGAAACAACAACTGTCATCTCTCAGGAAAAAAAAATTGTGAGCACAGAGAAAGTTCAATACATAAAGCTGCAGTTAAAATCATATCTGAATCAACAAAAGAAATTCTAAAGACAGTATGTTTAAAGTCCCAAAAAAGAGAGATTGAAATCACAAAGAAAATATTCTCTACTGTATATAAGGTAGCTGAAGGAACCAGTCTTTTCTTGATTTTGAGGCTGACATTGATTTGCAAGATTTAAATGGCATTGATATGGGGAGAATTTTGCACTCAGCAGGCTCTTGTGCACATATTATAGATCACATTGGCTGTGAAATGAGAAATACAATAGTTAAGAAGATCATTGATTCCAAGAGTAAAATTTCACTGTTACTTGATGAATCTACTACTGTGAGTCAGAAATCAGTGCTGATAGTGTATATTCGTGCCTACATTGAAGAGATGGACATGCAGGACCCTATACATTTTTTGTTGGCTTGATAGAACTGGACGATATGACAGCAAATGGAATATTCAAAAGTTTGATGTCTAATCTTGAGTCATTAGGGATCACTGAGGGATTCTTAAAGGAGAATTTGGTTTCACTGACTTGTGATGGTACTGCAGTGATGATAGGATCCCATGGAGGAGTTGCAAAACTTTTCAAAGACAGGTTCCCTGCCATTGTTGTATGGCATTGCGCTAGCCATAGGCTGGAATTATCAGTCCATGATGTTGTAAAAGAAGTTAGTGGAATCAACAGATTTAAAAGTTTTATGGACAAGTTGTATGTAATGTACCATACATCTCCCAAAAATGCAAGGGAGCTCAAGGCATATGCAGCCAAGTTAGAGATGGAGATTTTGAAAATAGGAAGGATCCTGTCTACAAGATGGGTTGCATCTACCTGTTATGGCTGACTGGAAGGATTATGAAGCCCTAGTGCATCATTCTGAAAAAGCTAAAACTGAAAGTGGTCGAGATAGAAAGGAGACATGCACATATGAAGGTCTTCATAGAAAGATCACATCAACAGAATTCATTTTGGATCTCGGTTTACTTTTTGATGCTTTACAAGAGCTTTCAGAATTAAGTGTAAATTTGCAAGAGAGAAATATTTAGAGTTTATACAGAGCCCATGGCAAGACTGAGGGTCTTCTTGAAATATGTGGGAAGAGAGTTACTGCTCCAGGTCCTTACTACACAAAAGCACCTGAGATGACAGGAAAGCTACAATTTAAAGGTGTCCAGTTGCATAGAAAAATAGAATTGATGACCCACCAATATTCCCAGTTGCATTCTATGAGCAACTTAAAATTTCTCTTCAAAAAAGACTGCTATCAAAAGAAGACACAGAACTATTAAGTATGGAAGAGTTCTGGATGCCAAGAATTGGCCAGAGAACTCAAGTGACTGTATTCTCTATGGGGAAGCAGAAATAGGTACATTGGCAAGAAGATTTCAGCTCAGTGAAAGAGAAGCCATTCGTGCCTTCAGAGAGCATCTGAAATACAGCGAAGAAATGCCCAAGGAACTGTTTCGGATCTGCCGCATTCTCAATACAGTCGCTATTTCCTCCAGTGAGTGTGAAAGGGAATTTTCCCAGATGAACTTGATAGTCACTCCAGAAAGATCCTGCTTGAAAGTCAGAACCATTAACAAATTTATTTTTATAAGAATTGTTGGACCTCCTCTAATAGTATTTGATCCAACAAAATATGTAAAGACATGGCTGCTTCAAGGTCATCATTCAGCTTTGGCACAAAAAGCAAGATCCGAAAAAGAACAGAGGAGTCTGGTGACAGGACTAAAGTTTGGAAACTCCTAAACTGAGGTAAGTTGTTATTCTCTGTGCACTCTGTTGTAGAGCAAAGTATGCTGTCTTTCCATTTTTGTAATGATTGATGAATCTCCTTTAACAGATTGTGGAATCCTCTTTTACAGAGCTGCAAAGAGGTGAAAAGTGTGCAGAGATATTGCTCCTTCAAGTTGATTATTCGCCATTGGATGCCCAAGCAAAGCAAAGAACCCAAAGAGGATAGGTGAAGTTGGTGACATCTCCAAAATTTGGCACCTCCAGCTCCTTCAAAGTTGAGTTAAAGTTTGAAGTCAGATTTTACTATGTTCACTCTTAACTAAAGTGATTTATGCTTTTATTCCTCTCAATCACAATGTTGGCATCAGAGTATTATCTATTCTCTCTCCTCCCCAGGCAGCACATTACTTTTTTCCCCTCTTGGTGTTAAGGTTTCTGTGCTGGGTCATAGAGTGCAGAACAAGAAATTCACTCAGTTAATTTCCATAGTCACTATGCTCCGCTCTCTGTCCCCCAGGTGCTCACTGCAGAAGGTTCCCCCCAATGTCAGTATGGGTTATTCGGCCTAGCAAGTCCACCAGTGGTCACTGTTGAAAGAACATGACCAGATCCAGAGTCGCATTCCAAAACCACTACAGCAGTCTGGCCCTGTAGCAGCTTACATTGCTTGTAAACCCATTGCTTGTAAACGGCTAATTTCTTTGCAGGCCCAAGCCAGAGGAAGATCTTCAGCAGAAGAAGCATGACAAGAATGTGAGGAAGAAGCAGCCTTTAACGTTTGAGATTTTCTTAACATTTGGGACTTTCTTATCTTCTTTGTGACAATTGATGCTGTTGCTAAAAGTGCCTTTTAACTGAGTGCCCATCCTGAGGGGCACTGAAGATCCTGTCTCGCCATCTGTGATATTAAGTTTTATCATTAATTTTAGAGTTGTTGATTTTATAATAAATGTTATAATGAAACCATTTAACATCTTGACTTTCTCTGTGCTTTTAAAACAATTCTTCCCCAGATAGGCTCGCCAGTTTTGGAGTGGAGGTTTTTTATTTTGTTTTGTTTTGTTTGCAATGAAGCCTGCGTGGTGGTTGCCTTATGACATACTTCCGTTGATGTCAGAGGGATGTGTGTGGCATATGCTAATGAGTTATGCTAATGAGCTCCACTACCTATTTTTCTAGAAAAAGACCCCTGAACAGAGCATACTCTCCAAATATGCCTGTTTAGACATAAGAGAAGCCATGTTGGATCAGGCCAATGGCCCATCCAGTCCAACACTCTGTGTCACACAGTGGCCAAAAAAAAAAAAATTATATATATACACACACACACACACTGTGGCTAATAGCCACTGATGAACCTCTGCTTCATATTTTTATCCAATCCCCTCTTGAAGCTGGCTATGCTTGTAGCTGCCACCACCTCCTGTGGCAGTGAATTCCATATGTTAACCACCCTTTGGGTGAAGAAGTACTTCCTTTTATCCGTTTAACCTGACTGCTCAGCAATTTCATCGAATGCTCACGAGTTCTTGTATTGTGAGAAAGGGAGAAAAGTACTTCTTTCTCTACTTTCTCCATCCCATGCATTATCTTGTAAACCTCTATCATGTCACCCCACAGGTAACGTTTCTTCAAGCTAAAGAGCCCCAAGCATTTCAACCTTTGTTTGCATGGGACATTCTCCACCTCTGACAAATCATTCTCCCCAAGGCTTTTTTTGTAGCAGGAACTCCTTTGCAAGATGTAGCCAATCCTCCTGGAGCTTATAGTAGGCCCTGTACTAAGAGAAGAAGAAAAAGAAGAAGAAGACGACAGTAGGTTTACACCCCACCCTTCTCTCTGAATCAGAGACTCAGAGTTGCTTACAATCTCCTATATCTTCTCCTCCCACAACAGACATCCTGTGAGGTGGGTGGGGCTGAGAGGGCTCTCACAGCAGCTGCCCTTTCAAGGACTACTCCTGCACTAGCTATGGCTAACCCAAGGCCATTCTAGCCTTATCAAGAGCCCTGTAAGCTCTTGGAGGACTGGCTACATCGGTTGTGTGGCCTAATATGCAAAGGAGCTCCTGTTAGAAAAAAGGCCCTGATTCTCCCTGTTCTGACTTTATTTCTCTCTCTTTTTTTTAGGTTATTTCTACCCTGCCTCTCGAGATACTGCTTGAGGCGGCTGACAAAGGAACAAGGAAAAAAATACAAATATAAAACAAGGCATAGATAAAGTGAAAACCAATTTAGTAAAAGTAATTTATTTTCTGTCTTTTGGGAACTATCTTATTAAAATAATATGAATCAACCATCTTCAGGGTTCGGACTCCACTATGGAGCCTGTAGAAGTTAAATCTTTGACTGGAGACTCATATTTTATCTGATACACATGCTGGTAACTGCATAAACATCAAGAGGTCATTGGTATATGTAACTGCTGACCATTTCACAGGTGTTGAGGCTAATCTGACAACTGTGTTATATAGCATATAACAATTGTTTTATAGGATATATTTAAACCCATAGGGGAAAAGACCTTGGCTGGTAAAAGCACAGGGCCAGTAATTTTAGAATAAATGAATAATATATACCTCAGAGAAGCAGAGCTTTCAGGAACTGGGTAATGGGAGCATGGATCTTTGATATCAGAATAAAGGTGACATAGGCATGTCCATATTTTGTTCTGTGAAATGTGTTTCAAGGAGGAAGAAAACAACATGCGGAGGGAGGATTGCCTGGTCTTTCTTGGCTACCAGTGAGGGGGACTTATCAAGAGTGGAAGGGAGGCCCAGGTTACATTGCCAGTAATGTGGTATATACCAGAAGTGACATTATCACATGGGGACATCATGGCAACACTCTGCTATTTAGACAAAAACTCTATGATAAAAATTGCTTTGTCACAGAGTTTTTTGCCTACAGAAGAAGATATTATTATTATTAATAATAATAATAATAATAATAATAAATTTTATTTTATATCCTGCCCTCCCTCGCCGAGGCAGGCTCAGGGTGGCTCACAGGACATGGTATATACCATGATTACAATAAAAGACAGTTAAAATATAATTAAATTACATTGATAAATTAAGTTAAATAAGTCAGTTAAAACCATTATAGATTCCAGAATTAAAGTGCTACAGTTCGATATATGAATAAGGATGGCTGGGTGTCATTACCCGGGTTCCATCTTAAAAGCAAGCTGAAAGAGGATGGTTTTGCAAGCCCTGCGAAACTGATTTAGGTCTCGCAGGGCTCGCACCTCCTCTGCTAGCTGATTCCACCATTGGGGAGCCATTGTTGAGAAGGCCTGCTCCCTCGTTGTTTTCAGTCTGGCCTCCCTTGGTCCAGGGATTTTTAAAAGATTTTGAGAACTAGATCTCAGTGCTCTCTGAGGAACATATGGAGAGAGGTGGTTCCTAAGGTAGGTAGGTCCTCGGCCATATAGGGCTTTGTGGAGAAACGCCATCTTAGTTGGGAGGGAACATGAAACTGCTAAGCAGGCTTTGGGGCCTAGCCCTCCTTTCATTCCCTCCCTCCCTTCCAGAGCCAAACCAATAACTCTAGGGGGAAAGCCTCCTAGAGCGGCAGGAAGTTCTTTTGTTCTTGGTATGTGAGTTAGGCAGGAAGAGAGGCAGTTCTCAACTGGCGCTCAAAGGAAGAGGTTGCCAGTGTGGGGGCTCCTGCCTGTGGAAGAGGCCTATTCAAGAGGAAAAGGCCCCCAGGTAGTCAGACCAAGTAAGTCATCCACAAGACAGGGCAAGTTTAGACCAGGGACAGTAGGATGCGTTTATAACCACCTTTTCTTTGTCATGCTGTTTGCTGTGCTGACCTTTTACATGCAACTGTTTTTGTTTTGTTCTTCTTGTCTTTTCTTTTTCTCTTTTAATTAAATATTTTTACTGTTTTGAATGCTGGCAGTCAAACTCTGTACCACATAGATCCCCAACCGCCTTAGACCACGCTGCTTTAAGAAGGGGGCCCCGGGGAAGGGGGAAGGCATGCAGTTGGATAAGGTGCCAATCCTCCAGGGGTTCCCTGAAGAAGTGCTGTGGTCTCTGTGATACCCAAGTACTGGGTGGCAGAGGGCCTTGAGGCCTGGCCTCATAGCTGGAGAGGGGGATTGGGAGTCCTGTTCCTCTCAATCTGAACCCCTAGACTGAGCAGGTGGTGGCAGCGAGCCCAAGTGGCAGGAGGAGAAATAGCTCCCTCCAGGAGTTGGCGACTCAATAGGGAGTTGACGGGACCGGGTCTGAAGACAGAATCGGGCCGGTTCCGTCACAGGCTTTAAAGGTAATAACCAGCACCTTGTAACAAACTCGGTACATAATTGGCAGCCAGTGCAGTTCCCGCAGCCTAGGCCGTACATGTTCCCACCGAGGTAGTCCCACTAACAGCCTGGCCGCTGCATTCTGCACTAGCTGCAGTTTCCATGTTCGGTACAAGGGCAGCCCCATGTAGAGGGCATTACAGTAGTCCAGCCTCGAGGTGACCGTTGCATGTATCACAGTTGCCAGGTCGCTATGTTCCAGGAAGGGGGCCAACTGCCTCGCCCTCCTAAGGTGGAAAAAGGTGGATTTAGCAGTAGCGGCTATCTGGGCCTCCATTGTCAAGGAAGGCTCCAGTAGCACTCCCAAGCTCTTGACCCTGTGCACTGGTATCAGTGACGCACCGTCAAAGGTTGGTAGGGAGATCTCCCCTCCTGGCCCGCCGCAACCTACGCAAAGGACCTCTGTCTTCGCTGGATTCAGCTTCAGCCCACTCAGCTTGAGCCAACCCACCACGGCTTGCAGCACCCCGTCCAGATTTATAGGGACATCGTCAGTCCGGCCATCCATCAATAGATAGAGCTGGGTGTCATCATCATACTGGTGGCAATCCAGCCCATACCTCCAGGCGATCTGGGCAAGGGGGCGCATGTAGATGTTAAACAACATCGTGGAGAGAACTGCCCCCTGAGGCACCCCACAATTAAGTAGATGTCTCTGGGACAGCTCTCCTCCAATCGCCACCCTTTGTCCCCGACCTTCAAGGAAGGAGGAAAGCTACTGTAAGGCTAGCCCTCGAATTCCTGCGTCGGCGAGGCGGTGGGTTAGCTGCCGATGGTCGACCATATCAAAAGCAGCCGATAGGTCTAACAACAGCAATACTGCCGAGCCGCCTCGATCCAGATGTCGCCAGAGGTCATCCATGAGGGCGACCAAGACTGTCTCCGTCCCATGGCCCGGGTGGAAGCCGGACTGGCATGGATCTAAGGTGGAAGTGTCATCCAGAAAATCCTGTAACTGCAACGCCACAGCCCTCTCTATAATTTTGCCCCAAAAGATTAGATAATTAGATTAGATTAGATTAGATTAAAAGGGCAAATTTGAGACCGGCCGGTAATGAGCCAATTTGGCCGGGTCTGATGTAACCTTTTTCAAGAGAGGGCGGACCACTGCCTCTTTCAGGGGTGTTGGAAAGGAGCCCTCTGAAAGAGATCTATTTATGATGTCCCGTATAGGATATCTTAGCTCCTCCTGGCAAGCCTTAATTAGCCAGGAGGGACATGGGTCCAGATCACAAGTTGTTGGGCGTGCAGTGACAAGGATTCTGTCGACTTCCTCCAAGCTGAGTGGGTCAAAACAGTCCAAGATCAAACCAGAAGACACGCACTGGGCCTCGAGTTCACTTACTGTATCCAAATTGGCAGGGCAGTCGTGGCGGAGTGACTGGATCTTGTCTGCAAAAAAATTTGCAAAAGCCTCACAGCCTATCTCCAATTCCTTAATGTTTGGGTTGCCTTGTGGCAATGTAGTAAAATTCCGAATTATCCTAAACAGTTGTGCTGGGCGCGAATTTGCAGACGCAATCTTAGCCACAAAGTATGTTTTCTTTGCGGCCTTGACTGCCATCTCATAGGACCTCATAAACTTCCTGTAAGATGTTCTAGTCACTTCGTCACGGGTACGCCGCCATTGCCTCTCTAGTTGTCTGAGACTTTGTTTCAGCTGGCGTAATTCCGAGGTATACCACGGAGCCAGCCTAGTCCAAAGTCATAGAGGGCGTCGAGGTGCAATCTCATTAATGGATTTATATTCTGCCCTCCACTCCGAATCCCAGAGTCTCAGAGTCGTTCACAATCTCCTTTACCTTCCACCCCCACAACAAACACCCTGTGAGGTGGGTGGGACTGAGAGAGCTCTCACAGAAGCTGTACTTTCAAGGAAACTCTGGGCGATCTATGGCTGACCCAAGGCCGTTCCAGCTGTTTCAAGTGGAGGAGTGAGGAATCAAAGCTAATTCTCTCAGATAAGAGTCTGCACACTTAACCACTACACCAAACTGGCTCTCCAGAGCCAACGTGATGGTATCACTCCCAGAACATGCCAGAAGTGACATTGCCAGTGATGTAGCCTGGGCCTCCCTCCTTGTCCAGATAAGCCCTCCCCCTGCCTACCAGTTGATCAGCAGTGGGAGGCAGGCAACCCTCTTTGAAGGTCTGGCATATTTGATTCAACCTTATTTTTAAAAAATCTTGCCAATAATGATCACTAAAAACTAGGAGAAAAATCACCCTCTCTGGAAAATTTCATCCTCTAATCAAAACTCTACTGGCACTCGTCACAATTCCCTTACATGCCTGATGGGGAAACTCTTTTAATTTTGTTTTGTCAAATTCCTGTGAAAACTGATACATATATGGACACCCCCACCATTCCATGAGTTTCACTAGATTTATCAACACTCTTTTGACTTCTCCCCCAAATCCTCTTGTGTTCTAGCTGAAGAGTATATTTCTCCTCAAGTCATTTTCAGGTGATAATTCACACCTGGACTTGACCTTAACCTGACAAACAAAGCATCTTAAACAGGTCTTTGGATCAAGGTCAATTCCTAGTATAATTTCTCCCATAAATTAATTTCTGAAAGATAACTTGAAATTGCTCTATCAACAATTCAGAATTCATCGTAAGTACCCTCTAGTCATTCAGCCTAACATTTTTATTTTTATTTGATTTATTTGATTTGATTTATATCCCACCCTTCCCACTGGAGCAGGCTCAGGGAGGCTCACAACAGTAAAATGAAAACCATCAATTTAAAAATTGCATAACATTAATACGACAATTTAAAATTCAATAATTAAACAATCAGTAAAACAATCTGGTGCTAATATCATATGTACGGTAGTTGTTTACATAGTTACCTTTGGAACAAAGTGTGATTTCAGCAGCACCTTTAAGAGCAACAAAGTTTTATTCAAGGTGTAAACTTGTGTGCGCATGCACACTCCTTCAGATATAGTGTACATGTATATGACAGCTGATACCTTGAACAAAACTTAAAAGGTGCCACTGGATTCATACTTTGTTCTGCTGTTTCCGACCAACATGGTTGCCCTTGGAAAGTTTTGAGCATTATAGTTGTGCTGTCTGGTAAGCTGCAGCAGATCATGGTCCATCAGTAGACCATTTCCAGTGAATCCACTTGCTCCTTCTGTTTGCTAAGACTCTTGAAAAAGAAAGACTTTGATCAGAACCTGTCATGGCACTCCTCTTGTCGTTAAATAACACCTTAACTCAGGATTAATGCTAAGAGACACTGATGCTCCCTATCAGTTTAAAACACCTTGGTGGTCCAGAGATATGAGGAAATAAATAAACAAACAAACAAAAATCAACCAAGCAAGACTGCGGCCTACCCTGGGTTGCCAAGAGCCAATATGGATCCTGAGATGAAAGTTCCATCTGGACCCACCACACACATCTCATAGACCCGACCCAAATATGATAATATTAAAAAAAATCACATGACTGGCTCAGCTCAATGACCTCCCAATTTTGTCCTCCTAGACCCCATTCTTTGCAGCCTTCAACCTATATATCCACTCTTGATCAAAAATACATAATAGAGTACAAATGGGTAGGCTAGGACAGGCTCTCACGCATTAAGATTAGGGGAGCAATCAGGTCTACTCAGAAGTAAATCCCATTCTATCAAGTATATATTCAAGTGTACTACCATTTGGGTCACCACGGGGGGGGGGGGAATAATGCTAAAAATATTTGTACCTACAAACTATTAGGCTGAATGTTCAGTCAAATTTGTTATAAAGGTCAGATAACTGGGCATGGCAATTAAGATACATCTGCATGAAACATGGTCCTTGTGTAAACAAAACAAAAGTGTGTACTGATCCTTTCAAAACATCTGCTTCAGGTTTTTTATACATATTGATCGTTTGATACAACATGAGGAATGTTCATAAAGCTAGCACATGGATTGTATACATTCCCAGTAACTAAACGGAAAAGCTAAGCCACATCATGGAACAACCCTATGGCAGGTGTTTGATCTACATTTGAAGATACAGGGTGCAATACAGAACACATTGAAAGTGACAAAAGATCAATTTCTTTGAATGAACCTGGCAAAGGAAGGCGTGGCTTAGTCTTAAAGTACAGGTTCTGCATGCAGATGGTACCAGGTCTAGTCCCTGGTACCTTCAATTAAAGAGGCTTGACTTTGACCCCAACAACTACTGCCAACCAGAATGTTTTATATTGAGTTAGACAGACCTATGATCTGACTCAGTATAACGCAACTTGAAATGTTCATAGGTGCCCATGATACAAATTCATAACAAAGATGCAGAAACAGAACAGCATGACCAGCAGTACTTGAGGCCAGGGAACGTCAAGGACCAGAAGGGGTGGGGTGCACAAGGTGAAAAGACATGCAGGGGAGAACTAAAAGCAGGCACATGTTAAGGCAAACTACATTTGCAGAAATCTCATGCAGTACAGCTCTTTCAAAACAGAACCACTGCAAATTAGAGTTGGAGGAAACAGCATGCTTGAACGCTCCTCAATGAAAGTGGAGGAATACCCTCCTTGCTTGTGAAAGCTGGCATGTCAAGAATAAGAATTCTGGACTAGTCTTATCCACATGTTCAGGGACTTTTTCAAATATCAAGTCTGGGGCTGACTGTACCAGTTGGTATTGCTGAAAGCTTAGTTCTGCTATCAGGATTCAGTCCTGCAAAGCCATTCAACTGTCAAAGGAAACATCTGGTAAAGGGTTTTTTTTTCCACCAGAGCATTCTGCTAGTGGAGCAGATCCAAAGAATCTAACCCAATGCGGGGGAAATTTAGGATATTGCTTTTAATAATTTATTGATCAATGAAAGAGATCTGTACATGCATCCGAGCACGCACTTAGGTATGTGCTTTGTACAGCACATGGTGAGTCTTTAACTGTTTCTTCCCACTAGAAAGGTTTCCATAAGGGTAAGTGTTAATGGGCGCTTATCTATTATCTAAATAATGGTTAGGCTTCCATTCACAACCCAGCCTGAATAATTGCCTCTTTATTAATGAAAGCAAAGCCCACAAATACAAACCATCTGAATGAAAACAAAAAGTTAAAAATACCTGTCTGGATTTTCTCTTGAAAATCAGTCACTGAGAATCATCTGTCAGTAAGACAAAATTAATTACTACATGGGAAATGGAAAAAAAATCAACATAAATTTAAATATTGCATAATATTACAAAAGCTTAAGTAATCCTATTATCTACTAGTGATACATGCGAACAGTGTAAAATACCCCACCCACCACAGATTACTAAAATTACTCCATCATATTTAATTTTAAAAAAAATGTTTTGATGCCTTGAATTTTAGATGTTTTTTGGGGGGGGACTGTCTACAAAATATAGTAACTTGCAAAATTCAGTCATCTTTTTTTTAAAAAAAGTGTTAGCAGTAACTGAGAAACCAACTGAATTCAAGTATTCTTTTTGATTGACAGCTTGGTTAAAAGGAGGGCTAATTCATACAACCACCTTACACATTGCTGACCAATACTGTTCATCTTAGATAGTATCATGAATACAACTAATGGGTTTTCTGAATGATTCATTGCCAGTTGCAATTTGGCATGCCACCACACAACCAGCACTAAGAAGGCTTGGGGGTGTCATTCATAAATCATGGTTTTAGTGGCTGCAGTGAAGGATTCAGACAACACATACTCTAGGAAGAACTGGGGGGAGGAGATGTGCCAAGCACATGCAGGCTGGTTACATAAACTGGCCTTGATCCATACTTTTAAATATAGCATTTAGCTCCCATCACTCTTATTACCTGCTTACTGGCAGGGCTGTGCTCCCAGGTTTCCTAGCAGTACCCTCAAAGGAAGCTAGGCTTTCAACACCTGCATAACTGTAGAGTTGTACCCTCTAAGGACTAGATATTGCAGTAACATCATAAGGGTTTTTGGCATGTACCTCTTTAATGTCAGCTCACACAACACAGAATACATAGGTTGGGTCCAAGGGAAACTCATTTTCCCGTCACACATGAATTGCAGGTTTGCTTCCATTCCCATGTTTGTGGTGCTCAATTTGGATTGGAATTTGCTCTATTTGCTGCGGAATGACACCCCATGCCCATTTTCCTGACCTTAAATGATCCTGGAAGGCACTGTTAGGCCTGCTGGGGAAACATACGAGTACATGTGGGTTCCACCAATGGAACTGAGGATGACTTCAGGTTGACAAAATGAAATAGGAGGGCAGGAGTCTGAAATCCCTTTTCTACATATGTTACAAATCACAATTCAAATCAGGCACTGTACATATAGGAATTGAGGAGAACCTGCAAATCACATGAGACTGTTATACAGGAAACAGGATAGGGTCCCAGGACCCAACCCGTGTATGCTGTAATGGGTAAATAAATTGGCATAACCACTCAGCACTTGATTTGTGTTGCCAGATTGAACCTGATAACCACTATGAACCGCATGGACCTAACATGGGTGGGTAACTGCGGTGCATTCAAAAGCACACTCATGTACTGTAATGCATAGAAAGATGGCTTGTTAAGAGGAATCACTCACCACTACTGTTAAAGAGAAAGCAAAAGTACTTAGATTGCTGGGAGGAAGCCAGGGCTTTTTTTTGTAGCTTTGCATATAAGGCCAACCACCCCTGATGTAGCCAATCCTCCTGGAGCTTACAGTAGGCCCTGTAATAAGAGCCCTGTAAGCTGTTGGAGGATTGGCTACATCAGGGGTGGGTGGCCTAATATGCAAAGGAGTTCCTGCTACAAAAAAAAGCCCTGGAGGTAGCTATGAGGCAGTCATTCATAGCTGAAGCTCCGAACATCAGTGAAAGCAGCTACCCTGCCAGCAATTGTGTGCTTGGAAGATGCTGATCAAGGAACCCTTCGCTCCAGGTCAGGGCAGCTCAATGATTTCTCCTGTCATTTTTATTTACAGGTGCTCAAAGCAATGGGGGCACTTCCATTAGGATAATGCAACCATATCAGGCTCCCTCTGAGGTTCATTTTATGACTCCCCTGATAATAGAACTCCAATAACATGTGATCTGTTTACAGGCATTTGCATCACCAGGTATTAAAGGAGGGGGAGCTACTGTAGAGAGAGACTGAAGGCCAAGCTGAAGGGCCAAAGAGAAGCCCTGACCACTCTAGTTCTATTCAGAGAGCCTATATTGGTATGACAATGCTGGGGGGGGGTGACAAACAGTGGGAGGACTGTAATGTCCTGGACCCACTGGTGAACCTCCTGATGGCACCTGGGTTTTTTTGGCCGCTGTGTGACAGTGTTGGACTGGATGGGCCATTGGCTTGATTCAACATGGCTTCTGTTATGTTCTTGTGTAAACAAACAGGTAATTAGCATAAACATCTCCGAGCAGACCTTATTCTGCTTTACACAAAGCTGGAGTTCGCCTATACAATTAAATCAATTGTGGCATGTATATTAAACCTGCATTTTTAACTTGAGGGGTGAATTGAAAAGGGTTTCTTGACTTCCAGAAGGCTACATACGCCCTGAGCCTGCTTCAGCGGGGAGGGCGGTATATAAATTAAAAATTATTATTATTATACTAATGGCTCCGTGAGAATGCTTGGCAGGAGATGAGGAGCAACACCATATGCATCTTATGTTATATTGTGTTCATGAAGCTTAGCCACAAACAGGGAAGAGGCAGGTGAGAGAGAAAGACATGAGTGAGACTGGTGGCATGTGAGAAAAAGACAGGGAGAGAGAGAAAAGGATTGAGAGGAGAAGAGATTCTCCAAGGAGGAGAATTCAGCACAGGTTTCCCTTTCTAATATTTGATTAGATTTATCCGATTTTTAGCCCACCCTTCCCACGAATGGGCTCAGGGAGGGGTACAACGGAGTCATAACCAGGGCTTTTTTGGTAGAAAAAGCCCAGCAAGAATTCATTTGCATCTTAGGCCACACCCCGTGATGGCACCACTGTTTTCACATAGTGCTTTTTTGTAGAAAAAGCCCAGCAGGAATTCACTTATATATTAGGCCACACTCCCTAATGCCCTGTGTTCCTGTGTGTTCCTGCTCAAAAAAAGCCCTGGTCATAACAGTAAAATATGCATATAAAAAGATTCATAACCAACTGCGTTAAAACCACAGTCTAATGTACAAAGATGGCGACTAAAATTAATTTTATAGAATCTAATCGATCCAATGAAGCATCGCTTATTTCGGCTCTTGTGGGACTGAGTCTACATTAAGCTTATTTGCAGAGAAAGGGACAGGAGGTGCCTGGTGGATAAATGAATAAATGACGTCCACTGCCCGGCAGAAGAGCTCTGTTTTAAAGGCCCTGAAGAACTGCAGAAGGTCCTGCAGGACCCTGATCTCCCAGGGGAGCTCATTCCACCAGGCTGGGTCCACGGCCGAGAAAGCCCTGGCTCTAGTCGAGGCTAGTCGGACATCTTTTAAAATGTTCCTTTGCTTCTAATGGAAGCTTTACACCAAAATTCAACCTCCGAAGTATTTCCCCCTCCATCTCTTATATCTATGCCAGGAAATATTTCTTTATATGAGCAAAAACATCCCCCCCCCCAAAGAAAAAATCCTCAAGAAACTATATTGGTATGACAATGCACAGGGGGCAACAGTGGGAGGGCTGTAATATCCTGACTCCACTGGTGGACCTCCTGATGGCCACTGTGTGACAGAGTGTTGGACCGGATGGGCCGCTGTTATTGTAGTTCTAGTCTAATGTTGTCTATCTTCAAGTGGGGGCTGGAGTTCTCATGGGATTGCAACTGATCTCCAGACTACAAAGATTCTTCCCCCAAAGAAAATGGTGGTTTAGGAGAGTGGACTCTATGGCAGAGGTGGCCAATGGTAGCTCTCCAGATGTTTTTTGCTTACAACTCCCATCAGCCCCTGCCATTGGCCGGGCTGGCTGGGGCTAATGGGAGTTGTAGGCAAAAAAACATCTGGAGAGCCACTAATTTTGGAAGGGGTGTTGAAAGACCTGAGTCAGATTGAGGTGACAAATGAGGAGGTCCTACAACTGATAGACAAATTAAAAACAAATAAGTCACCGGGTCCGGATGGCATACATCCGAGAGTTCTGAAGGAACTCAAAGTTGAACTTGTGGATCTTCTAACAAAAATCTGTAATCTTTCATTGAAATCTGCCTCCATTCCTGAGGACTGGAAGGTAGCAAATGTCACCCCCATCTTTAAAAAAGGTTCCAGAGGAGATCCGGGAAATTACAGGCCAGTCAGTCTGACTTCAATACCGGGAAAGTTGGTAGAAACCATTATCAAGGACAGAATGAGTAGGCACATTGATGAACACGGGTTATTGAGGAAGACTCAGCATGGGTTCTGCAAGGGAAGATCTTGCCTCACTAACCTGTTGCATTTCTTTGAGGGGGTGAACAAACATGTGGACAAAGGAGACCCGATAGATGTTGTTTACCTTGACTTCCAGAAAGCTTTTGATAAAGTTCCTCATCAAAGGCTCCTTAGAAAGCTTGAGAATCATGGAGTAAAAGGACAGGTCCTCTTGTGGATCAAAAACTGGCTGAGTAATAGGAAGCAGAGAGTGAGTATAAATGGGCAGTCTTCGCAGTGGAGGACGGTAAGCAGTGGGGTGCCGCAGGGCTCGGTACTGGGTCCCATGCTCTTTAACTTGTTCATAAATGATTTAGAGTTGGGAGTGAGCAGTGAAGTGGCCAAGTTTGCGGATGACACTAAATTGTTCAGGGTGGTGAGAACCAGAGAGGATAGTGAGGAACTCCAAAGGGATCTGTTGAGGCTGGGTGAGTGGGCGTCAACGTGGCAGATGCGGTTCAATGTGGCCAAGTGCAAAGTAATGCACATTGGGGCTAAGAATCCCAGCTACAAATACAAGTTGATGGGGTGTGAACTGGCAGAGACTGATCAAGAGAGAGATCTTGGGGTCATGATAGATAACTCACTGAAAGTGTCAAGACAGTGTGCGTTTGCAATAAAAAAGGCCAATGCCATGCTGGGAATTATTAGGAAGGGAATTGAAAACAAATCAGCCAGTATCATAATGCCCCTGTATAAATCGATGGTGCGGTCTCATTTGGAGTACTGTGTGCAGTTCTGGTCGCCGCACCTCAAAAAGGATATTATAGCTTTAGAGAAGGTGCAGAGAAGGGCAACTAGAATGATTAAAGGGCTGGAGCACTTTCCCTATGAAGAAAGGTTGAAACGCTTGGGACTCTTTAGCTTGGAGAAACGTCGACTGCGGGGTGACATGATAGAGGTTTACAAGATAATGCATGGAATGGAGAAAGTAGAGAAAGAAGTACTTGTCTCCCTTTCTCACAATACAAGAACTCGTGGGCATTCGATGAAATTGCTGAGCAGACAGGTTAAGACGGATAAAAGGAAATACTTCTTCACCCAAAGGGTGATTAACATGTGGAATTCACTGCCACAGGAGGTGGTGGCGGACACAAGTATAGCCACCTTCAAGATGGGTTTAGATAAAAATATGGAGCACAGGTCCATCAGTGGCTATTAGCCACAGTGTATGTGTGTATATAACATTTTTTGCCACTGTGTGACACAGAGTGTTGGACTTGATGGGCCGCTGGCCTGATCCAACATGGCTTCTCTTATGTTCTTATGTTCTTATGAGCTACCATTGGCCATCCCTGCTCTATGGCATCAAATCCCCACAGAGCTCCTCCCCCTACCTAAACTCCACGCTGCCCTCACTTGGCCTCCAAATTACGGTTGCCAGTCCTCAGATGGGGCAAGGGATCCTGGTTTGGAGGTCTGCCATCCACTTCACGGTTATCAGAAAGCAAGGGTGGGAGTTGAATGTCCACTGAGCACTCCATTATCCCCTAAGGAGATGGATTTCCATAGGGTATAATGTCAGCTTCCACTGCATCTGAGGCCTATAATTGAGGGCAGCGATGGTTTTCACCCTGCTGCCCCCCTTTTTGCCCTCCCCCACAGGGTAGTGATAAAAGATTCACTTTAGGACCATCTGATATTGTTATATGATTTATTGTTGTAACTGTTTTTAATTTAATTTGAATGTACTTGTATGACTGTTGTACATAGGGTTGCTAGGTCTATGTTGGAAACTACCTGGAGGCTTTTGGGGGTGGATATGGGAGAGGGTGGGGTTTAGGAAGGGAAGGGGCCTCAACATGGTATAATGTCATAGAGTCTAGCTTTCAACACAGCCATTTTCTCCAGGGGAGCTGATGTCTGCCGGCTGGAGATCAGTTGTAAAGGCGTCTGATCTTCAGTCCCCACCTGGAGGCTGGCAACCTAGTTGCACACTGCCCTAAGTCTTGTTTCACAGGGGAGTGTGGTCTACAAGCTGAATTTATAAACAAACAAACAAATAAATTTAAAAAGAGAGTCATACATTCCAGGCAGTTTGATTTGCCTCAAAGGTCATTCAGTGAATCAGGGCCAAAAGTCTATTTCTGGTGGTAGAGAGACATGGACTTTTACAACAACCAGAAGAGGTGCTCCTTGTAGTGGAAACAAGTAGCAGCAGGGGTTTATTTTTATCAGGAACTCCTTTGCATATTAGGCCATACCCCCCTGATGTTGCCATTCCTCTTGGAGTTTGCAGCAGGTCCTGTACCAAGAGCCTTGTAAGCTCTTGTAGGATTGGCTATATCAGGGTGTGTATGGCCTAATATGCAAAGGAGTTCCTGCTACAAAAAAAAAAAAGCCCCGAGCAGCAGTAAGAGAGTCATCAGGTGGCCTGAGAAATGGGATTAAAGTTCTTCAACCCAGTCTAAGTTTGCTTTCTTAAACGCTGGGCCTTTTCCAATATACAGCTAGTAAACGCACAGCTAGGCTTACGAATGAAAGAGCAAAACTACAAACAGGTCTAAATGTGTCTTTATAGCCACCATCTTCAGAGTCTGCTCTTGCCAAGACAAGTCTCCAGTTGCCAGACTCCGAAAATGCATGATAATGCAAGTACTCCATTTTAGCTTTCTTGTCTTTCCCCACTAAATACACTTATAAAAAAAAGAGAGGAAGAACAACAGCCAAGAACAATTGTAAGCTTAATAACAGTTGAAGAATATTCAGCAGATGGTACCATCTAGACTCAACTAATTTCTGGCCAAGCAATCTAAATCCCAGTTGTAGACGAGGACGCATAAACAAAATTTGATATCGATGGATAGGGAGAGCAGTGACAAATAAGAGAAACGGAGGATGGCATCTGTCTCAGCTGTAATTGCGTTAGTGCTCGTGAATGTGGCTGAAGCACAAATTCATACTCAGCTAGGTTCAAATCAGTCGTCTCTCGCTCTTTATGTCTAAAGAACACTAGTATGTAAGAATGGTTCGCTTGGTCTAGCATTTGTTTCCCATAGTGGCTGTTCAGAGGCCCGGGAAAATCCACAAGTAAGGCTCACAGACAACTGCCCCAATAGGTGGACCACTCCACAGAATCTAAGAATTAGAAGTATTGCATCTTTGAGCCTGGAGACCTCATTTGGCTATCTATTGTAGTTAATAGCCAACATTAGGCCAATCCTCCATAAGTCCATCTATCCCTCTTTCAAATCTATTTCAGCCAGTGGTCACTGCCATACCTTGTGCCAGTAAGTTCCACAAGTCAACGGCATGTTTTGTGAAATAGTTTCTTATGTCTGACTATTGCTGCTAATTTCACAGGCTGGCTCGGAATTCTAATATTATGGGAGATAGAGAAACATTTATCTCTATCCACTGTCTTTATACCATACTTTTAAAATGTTTTGTATATATTTTAACTCTGGTTTTTAATTGTATTGATGATACATGTGTGTTTCGATTTTAATGGCTTTAAAATGTGATTATATATGTTTCACTTCCCTTGTAAGGTGCCTTGTATGGTCAGAAAAGTGAGGTACACATTTTGTAGAGATCATCTTGTAAATACCAGCACCACCACCATTACTACTAATTTTGTAGATAACACCCAGTTGGCTTTTTTAGAAACCAAGAAGCCCCAGATGATTAGCCTCGCCTCACAGGGAAGTCAACACTGGCTTCTGAACATGATTCACAAGTGGACATGTGGATTTAGGAGCTATACAACTACCACGACTACCACTAATCTTGCCAGTTTCAATAATCTATTTCATATTATGACATCCAAGCTAACCAACTAGAAGCTTGGAGATCATGTGGTTTTGGGCTTAGCCATATCCATACCGTTAAGCTGGTTCATCACCACTGACAAAGTGTAATGCAAAACTTCAGCAAGGTATGTGGCCGTTATATGCTATTAATACTATGTATGAAAAATGTTCCTAGCATAGGGTTGCCAATCCCCAGGTGCCAGAACTCGGACCTCTGCAATGGTATTTCGGACGATTTCACCTTTTTGAAACTGGGATGCAGGTGTGACTTCTATATATTGCGATTGATTTCACTTCATATTGTTATAAATATTTATTCTTTTTCTATAGTTTTTCTGTCTTGAGGCTGGTTACTCGTGGAGGTACTTACCTTCTTTCCTGCTCTATTTTTCATAGCATAGGGTTGCCAAACCCCAGGTGGGCGCATGGGATCCCCCCAGGTTGGAGGGCCCCCCTCCACTTCAATGTTATCAGAAAACAGGGGGAGGGGGAATATCTGCTGGGCACTCCTATGGAGATAGATTCCCATAGGGTATAATGGAGAATTGTTTCATGGGTATCTGGGGCTCAGGGGATGGGGTGTTTTTTGAAGTAGAGACACCAAATTTCAAGCATAGCATCTGGTACCTCTCCTCAAAATGCCCCCCCCCTCAAGTTTAAAAAGATTGGGCCTATGAGTCCCCAAAGAAGGTGCCCCCACACTCCATTATTTCCACTGGAGGGAAGGTATTTAAAAGGAGCATGCTCCTTTTAAATATGATGGCCAGAGCTCCCTTTGGAGTCCGATCATGCTTGTCACAACCTTGTTCCTGGCTCCACCCCCAAAGTCTCTTGGCTCCACCCCCAAAGTCCCCAGGTATTTCTTGAGTCGGACCTGGCAACCCTATCATAGCACGAACCAGAGTTGTTCATTTCCCCCCATGAACTCCAGGCACACACCCTTCCTAAGGCACCTTCTCTGGATCTTGCATTCCACTTGAACTGGAAAAGGCAACAAAAACTGGGTGATTCAAGGAAGTCCTTGAATCACGTGGGACCCATTTCAGAGGCCCTCTCCCCAGCAAAATAATCACTAATCATATATATGAGGTGCATCTTCATGTACTGAGACTAATCTCACTGGTTTTCTCCAAGGACATCAGGTGATAAACTCAAGAAATATTATAGAATATAGAACCGTCTCGTCCCACTTTTCTTAGATTACAAATCTCCATCTGGGTAATCCAATCCTTCAGAAGGTCTATTTAAGTAGAATGGCCATTTACCCAGTCTTTGGATAGCCCAAATGTTTTGGCTGAAGTCAGATGGAGCCTATTTTACATTGTCAGTTGTTTCACTTGAGCTAAAGACAGCTGTTTTATAGAAAGGAGAATTGGAAGACAAGTAGCACACTATCTTCCCACCTGCTGCGAAAGGTCGTATATGCTTTGTACCTAAGCCCGGGCTGTACTTTGCATATTGTTCAAACACGCTCATTATTAACTTCCAAACCTGTACACGTAACTAAATTAAAATTGGCTCGATGCTAACGAAACATAGCAAATTGAGACAGAATCAGGTCAAGCTTCTGTTTGAATTATCTCACCGAGTTTCTAACCTGGCATGTAACTTAACCCCCCCCCCACATACACCCCCCCACCACAATAAAAGAACATTCAGAAGCAGGGGGGGGCGGTGAGAAAACCAGAAATACATTTTCACCTGTCAATATCTAATTCTTGAGCAGTCGCAATTGGTTTTAAAGGGACTAGCATGGGAAATATAATGTGAAACAGACAAAGAGAACGAGCGAGGGAGCTGGATAGATGGAACAATCAATGACACATTTAAGGATACAGACATTTCACTATTCTCGTTATCATTTTTATCCCACTGTTTCTCCAAAAAGCCCAGGTGGCAAATCTGGTTCTCCTCCCCCCCCCCCCCCATTTTTACCTTCACAACAGCCCTGTGAGGTAGATTAGGATGCAAGACATTGACTCACGACCCATGGCTACCCATTGTTCTTCTGGACAAAGAATGTTGCTATAGCATCACAGATTTATTCTTAACCATCTTCTCTTGCAAACGCTGACATTTCCATGCAATTAATTAGACCCTGTCTAAACATATTGACAAACACACAAACTCTGGATGAACCGTTCTGGCTGAGCCAATGAATCGATTCCTTATAATTTCAAAAGGCAAAATTCTGCACACACTTAATCTATTCTCTACAAAAAATCTCTAACGTTTTACAAGTTGGGCTCAAGCTCGTTATTGATTGGTATCATAAGCCTGTCAAGCGCTCGAAAGGAGCGTTCCAAGGAAAGTTTGTAGTTAAGCATATGGTAAACTCGTCCGGTCCATATGACTGGTTGAATGCCGACCACTAGTGTTGATACAGTCTTCCCTCAATATTATGACAGGAATTGTCAATGGAACTTAAATTGCTGTCAAACTTATCCGACTAACTTACACCACAACAGTCAGAGAAAGCCAGCTCAGTGACTCAAGCCAATAAGACCCTTTCTTCCCCCTTTCCCTAAATGCTCATTGGTTTTAGGCACTTGTGTTAAGGTCCTTACAGGTTTGTTTGTGGCTTCAGCAATCAGTGTGAGAACTCAGCTGCCTTATGCATCTGTAGGATAAATATGTCATACTAAAAGCCGATGTATATTAAATTATGTGTGCTTCCTTTGCAGGTCAATTTTTCAAATATGCTTCCCTGATTTCTTGATTATTGTGCTTGAAATCTGCAAGCATAGCAAGTCAATATGTCTCCCCCAGTTTCCACCGTACATTTGTACAAGTAAAATAACTCTTTTTATATATGCCAGCATGGACACAAACACAGAGACACGGAACCTTTTAAAGGAAACAAGCCATGCAGCTGCCAAATTCTTCTTTGGCTTGGATGGCAAATTTGAGACAGAGAATAATTCTCTCTCCCCTCCCATTTTCCACTAAACCTCAAGCCATCTGCCTTGTCCACATGGAGCAATGGGGTGGTCACCTCAGGCAACAGAGAGGAGGGAAATATTTGCAAGGTCTCACTTCTGCCTCCTCCCTTTCTTCACCCCACAGCACAGTCTAGGAAGTGTAGTTCCCAGGTGTTAATTATTAGGCATTCTGGGAACTGTTTAACCTGTACCTATCTCATTATGAATTTTGAGATTTTAGAGCATTTGGGGACCTACATTGACCAGAACACTAGAGGTCCTAAGTTACTACAATTCCCAGAATGCACTAGAAGGATAAAGAGGAAGAAGGGTGGGGTATGTGGCATATTTTGTATCCTTTCAGCTGTCCCATAGCAAGGGAAGAAGAAGAAGATGATGGTGATACTGGATTTATATCATGCCTTCCATTTCAAATCTCAGAATTTCAGAACAGCTCACAATCCTCTCTATCTTCCTCCCCCACAACAGGCACCTTGTGAGATAGGTGGGGCTGAGAGAGCTCTCATGGAAGCTGCCCTTTTAAGGACAGCTCTGCAAGAGCTATGGCTGACCCAAAGCCATTCCAGCAGCTGCAAGTGGAGGAGTGGGGAATCAGACCCAGTTCTCCCAGATAAGAGTGTGCACACTTAACCACTACACCAAACTGGTGTGAAACATCTTGAGCTGAGACCCTTCAGAGATGCTGCACATCTGAGTAGACAATACTGACTCTTGGTAGGCCAGTGGTCATATAAGGCAGCCTCATATGTTTTTTGTCTTGATACCTGAATGCACAAACTGCAGATTGTTGAGTAGCCACAGATATGACCATGTAAGAAAGAGGTCTTTCCTTCTGGGAGTCTGCAGAGGGACAAGACACAGATAAACTGGGGCTTGCAGACAAGCAGGTATTTGTCATATCAGGTTTGGTTGTGCAAATCACAGTTTAAGTAAACACTATTCATTGTAATGTGACGTCAGGATGCAGCTATGAATGGTATGGTTGTTAAATATGAGAAAGTGGTCTTTAATTTAAATGTATGGTGTGTCTGGCAGAAATTTCCCCTTTGAGTATATCCCTTCAACTACACCCCATTTTTAAACACCCAAGGGGGGGGGGGGAAATAGGTCTCATTGATATTAATGGCTCTCTCTCTCTGCCATCGGTAAAAAAAGTCTTCGAGGCAAAAGGTTCAGAGGTGGTTTGCCATTGCCTGCCTCTGTATAGGAATCCTGGTATTCCTTGGTGGTCCCCCATCCAAACACCGACCAGGACTGGCCTTGCTTATAAAAGAGTATATCCTGGAGAAGACTTCAACAAGGTATAATGCCATAAAGTCCATCCTCCTAACTCACCATTTTTCCCACGGGAACTGACTCCTGTAGTTGGGAGATCTGTAGTTCAATCTTTGCCATCTAGAGATCACTTATAATCCCTTGGGATCACCAGGTTCCACGTTTGGGATGGCATCCCTACTCAGAAGTCCTAGTTTGGTGCCCACCTACAAACCTATCATCTGCATTACAAGATTATGCATGGGATAGAGAAGGTAGAGAAAGTACTTTTCTTCCTTTTTCACAATACGAGAACTCGTGGACATTCAATGAAATTGCTGAGCAATCAGTTAGAACTGATAGAAGGAAGTACTTCGTCACACAAAGGGTGATTAGCACATGGAATTCACTGCCACAGGAGGTGGCGGCGGCTGCAAGCATAGATAGCTTCAAGAGGGGATTGGATCACCTTATGGAGCAGAGGTCCATCAATGGCTATTAACTACAGCGTATAGATGGAACTCTCTGTCTGGGACAGTGATGCTCTGTATTCTTGGTGCTTGGAGGGGAAACAGTGGGAGGGCTTCTAGTGTCCTGGCCCCACTGATGGACCTCCTGATGGTGCCTGGGTTTTTTGGCCACTATGTGACACAGGGTGTTGGACTAGATGGGCCACTGGCCTGATCCAACATGTCTTCTCTTATGTTTTTATAATGTCATGACTAACCAGGGTCTGACCAAACCACAATTCGTAAACCATGGTGTATCCAGTCATTCTGTTGTTAATAGTGCCCTGTGTTTTTTTGTAAAGCAGACATGACATTAATTCCTTCTCTGCCTTATAAATCCAAATTTACCATTTTATATCAACAGCTGGATCAACACCAGCAAATAAAATTGATTTTTCCTTCCACTAATATATGCATTACCCTCTTTCTTCACTTTCATTGAATAAGAAAACTGTACTGTAAGCATGTCCAGGTTGAACCCCCCCGCATCAGCCTTTTCATGAAAGACATGTTATAAAGGGGGAGGGATGTATGGACAGGAGCATAAAATTTCAGGAAAGAAAGAGGTGCCCTAGAAAAACAACCCACTTTCATTGTTTGCAGCCTTCTCCCCATTTCTATCCTTGCATATTGTTTTAGGAAATTATTGTTAAAGTATACCTAACATAAAATTTACTGAATTACAATACCATTATCATTCCCCTATACATGCCATACAGCAGCCCCTTGGCACAGAGTGGCAAAGCAGCAGTTCTGAAGTACTATGGGTCTGAACTCTCTGCTTATGACCTGAGTTTGATTCCAGCTGAAGCTAGATTCAGGTAGCTGGCCCAAGGTAGACTCAGCCTTCCATCCTTCTGAGGTTGGTAAAATGAGTACCCAGCTTACTGGGGGAAAGTGGGGAAGGCAATGGCAAACCACCCCATAAAAAGTCTGCCGTGAAAACGTTGTGAAAGCAACGTCACCCCAGAGTTGGAAACGACTGGTGCTTGCACAGGGGACCTCTCCTTTCCATACATGCCACGAACAAATTCCATTGTCAGTGTGAACAGCATTCTTTTTTATAATCATCAAATCCATTTTTGTTTGAACAGGCAGCGTTTATTGAAAACAGCCAAACCAAATGTCACCAAATCTGTCACGGTTCTAGGGAATGCAGACTTCTGTATCATCAGGCAACACATGAGTACTAGGTGAACCCAAACACTAACACTCTGGTTCTAAAGTTCTGGCGCTGTGGTTTCTGCCAGTAGCACCAACATAACACCCCAGTTTCCATGGCAATGTGTATTGATGTATATACCTTACAGATACACCAGCACCTGACCTGGATGGCCAGACTAGCCCAATCTCATCAGATCTCAGAAGCTAAACAGGGTTGGCTTTGATTAGTATTTGGATGGGAGACCAACAAAGAAGGGGGTGGGGGCTTTCCAGTGTTTTGCACTGTGTCACATGTATGACTATCTGCCCACAGGACAGAAGTCTTGGGTGTATGCTCGATGCAAGGAGCTCCTGGTACTCAGGGAACGGGTTCGTACCCTTGAGGCCGAGGTGACCGACCTGGAGAAGCAGAGACAGTCAGTTAGGCACTCAGAAAAGACTCTTGGGGACGTATTAGATGAGCCCCACTCTCAACGTGGTAGCCCCATTGCTGCCAGGGAGCATGATGTTTGAGAGGGAACAGGACACCGTGCTGAGGATAGGGGGAATGCTCCCTCAGAAGGGACCTCTTCTTCAGTTGGTGAGTGGGTATCCTTTTGTGCCAAGGAAACATCCCTGGGCAGGGAGAGAGGGGAGGTCTTGGTAGTTGGTGATTCAATCCTTAGGCAAGTAGACAGTTGGGTGGCAAAACCACGTACTGACCGTATGGTGACTTGCCTGCCTGGTGCGAAGGTAGCGGACATTACACGTGTTGTAGTTAGGCTGATAGACAGTGCTGGGGAGGAGCCAGTGATCGTGGTGCATCTTGGCACCAACGATGTGGGAAAATGCAGCCGTGAGGTCCTGGAGGAAAAATTTAGGCTGCTAGGTAGGAGACTCAAGGCCAGGACCTCCAAGGTAGCCTTCTCAGAAGTGCTACCTGTTCCACATGCAGGGCTGGAGAGACAGGCACAAATTAGAAGTCTCAATGTGTGGATGAGACGATGGTGTAGGGAGGAAGGGTTTAAGTTTGTTAGGCACTGGGATGCTTTCTGAAACAAGCAGGAGCTGTACTAAAGAGACGGTCTCCACTTGTCCCCAGATGAAACCAAGCTGCTGGCGCTTAAAATCAAAAAAGTGGCAGAGCAGTTTTTAAACTAAATCTTGGGGGAAAGCCGACAGGAGATGAAATGTCTCTGGTTCGGGAGGACTCATCTCAAAGAGATGAAGGGTTAGCTGTTACTTTTCTACCGGGTAATGGATCAGAGTTGTCCAATGAGATGGTGACAAATAGTATGGAGTGTCTGCCAAAGTCTCGAGGCAGCAGGAGGAAGGTTGCGGGCCTAACTTGCCTGGGAAATTATAGATGTTTGTATACAAATGCTACAAGTGTTCAAAGTAAAATTGGGGAGTTGGAATGTTTAGTGTTGGGGGAAAACATAGACATTGTGAGAAATTCTGAAACTTGGTGGAATGAGGAGAATCAGTGGGACACGGTGATTCCTGGATATAAGTTATATCGGAAGGATAGGGAGGAAAGGGTTGGAGGTGGGATGGCTCTGTATGTCAGAGAGGGTATACGGTCCAGTAAGACTGAGGTCAAAGAATTAGATTCCCTTCTGGAAATGCTTTGGGTCGAAATAAAGGGCCCAAAAGGAAACTTAACTATGGGAGTCTGTTGTCACCCACCAAATCAAAACATAGAGGATGATTATAATATGATGGAAGGATTAAAGATAGCGGCTAAACGTAAAAAAGTGTCGTAATAGGTGATTTTAACTACCTGCAGATTGATTGGGTCAATATGTGTTCAGGTCAAGAGAAAGAGATTGAGTTTCTAGATGCTTTCAATGACTGTACTATGGAGCAGATGGTCACAGAACCTACCAGGGGGTGGGGCGATCCTGGATTTGGTCCTAAGTAATGCCCAAGACCTGGTGAGAGATGTAAAAGTTATCGCACCACTCGGGAGCAGTGACCATAACGTTATTGATTTCATCATTTGTATAAATAGGGAGTTGCCCCACAAGACCAGCACAACCACGTTTAACTTTAAAAGGGGTAAATTCTCTGAGATGAGGAGGCATGTGAAGAGGAAACTGAAAGGAAAGGTAAATACAGTCAAAACCCTTGGGGAAGCTTGGAGGCTATTCAAAACTACAATCCTAGAAGCTCAGATAAAATATATACCACAAGTTAGGAAAGGCACAAACAGGTATAAAAAAAGGCCTGCATGGTTAACAAACAAAGTAATGGAAGCTGTAAAAAGTAAGAAGGACTCCTTTAAGCGGTGGAAAGCTAATCCAAGCGAGATTAATAAAAGGGAATACAATCAAATGCAAGACTGTGATCAGGCAGGCAAAAAGGGACCATGAGGAGCATATTGCAAAAAACATAAAGACCAACAATAAAAATTTCTTCAAATATGAAACTGAAACTGAATTAGAAGCAGGAAACCAGCCAAGGAGGCAGTGGGGCCCTTGGATGACCAAGGGGTCAAAGTATTACTGAAGGAGGATAGGAAAATGGCTGAGAAGCTGAATGCATTTTTTGCCTCAGTCTTCACTGTGGAAGATGAGAAGTGTTTGCCTGCTCCAGAACCACTAATTTTGGAAGGGGTGTTGAAAGACCTGAGTCAAATTGAGGTGACAAGAGAGGAGGTCTTACAACTGGTGGACGAATTAAAAACTAATAAGTCACCAGGTCCGGATAGCATACATCCAAGAGTTCTGAACTTGTGGGTCTCCTGACAAAAATATGTATCTTTCATTGAAATCTGCTTCCGTTCCTGAGAACTGGAAGGTAGCAAATGTCACTCCCATCTTTCCAGAGGAGATCCGGAAAATTACAGGCCAGTCAGTCTGACTTCAATACCGGGAAAGTTGGTAGAAAGCATTATCAAGGACAGAATGGGTAGGTACATTGATGAACACGAGTTATTGAGGAATACTCAGCATGGGTTCTGTAAGGGAAGATCTTGCCTCACTAACCTGTTATAGTTCTTTGAGGGGGTGAACAAACATGTGGACAAAGGAGACCCAATAGATGTTGTTTACCTTGACTTCCAGAAAGCTTTTGATAAAGTTCCTCATCAAAGGCTCCTTAGTAAGCTCAAGAGTCATGGAGTAAAAGGACAGGTCTTCTTGTGGATCAAAAACTGGCTAATTAATAGGAAGCAGAGAGTGAGTATAAATGGGTAGTTTTCACAGTGGAAGACAGTAAGCAGTGGGGTGCCGCAGGGCTCGGTACTGGGTCCCATGCTCTTTAACTTGTTCATTAATGATCTGAGGTTGGGAGTAAGCAGTGAAGTGGCCAAGTTTGCAGATGACTCTAAATTGTTCAGGGTGGTGAGAACCAGAGAGGATTGTGAGGCATTCCTAAGGGATCTGTTGAGGCTGGGTGAGTGGGCGTCAACATGGCAGATGAGGTTCAATGTGGCCAAGTGCAAAGTAATGCACATTGAGGCCAAGAATCCCAGCTACAAATACAAGTTGATGGGGTGTGAACTGGCAGAGACTGACCAACAGAGAGATCTTGGGGTTGTGGTAGATAACTCACTGAAAATGTCAAGACAGTGTGCGATTGCAATAAAAAAAGGCCAATGCCATGCTGGGAATTATTAGGAAGGGAACTGAAAACAAATCAGCCAGTATCATAATGCCCCTGTATAAATCGATGATGCGGTCTCTTTTGGAATACTGTGTACAATTCTGGTCACCACACCTCAAAAAAGATATTATAGCATTGGAAAAAGTGCAGAAAAGGGCAACTAGAATGATTACAGGTTTGGAACACTTTCCCTATGAAGAAAGGTTAAAATTCTTGGGGCTCTTTAGCTTGGAGAAACGTCGACTGCGAGGTGACAATATAGAGATTTACAAGATTATGCATGGGATGGAGAAAGTAGAGAAAGAAGTACTTTTCTCCCCTTCTTACAATACAAGAACTCGCGGGCATTCAAAACCCTATGGGATCACCATAAATCAGCTGTGACTTGACGGGCACTAACGTCTGCCAGCTTCTCTGCTACAATCATGTCAGAATGTACCTTTGTAAAAGAAGAGGGACTATGAGTGGAAGGGCGCAGGCAACAACCCCATATTGACACAGTTCTAGGATGTTCTTTTAGTACTGATACCACAGCCAACACTGACTACAGCATGAGTCTATTCCCGTGTTCCATTCCTTTATTATTTCAGGATCCCGATTTTCACTAAGTTCTGCTTTTCCTTACTACCAGGACAACCAGAGCTAGTGCGTCCATTAGGCAGCCTGAGGCAGCTGCCTGGGGAAAGGGTGCCGATTACGTCTGTCCGCTCTCCCTTGCCTCTGAGGTGACGGAAATAGTGAGCTCAGCGGCAACTGTCATGGGGCTTCCGGCCTCAGCATGCACACTCGCTGCTCATTTGCCGTCACTCTGTCCCTCACATCTGCGCTTCCAAGCACAGACGTAATGCAAGGGATGGAGAGCCAGTGTGTTTGCATGTGTGCACGATAAGCCAGAAAGCCCCGTGGCAGTTGCTGCCGATATCGTCCTTGGCGAGGAGGTGAGGGGTGGCGGGGGCACCTGGCCTGGGACACAAGCCTTGTGCAGGCTCTCTAGCACCAGCACTGAGGATGACACGACACTCACATTGATAAAAACCCTACAAAGAAGCAGTCAGTGCAATGATATGCGTGGCTACTTTTTTGCAGTGTTTTACAAAGGCACAAGGGAATCTTGATGCAATCATATGTATGATCACACAAAGGTTATCTAGCAGTATTTTTCCAGTTTTCACATTATTGCAGAGAAGGGGGGAAAGTCTGCTAACTATTTAAAATACTCCTCATGGCTCAACATACACACAAAGCAATTGAGACGAAAAGTCCCAACAAGCCATGCAAGCACAGTGCCATGGCTCCACGCTGGAAACAAAAAAGTGAACCATCAAGGAATCCAAATGCACTGATTTCACAGGGTGATTTGGAATATAATAGTTTCAGTGACATCTGGAGAATCCGGAAAGCATCCTAGAAACAGATGCGAGTAACACGGAGTAGGTTCTGATCATGTACCCCAAATTCTCAATGAACCTGCACAGATCTACAAGCACAGACCAAGATTATTATGCACAAAACACAGGAACAGAAATCTGCAAGGGACACAGAAGAGTAGCAGGCCAAAGGTCTACTTATTTGGCCAGGGCTAGAATGACGTCTGCCAGGGGGAATTATTTATAGGGATCATGGTAAATGGGAAACCAATTAGGAGATAGGGTCCATTAGTCACTGTTAATCAAGAGAGAAGAGATACTTGAGACTGTTCCAGGTAAGCTGCTGACAAGAGGCTAAACATTTCTGCCACATTCAGGGCAACTGGACCCCAAGTTAATATTTTTAACTGTAAAGCAGTCCCCGGAGCCTGCAGTCCAAAAGACAGAAAAGGGGGTGTCTTATCCTTTCCCTACCACCTGTTGTCCCCACTGAAATTGTCCCTCACTGTGCTGCTTTTCTCCTTTAAGGGGAAAAGATACAGGGGCTTTTTTCAACCATACATACACTGTTCAAAGTGATGGATCCAGGTAACGTTTCCCATCAATCTTGCCCAAATTCATTCCTTACTTCAGCCTCTAACCACATGGTTTTTGTTCATGCAGGTCTCATGGGTAGCAGAACAAGATTTGTTTGAGTACCGGATCTGCTTCAAGGTTCTCACCTTTAAAGCCCTTAATGGTCTAGGGCCAATGTAGTTGCGGAACTGCCTCACTTGGTATGACCCCACAAAGAGCTCTATGCTCAGGTGATCAAGACTTAATAGCGATCCCTGGCCCAAAAGAAGTCTGGCTTAGGGCTGCCAATCCCCATGTGGGGGCAGGGGATCCCCTGGTTTGGAGGCCCTCCCCCTGCTTCAGGGTCATCAGAAACCGGGAAGGGGATGTCTGCTGGGCACTCCATTATTCCCTATGGAGACCAATTCCCATACAGTATAATTGAAGATTGATCTGTGGATATCTGGAGTTCTGGGGAGGCTGTTTTTTGAGGTAGAGGCATCACCCAGAAGTGATGTCATCATGCGGGGCATGCTGAATGGGGGATGCTCTAGCATTTGGGTAAAAACTCTATACATAAAAACTCATGATACACAGTTTATACGTCACATGCATGCTAGATGCAGAAAAATAATGTTGTACATTTAATTAGAAAAATGGTATGGAAAAAACACAAAATGGTGAGAAAATGCATGGGTTCAGTTTCTGCCAGAGGAAGGAAATGGGTGTTTTAAGTGTGACATTCATTAACCCTAATTCACCATCCTTGTGAATCCACTGAGAACTAGTTCATATAAGCTGGCTGCTATCTATTAAACTATCTGTATGAGTAGGTACATAGAGTTTTTTCCCCCAAATGCTAGACTATACCCCCACATGGTGACATCACTTCTGGGTGACTGTACTGGGCATGTTGGACAACAATGGAGCTCTTCAGGAGCAGGGCTCCCCCACCAGCCATCTCCATGCTGGTGGGTTGGAGGTCCCAAAATCAGGGGAACTTCCACCGGAGGTGGGGGAATGGGAAACCTATCTCAATGCAAGTAAGAAGCCACTCTGCCTTAAATGTATAGCCTACTCATACAGATAGTATGAGTAGCAATGTCTGCTTCGTCTCTGCTCCAAAGAGAATATTTTATGTTAAATTTTAGAGGGAAGGGCACTGGCAGGTGGGACTTCTTCCAGAACAGCTCTGATAACATCATGACTGCAGGAACAGGGAGATATACTTACCAGTAAGAACAGACCATCACCACCTTTTGGACTCTCTCTCCCTATCCTGTCTTCTACCTCATTTATCCTTTCCCCCTCACATACAAAGGAATCATATTGGGTCAGACAGACTAACTGAATAAACTAACAATTTCCAGCAACTCCTGTTTCCCACTGCAGACCCCATTCAGGTCATACCTTTAGGACCCCTACTCTCTAAGAAGCATTTTGTGGGAATCAGTGGACTTCAGTGGAAGGGGGGATAGAAAAGTTCCATTCTGCCAGTGGAAAATTGGCTCCAACTATTACTATTGTTGTTATTATTGCTATTAAATAAATAATACCACACAGTTGTAAGTGATTCTTCATTCTGCTTGTCGAAAATGCAGAAGCAGCTTCTAAAATACAAAAATTCGTCTCTTGCGTACATGTGCACCTACATTCACACATAATTGGTTACTGATTGTTTGGATGTGTGTATGTGATAAAAGAACTGCCTATCCAGTACAATGCGTACACATTCATGCATGAGGCTAAGACATAGTTTGGTATGTCCTCTGACATTTTCTGAGAAATGATTGGCATTTTTTTTTTTTAAAAAAAAAGAGAAAAATCTTTTTGAGAGATACATAGGGGTTAGATGTGTTGAAGCAAAGATTAGTAGGAGAAAAAAATGGAAAAGACGGATGGCTTAGATCTCTGCTGGAAGGTGATAATGTCATACCAGCCCTACCAATTTCAGCACATCGACGGTGGAATTCTGAGTCCCAGTCTGCTCTGCAATACACAAAGAGGTACGTTCTGGCAGCGTAACAAAAGCCAATGTGGGTGGCAAGGTAGCTGCAAATTTAAGCATGAATGCTCTGGATGTGGGGGCTTGCACCTGATTACCAGATGCTTCAAGCAGATGGCCAGGGAGAAGAGAGAACAGGGCTCCTAGTAGCTTCGATAGGGTTATAGAAAGCACCAACTCTTCTGAGATCAGCAATAATCCGTCCCTGGCTGCAAATGTAGGAAGGCAGACTATGCCATACAGATAGCTTAACACACGTCCTGCTGATCTTCCTTAGCTTCTTTTCGTGAAAGTTAAAAGACAAACGCTACACATGTACCTGATTTTGGATGAAAAGCAGTTACAGTGATTGGACAAAACCCAAATGGAGTGAAAATTATGCAGTCGATTTTGTCCCTTGATTAAGGAACAGTAAACATATATTACTCTGGTATGTCCCACCAGTGTGGTTTGCAATCCCAAATGGACCTGCTTTACCAAGAGATGGGATTACTGTGAGCTCATTGGAGCATCCGGAGAATTTCGGGATTGGCCTGTAGGCATTATTATGACAACCACAATGTGGACTACGTAAAGAGAAGTAATTAGAAGATCATGCAGAAAATGATTTTATAACATTCCTTGCCTGTGAGATTATGTTTTCGTACCCTCCCTCTATACTTCTACACTTAATAATTGTACACCAAGTGATGCATTTAAGCCAAATCACAAGAAAGAAAAGTTACTTGTGCTTATAAGAATGAGGCACCATGGACAAATGGCAGGGAAGTTTATACACTGGGATTATATAAAATCACTCGAAAAAAGAGTTCTAAGGAGCTTGTTTCAAAGTGGTTTCCTCTAACAAATTTTCTCACAAGAATTCAGTGTCGTTCTTTCCCTGCAGTTGCAATTTTTCTCAGTGGCCACACGTGTGGCTACAATTGCATAGAAACGTATCCTACGAACGGTTAATGGGTAAACTTCGGCACTGGTATCTGTAACTGGTACACCATGATACCACCGCATTCTGTCTTTGCTCAAACTATATTCCTCTGCTTCCAATACACCCAATCATTTTGCCACACAATTACATTGCCAAGAAGAGTTCACACAGCTGGGACAATGGCCAAACATGATTGACAGTGCAGAGTTATTCCAATTGAAGGCCAACCGATTTCAGTAGGCTGATTTTGGAGTAAGTCTCCAGGTCAGTTTACTAGCTGATGGAGCAAGCTAGGCTGTAAACTTCAGTTTGGGAAGCAATGATTAAATCCTACCTCCCCACCATCAAAATACAACCAACAACAGAACAGCAGTGGCATCCTAAGCAGAGTGACACCTTTCTAAGCCCATTGAAGTCAATGGATTTAGAAAGGTGTAAGTCTGCTTAGGATAGAACCATAGAACCACAGAGCTGGAAGGGGTCATCCAGTCCAACCCCCCTGCTCAATGCAGGGTCAGCCTAGAGCATCCCCAACAAGTGTTGTCCAGCTGCTGCTCAAAGACTACCAGTGAGTGGGAGCTCACCACCTCCCTAGGCAGTTGAGTCCACTGTTGAACAACTCTTACTGTAAAGAAGTTTTTCTTAATATCCGACCAGTCCCTTCCCACCCTTAATTTAAACCCATGATTGTGAGTCCTCTTCTCTGTTGCCAACAGGAACAGCTCTCTGCCCTTCTCTGAGAGCCCTTCAAATATTTAAAGAGAGTAATCATGTCTCCCCCTCAGCCTCCTTCCTCTTCTCCAGACAAAACCTTCCCATAGTCCCTCAGCCTTTCCTCCTAGGGCTTGGTTTCTAGGCCCCTTATCATCCTTGCTGCTCTCCTCTGCTCCTGCTCTATTTTAGTCCACATTCTGAAAGCCTTTTACCATAAAGAAGAAATAAGACAACCATTTATTATTGTCTTTTTTTTTGGTGTTCTAATCAGTACACTGAGTATTCATTTTTCCCCCTCCTGAACAAACAATTAACAGACACCTGTGCCGCTGTTTAATCATTAGGCAAAACACAGTCTAAAGAAAGCCATTGTGAAAAGCTGAACCTTTAACTGAAACAATGGTATACCTCACAAAACCAAAAAGGTTTGTGTTTCAAAGGTTCCGTAAGGAAAATGGAGTAGTACTGAGCAGCGTGGGGTTTTTGTACAGGCTCTAATTCTATCCTAAAACGAACGTGTTTCAAAATGGCTGGTGCCCCTGCAGAACTTTGAAAGCCTGAACAAACTCCTGAAGGTGTTTCTCTGCCAGCTTACCCTCCGATGCCAGCTTTTTCACAAGCGAACAGCTTGTATCTCCATGAAAACCAATGGATGGAACAAATTGTATTAAATTATGTAAAATGATACTAAAAAGCACCATCGAGTAGTTAAGGCAAAATATTTAAAAATAAGGGGGGAAACCTTGCTTAATAAATATGTTGGAATCTTTTTGCTAAAATCAGGATAGGGTGAAGAGGAATCATTTGTTTTTTAACAGAATTTTTAAAAAGAAAGGGGGGGGACCCTTAAGGCTGTGACCAAGTAATTTGATTTATCTTTTCAGGGGGCAGGCCAGCATATTTATTTCATGAATCTGGCACCTGTGAATTATTTAGACTTCGCGATATTTTAAGAAATCTCTTCACGAATCCGAGCATAACCTTTTGACAGTATCACATCTTCCCTCCCTATCACTCCATGGGAGCTGTCAATACGAAACCCATATCCAAATGTCCTCCCTTTTCACATTCAGCCATTTTTTTTAAAGGCAAGAGGGTTTATAAATAACTGCAACTAGCAGCATCATTGCTGTACGATTAAGTATACTTTAGACATCCTTGTGAAATATATTGCTTTGTCTGTTTGGGGATCGTTCCGACATCGGCTGATTCGATGTTTAAAATTGCTGATTTTTCACATCCAGCACAATTAATCCCAGAGCAAAACACAGCTCTTTCGTCATCATCATGGGTGGCGAGAGAGAGAGAAAGAGAGAGAGATGGAAACTTTGAATAGTTTTTAAACAACACCAGATTGACAGACAGCACGAAGCAAAACTCTCTATGGCGTTCAGGATGCCAAATTTTGCCATGCTTGGTTGACTCAGCACCTAAATTGTGTATGAGTTGAAAGATCAGACTCACCAGTATCGTTTAAGGACATATATAAAACCAAACCTTGGGAGGATATTTTTAAAGACAAGTAATTATGCAAAACTGTGATTCTACATGATCTAGCTGGCAGGAAGCGGTAGGCTTCTTAATAGCCTTCTGTGGTCAGTTTACTAGGCACTTTGAAGCTAAAAATCTGCTGCATCCTTACCGACTTGAACTCTACATTAGCAGCGGTAAGGTAAGATGATGTCAGGGTGTCAGCTTGCCAAGTTGATTAGAATAATTGTCAGTATATTCGCTATGAAGAGGTGGATAGGAAATATGAAACTGGCCAACTGCTCCCCCAGGTTGCCTAAATTTGCAGGGTTAGGGGCTAGTTGACTAGGTCTAGGAGGTGGTCAAAGCCTTTCTGAGACGAGAAGTGCCCCCCACATCCTGAACCTGTACTCCTACTCCTGGAAAATAACCTAATCTGGCCCCAAGGGATTTGACTATCTTCCATTCTCAAACATACCATTCTTGAGGAGGGTGACTGAATAAGGGGTGGCTTGACAGCTTCAGGAATTCCTGGGTGAAACCAATAGTCCTAGTTATGGGACTAAAACATCCTTGGATTTATTTTGTAGTGAAACCCACAATCCTGTTGGCTTCCAAAAAACCCAAGATGATCCATGGGTGAATGGGGGTGACAGGATGTAGCGAATTAGCCTGTGTTGGATCCAGTTCCCTTTCCCATTTTTTGGATGAGCAGAAGACACTTCCTGATTGTATGGTGAAGTCAGAACCAACATGAATTGGTCTCTCCAGCTTTGACCTCCAGCCTACATCACACACTGTTTCCTAAGTCCAGGGATTTTTTTGTAGCAGGAACTCTTTTGCATAATAGGCCACACATCCCAGATGTAGCCAATCCTCCAAGAGCTTACCGTAGGCCCGGTACAAAAAGCCCTGTAAGCTCTTGGAGGATTGGCTACATCAGGGGTGTGTGGTCTAATATGCAAAGAAGTTCCTGTTACAAAAAAAAAGTCCTACCTAAGTCTCATAAGTGACTTTTTGAGAAGCAGAGGAGCTACAGGAAAAGGAAGGTGAAAAGGGGTCCATTTTGTGAGTGGAGCCTTGCTTACACTTTTGTGGAGCCTATCCCCTGCGAATTTCCTAAAAGAGGATTGCAGGTTTTATTCCAGTGGCAATCTTTGACCCCTTCCATCCTTTTCCCAATCTCAAAAATTGTAAATTCTGACATATAGAAATGAAATTTATTTTTGTGTGATTCATTTCCTGGTGACAACTTGGCTTTGTGAACTGGAGCAGTCAAAGTTTTGGAGCAAGAAGCCTCACTTGGTGATATCAGTAAGAAGAAGAAGAAGATATTGGATTTATATCCTGCTCTCCACTCCGAAGAGTCTCAGAGCGGCTCACAATCTCCTTTACCTTCCTCCCCCACAACAGACACCCTGTGAGGTGGGTGGGGCTGGAGAGGGCTCTCACAGCAGCTGCCCTTTCAAGGACAACCTCTGCCAGAGCTATGGCTGACCCAAGGCCATTCCAGCAGGTGCAAGTGGTGGAGTGGGGAATCAAACCCAGTTCTCCTAGATAAGAGTCTGCACACTTAACCACTACACCAAACTGGCTCTGTACAGGGTGCAGCATAAGGGAACAGTCCTTTTATAATATGTAAAAATAATCCTCATCTGTTCTTGCAAACAGAGAGGTGCAGAAGCTTGCCGCACTGAAAAAAGAAAATACATCCTGTGAGAGAAACCTATTTTCGAACAGGCTATTAGGAGGTGTGAAAGCATAGCAGGTTATTAAGCTTCTAAAGAAAGGTGTCAGCGCTTATACCACCAAATACTGAGTGACCATTTTGGGTAGTGGGCCTAAGGTCAAATCCAATCAGCAGACTGTTCAACAGGATGGGGGGAGGGCTCCCCCAGTGTTAACGATGAAACTTTGAACAACTGAAGTGCTCCAACAATTGAGAAGAAAACAAAATTTGCCTAAAGAGGATTGGCTCGTGTCCTCTAAATTCATCTTCATCTGATTCACTGTTTTGTTTTGTTGCAATGTTTTTATCAATGCACACCAGTGACGTGCAGGAGGAAAGGATGCAAATGAATGGAATGCAAAGAAAGCCACCACAAACTGCACATGCGCAGGGACCCAAATTTCAAAAATGGAATGACGGATCAGTACCAGGCCAAGGGACAACATGGCAGAGCATTGGTTAAGGCTCAAGCCTTGGCAGAGAGCTGACTGTCCATCACAGGTACTCCAACCATGGCTGCCACCAGGAACAAACTGCCCTACAGCTTCCTGCAGTGTTGCAAGCTCTCAAGGCAATCTTGCAGAATGCAAATGGCATAGAATCATAGAGATGGAAGAGACCTTCAGGGTAATCTAGTCCAACCCCCGGCATGATGAAGGATAAATCACAAGTACCTCCCCCTACACCCTCAGTGACCCCTGCTCCGAAATCAGAAGATGGTGTGTATATACATATTTACATACTTACGTACATACATACAGCCTCTCTAGGATCCCTGGCAAAACTGGCCTGGAGAAAAAAAAATGCTGCTTGACCCTAACGTGGCATACAACATTTCCCTGGGTATGCAAGAAGGGGCCACGAGAACTAAACACTGATGCAACCCATCCTGCCCTCCTTCTCATGATCTGCCTAATTCACAGAATCGGCATTGCTGCCTGATGGCCATTTAGCCACTGCTTTAAAATCTCCAAAGAAAGAGAGCCCATCACCTTCTGAGGAAGCCTGTTCCACTGAGGAACCACTATCAGAAAGTTCTTCCAAATGTTTAGTTGAAAATTCTTTTGATTTAATTTCAACCTGCTGGTTCTGTTCGAACCTTCTGGGCCAACAGAAAACAATTCTGCACCATCCTCTATATGACCGCCCTTCAAGTACTTGAAGATGGTGATCATATCACCTCTCAATCATCTCCTCTTGAGGCTAAACATACCCAGCTCCTTCAACCTTTCCTGGTAGGACTTGGTCTTCCGACCCTGGAGAGGAGGCAACGTGGAAGTGCACCCTACTTTCTGCCCTGCTGGCAATAATGAGGCATAAAGGAGCACATAAATATTGGACTTGTCTCATTTTTTAGAAGGGTGTGTGGGGGGATACACACAAAACAGCATACTTAGCATGGGTGTGCAGAGCACATCTTGCCAAGGAGAAATTTCCGTAGCACACCTAATGTAACCAGCACTACCATACATCATTGGACTGAACAACCACTACTAGAAATCATTGATATTGTATACAAGGCTCTTTCGTATTATGTTCTAAAAAGCAATACGTTTGTAACATTAGCAGCCATCATATCACCCCATCTGCCTTTCTCTCCACATTTAGCAGTTCTGAATTGCCCTGTCTTGTTTTTGAAGTGAAATTTAATTTTTATTTCAGATATTTCTATGCCACCTCTTTGGAGTCCTGCTTAAGGAGGCCTGCGATTAAAACCACATCTTTAGGCATTATTCTCCCCCTCCCTCCAAAAAAGTCCCAGCTTTGTACTGATGATGACCAATATTGCATGACAATCCTTCAGCTCTTCTCTGTTATTAATTAATGTGGGTAAGACACAGCAAAAAAAGGCAACTCTGATGTTTGTGGACACAAATGCAATTGTAGATTCTTTTTACCCGAATCAGCTTTCTAATGCACAGGAGCCCAAGCGCACGTCAGTAGGGCACTGCACCAAAAAGAATCTGCCCGCAATCTCACCAAACGTGCTTTTTTGCAGTGTTTTATTAACACACAGCAGTCACGCAAAGTTGGGAAAGACGCAAATGACCTGAAGGGGCTAAAATAAAAGCCAATGTTCTGGTTCCAGAGTTAAGTTTTGCATTCCGAAATTAAGGAGGAGTGGAATTGATCAAAGAGAGAAATCTCAGAAGACTAAAGAAACTACACTCAGGAACTTCTCTCACTGTCTACTGTGTTGACCCCTGTTTGCTTTTTTTCATGCCCCTCAGTGTGGAAAACTGTTGTATCTGTCCCTCCTCAGGTAAGAATATATTCACAGTGGGGCATGCAAGCATGCAGAACTGGACACCAAGGTAACTGTCTTAACACACTGAGCTTTTTGAGATCAGCTGTGTACTTGGAGATGGACCTAACTTTTCTCCCTGCTGAGATCCAAACAGTTTATACTGGGATAAAAACACAGCCCAGCAGTGACCAAATAAACAAGTAGATTATTTAAGCAATGCCCTGAAAAAAGCAAGCTTTATATAACTCTGGTGAGTAACTGAGAGCCTAGCAAAATCTTCTCTATGTTAAAAAAATAATAAAAATGTACACAACATGTTGACTTTTTGTCCTTGTAAAAGTTACCATATGCTTTGGTATGTAATCATTTGCCACAGTGGAAACTAGACTCTGAATACAAGGGATTTCTTTTCCTAAGGGCGATATTATTAAATCCAATTAAAGGCACCTTGGTGAAGTATAATCCAAGTGAGAATCTATGGCAGGGCAATTGGTTTGAGCTAATGATCACGAGGGAAGGAGTAAAAATGCTATTTTCTTTCACCCCTTATTTTTGTTCTATGGAGCTATTTCTGAGGAGAGCCGCCTGCTTCATTCAGTTGGTGTTTGGTTGGAACCAGTTTGGTGTAGTGGTTAAGTGCGAGAACTCTAATCTGGGAGAACTGGGTCTGATTCCTCACTCTCTCACATGCAGCTGCTGGAGTGACCTTGGGACAGTCACAGTTCTCACAGAGCTGTTATTTCAAGACAAGTTCTCTGAGAGTTCTCTCAGCTCCACCTACCTCACAAGGTGTCTGTGATGGGGAGAGGAAGGGAAGGATATTGTAAACTGTTCTGAGAGTCTAAATGAAAAGTGGAGTCTAGGGTTGCCAGGTGCAACTCAGCAAGTATCTGGAGGCTTTGGGGGTAGAGCCAGAAGACTTTGATAGTGGAGCCAGGATCAAACACAACTGAACTCTGAAGAAACTTTTTGCCATCAAATTTAAAGGGACCACATTCCTTTTAAATGCCTTCCTTCCATTGGAAATAATAGAGGATGGGGCACCTACTTTGGGGGTTCATATAACTGAACCTCCTGGTACAATATTTTTGAAACCTGTAGGATTTTTTGAAGGGAGGCACCATATGCTATGCTAAAAATTTGGTGCCCCCCCCCCCAGAGCCCCAGATACTCACAAATCGATTCTCTATTATACTCTTCTGAAGTGTCTGTCTGTCTATCTATCCATCCTCTCCTTGGATCCCACATAAGATTTTTATGCAGGTGTGTGGGGTGGTGAGTGATTTTTGCCAAATCTTGTCTCCCACAGCAGCTCAAAATGCCCCCTGAAATGCTGCTCCAGTAGGATGAGGAATCAGAGGTCTCCCACAGGAGGACAGAACCACTCCCTTGTATCTTTGGAAATTCTAGGCAAAGATTCAAGCTTTTCTTTCTTGTTTCCATACCTTTTCCTCTCCCATACATAGTGTTTTCCCCTCATTGCTCCCAGTTTTTTAAAGTGTAGGAGGGTGAAGGGGGGCTTCTTAACTACTTAGGGTTGCCAACCTAGGACTACCGATCTTTTGGAATTAAAACTGATCTCCAGACTACAGAGATACGTTTGCCAGGAGAAAATGGCAACTCTGAAGTGTGGGCTTTATGGCATTATACCCCACCAAATTCCCTCCCCTCCCCAAAGACTGCCCTCTGCAGGTGCCACCCCCAAAATCACCAAGATTCCCCCAACCTTGAGTTGACAGCCATATTTAAATACTTTTGTCCCTTGCTATTTTTCAGCTGAAAAATGCCAACCCTGGGGGAGGGGAGGAGGTAAAGGAGATTGTGACCACTCTGAGACTCTGAGATTCAGAATATAGGGTGGGATATAAATCCAATATCTTCTTCTGCTGGCCTTGGGTCAGCCAAAGCTCTCATAGGAGTTGTCCTTGAAAGGGCAGCAGCTGTAAGAGCTCTCTCAGCCCCACTCACCTCACAGGGTGTCTTATGGTGATGGTGGGGAGGTAAAGGAGACTGTGACCACTCTGAGATTCAGAGTATAGGGTGGGGTATAAATCCAATATCATCTTCTTCTTCTTCTTCTTCTTCTTCTTCTTCTTCTTCTTCTTCTTCTTCTTCTTCTTCTTCTTCCCCTACTCCACTGAATGTGGGAGGAAAAGCAATTGGTGGACAAAAGGGTGGAAAGGGTTTATAATAATGTTTCTCCTCTCCCCACACTCTCATTTTGATTGATAAAGAAAAGCATCCACAACAACTGCATTTAGAAAGAAAAAGTCTTTTCAAATGTTGATGGAAATAAGTGGAAGGCGCCTTAAAACACCCTTGCAATACTGTGCTTATTCTCCTGCTACTTCCAACACTGAGCAAAACAGTGCAGTTGTTCTGATTCAAACAGGGCCATTCTCTGTCTTCAGGTTGATCAGAAAACAAAATCAGACATCCAGGTAACAGGCCAGCTTCCTGCCCTCCTCTCCACCTGACTCTGCTGCAACCCAATCTCCCCATCCCCTCCAAAAAGCCCCCTGGGCTTGCATATTGTATATGATTCAAAAAGAATAATTAGAGCCCTACAAGGACACATCACTGCCTCTAGGCAGATCTTTTATGTTATTTTGCGTGTCAGTCAAAAACATGGCAGCTGAGAAATGATGTCGAACTAAAATAAGGCAAAGAACACGACGACTTAAAAAAAAATTATATCCTGTCCAGTTTGCTGACACCACTTCTGATGGCTCAACATGGCTGCTCTAGCACAACGAGCCCGCTGCACATGGGTGACATTTTAAAACTTTGTGGGGCCATGTGATGAGAGCCATTAAAGAACTGAGGGGAAATGCTTTGAGACAGGTTGAAAGGTTAAAAAGCACTTGGCATCCTTCTTATGAAACAAATTACCATCTAAAGATCAATATTGCACTTGAAATGTTTTGATATCTTTGTGATTTTATGTTTTTATGTCTTAATGTATTTTTATATTTCATGTATATATATCAGGGGTGGGGAACAGTGGCTCTCCAGATGTTTTTTTGCCTACAACTCCCATCAGCCCCAGCCAGCATGGCCAATGGCAGGGGCTGATGGGAGTTGTAGGCAAAAAACATCTGGAGAGTCACTGTTCCCCACCCCTGATATATATGAACATGTGAGCCGCCCTGAGCCTGCTTTCGTGGGGAGGGCGGGATATAAATTGAACGAATAAATAAATGAAATTTAGTGAAAGATGGATATTGTTCTTAACGGATACAGTTGGTGGACAAATGGGAGTGTTACATAGCATTCTGTGTGTTCAAATCTCTTAAATACCACCAGGTAAATTAGGAATGCCCTGACCTAGATAGCCTGGGTTAGTCTTATCTCATCAGATCTTGGAAGCTAAGCAGGGTTGGCCCTGGTTAGTATTTGGTTGGGAGACCACTGTCACCATAAACCAGCTGGTACTTGACAGCAAAAAAAAAAAAAAGGACAGGAAATACACTGATTCTGAAGAGTGGTTTACTATGGAAACTGACAGATATTCCTTTACTCATGAAAAGTTAAAATCTGACCAGCCGTGACCTTATGATCGATTACTGCTGGAATTGACTACTCTTTTCCACACGATGCTTCAAAGACACAGTAAGGACATAAAAAGAGCCCTGTGATCCATTTTGGCCGGTGTTCTGTTTCAACCAGTGACCAACAAAATGCCTTGGAGAACCAGGAAATAAAGCACAGAGATCAGAGACCTTCTCATGATGTTGCTTCTTATCACCAGTACTCGGATATTTACCTCCTCTGAATATGGAGATTCACGTCTAGTAACATTGATGGGCCTATCCTCTAAAAAAGAGAAATGTATGGAAGACAGATCCATCAGTGGCTACTAACCATGAACCTCCTTATTCAGAGGAGGCAAACATCCAAATGGTGGTGACAGCCTTTAAAGTTACTCATGCTTTAATGAAGATGGATCTGGAAGAGAGCCAAAGCTCTCCAAATACTCCTGGAACTGTGGTCTGGCTCAGACTAAGCCCTGTATTACATTCATTAAGCGGTGATGCCAAAAATATGCTCGCAGATTGTCTTGACTCTATGATCTGTTGGGATCTGTTGCTCCAGGAACCAGGGGACCTGGATCCCCCTGTCTGCCATGAACTCTCAGCCTAACCTATTTCACTGGGTTGTTCAGGAGATGAAATGGGAGTGGGAAACAAAGAGTGAGATCACACAAGAGACTTGGCCTGATCGAGCCCTGCCTCCACTCCAGATTTAATGTATGCAATTTAATGTATGCAATCACACGTACACATCTGCCCCCCCAAGTCCTGCCCTTACCTCATTTTAGGATAGGCTGGCACCGGATTAAATAGCTACCAGGAACTTCTCAGTAGCAAATCTCTAGAACACATGCAGGGCACATTTCCCGGCTGTCTGAATGGACAGGGCACATGATGCACCCGCCCTGCATGTGCAGGAGCATTCTGAATGCTCCTCTTGTGCATGTGCAGTCTGTGCCTCTGCTGGCAGCAGGGTGTGTGCTGTGTGATTTCCACAGCCCTCATCAAAGAGCACTGGCTTTTTCAAAACCGGAATTTTCCCAAATTCCCACCAAAAGTAACTGGGAGAAGTGTAGAATAAGAAGACAACAGATGTAAGAACTCCCTCCCTACTCTTTCAGTAGCTTCTAAAGTTGAGCATTCATCCTCTTGCTTCTTGACTCCTTGCTCTCAACATGCAGAGTCTGACAAAGATTCTGAAAAAAAGAAAAGAAAAGAGGCACAGACTTTGACTGAAGAGGGAAAAGATCCATTTTAGACTTTTCAGTTTAGAAAAGAAATGACTAAGGTGGGGACATGATAGAGGCTTATAAAATTATGCATGAGGTAGAGAGAGTTGACAGAGAATTTTCCCTCTCTCTCTCCCAAAAGACAGAACTTGAGGGCATCCAATGAAGCTGATGGGCATTAGGTTCAGGATGAACAAAAGGAAGTACCACTTTACACATAGAGTGATTAAAATGTGGAATTCTCTGAAAAAGAATGAGTGATGGCCACAGGAATAAACAGCTCTATAAGGGGATTAAATAGATTCACGGAGGATAAGTCTATCAATGGCTACCGCTCAGCCTGGAGGAAGTCGACAGAATTCTCTCTTCTGCACGCCCAACAACTTGTGATTTGGACCTTTGCCCCTCTTGGCTGATTAAATCCTGCCAAAGGGAGCTTAGATGTCCTTTACGGGATATCATAAATAGATCCCTTTCTGAGGGGCGCTTTCCAACACCCATGAAAGAGGCTATGGTCCGCCCTCTCTTGAAAAAAAAAGTACAGCAGACCCGGCCGAATTGGCAAATTACCGACCGGTCTCTAATTTACCGTTTCTTGGTAAAATTATTGAGAGGGCAGTGGCGTCGCAGTTGCAGGGTTTTCTGAATGACGCTTCCATCCTAGACCCTTGCCAGTCTGGCTTTCGCCCAGGTCATGGGACGGAGACAGTGCTGGTTGCCTTGGTAGATGACCTCCAGTGGCATCTGGACCGAGGCGGCGTGGCGGTGCTGATGTTATTAGATCCTTCGGCCTCATTCGATACGGTTGACCATCGGCTACTGACGCGCTGGCTTGCCGACATAAGGGTTGGGGGGCTAGCCCTACAATGGCTTTCCTCCTTCCTCAAGGGTCGGGGACAAAGGGTGGCAATCGGGGGTGAGCTGTCCCAGAGGCACACACTAGATTGTGGGGTGCCACAGGGAGCAGATCTCTCCCCGATGCTATTTAACATCTATATGCGCCCCCTTGCCCACATTGCCCGGAGGTATGGGCTTGGGTGTCACCAATATGCAGATGACACCCAGCTCTATCTGCTAATGGATGGCCGGCCTGACTGCGTTCCAAGGAATTTGGACCTGACATTGCAGGCCGTGGCAACTTGGCTTAGGCTGAGTGGGCTGAAGCTGAACCCAACAAAGACAGAGATCCTTTGCGTGGGTTGCGGTGCCCTAGGGAGGGAAATACCTCTCCCGGTTTTTGACGGTGTGCCTCTGAAAGTGGCGCACCGGGTCAAGAGCTTGGGAGTCCTACTGGAGCCTTCATTATCAATGGAGGCCCAGATAACGACGTGGCTCAGATTGAGTGGGCTGAAGCTGAACCCAGCGAAGACAGAGGTCCTTTGTGTGGGTCATGGCACTCTAGGAGGGGAAATAGCTCTCCCAGCCTTCAACGGCACGCCATTGAAACCAGCGCACCAGGTAAAGAGTCTGGGTGTTTTACTGGAGCCTTCACTATCAATGGAGGCCCAGATAGCAGCCACTGCCAAGTCAGCATTCTTCCATCTGAAGCGGGCAAGGCAGTTGGCCCCTTTCCTGGAGCGTCGCGACCTCGCAACAGTGATCCATGCAACGGTCACCTCAAGATTGGTCTACTGTAATGCCCTCTACTTGGGTCTACCTTTGTGCCGGACCCGGAAGTTGCAGCTAGTGCAGAACGCGGCAGCCAGGCTACTGTTAGGGCTCCCGAAATGGGAGCACATACGGCCGGGGCTGCGCGAACTGCACTGGCTGCCAATTACATACCGAGTCCAGTACAAAGTGTTGGTTATTACCTTTAAAGCCTTGTATGGTCGAGGACCAGCCTACCTGAGGGACCGTCTCTCCCCATATGAACCCCAGAGGGCACTGAGGTCAGTCGGAAAAAATAAAATGACTATCCCTGGGCCGAGAGAGGTCAGGCTCCAGAACACCAGAGCACGGGCCTTCTCAGCTGCGGCCCCGGCCTTATGGAATCAGCTTCCGGAGGAGGTGCGGGCCCTGCGGAACCTTGACCAGTTCCGCAGGGCCTGCAAAACTGTCCTTTTTAAACGAGCATACACCAGCTGCTGAATTATTGTGATTTAAGGACCCGCCAGTATGGTCCTGTTTCAAGGACCTACATTATCATAGAATTACTTAAACTGGCAGAACCAGCGTCAGAATGCCACCATGCTGCCAGATTAACTTAAATTTAACTTTGAATTTTTATATATTAACTGGTTTTTATAATGTTTAAATGTTTTTATTGTTAACCTTAAAGTTTTTATTTACTGTTGTACATGTATAAAAGGTTGTTAGCCGCCCTGAGCCGCCTCGGCGGGGAGGGTGGGATATAAATAAAAATTATTATTATTATTATTATTATTATTATAGCAGCCACTGCCAAGTCGGCGTTTTTCCATCTGAAGCGGGCAAGGCAGTTGGCTCCCTTCCTGGAGCGCCGAGACCTAGCAACAGTGGTCCATGCAGTGGTCACCTCAAGATTGGATTACTGTAATGCCCTCTACATGGGGCTGCCTCTGTGCCGAACCCGGAGGTTGCAGCTGGTGCAGAACGCGGCGTCTAGGCTGATATTGGGGCTCCCGAAATGGGAGCACATACAGCCGGGGCTACACGAACTGCACTGGTTGCCAGTTACTTACCGGGTTCGTTACAAAGTGCTGGTTATTACCTTTAAAGCCCTATATAGCCGAAGACCTGCCTACCTGAGAGACCGTCTCTCCCCATATGAACCCCAGAGAGCACTGAGGTCAGCAGGGAAGAGCCAGCTGACTATCCCTGGACCAAAGGAGGCCAAACTTCAAAATACCCGTACACGGGCCTTCTCCATCGCAGCTCCACACCTATGGAACCAGCTCCCGGAAGAAGTACGAGCCCTGCGGTGCCTTGACCAGTTCCGCAGGTCCTGCAAGACCACCCTTTTCAGGATGGCCTTTGCTGGCTGAGAGATTGTTGTTGGGCGACTTTTGCTACTATCATTTTATAAATGGAATTAGCACTTGGAAGTCTGTATTGTATTTGGTTAATTGGAATGTTTTAAAACTAATGTGATTTTAAACTTCGTATAACTATATGAAAATGTTAGCCGCCCTGAGCCCGCTTCGGTGGGGAGGGCGGGATATAAATAAAATTTTATTATTATTATTATATGGTAACTGAAGGGGAACCTCCGTATTTCGAGGCAGTTCGCCTCTAAATCCCAGTGCCAAGAAGCAACATCAGAGGAAGGCCTTGGCCTCTATGCCCTGTTGTTGGCCCTCTAGAGGAACTGGTTGGTCACCATGCGAGACAGGATGCTGAACTAGATGGACCACTGATCAAATCCAGCAGGACTTTTCTTACATTCTTAATTGCTCACGTATTCCCTTGGTCTCAACCTCACAATGCCCCAGACCAATCAAAGGATGTTGCAGTCCACTATTATATATATTTAATTCAACACTCTTGATATTAGATGAAAGGTCTGGCCTAATTTGAGAAAAAGGGGCAATCGATATATTTATCATTCTATTTGCTTGAGAATAATATTTCCAGTGAAGGATTTGATATATGACTCTTGGTAATGAAAGAATAATGCGCCTGACCTCCAATTACACATGGAAATATTTAAGTGTTTTACATCAGTGTATAGTGGCGTGTTAAAAGGAGACAATTTCGGGAGTAATAGTTAACTGGCAGGAAAGAGTAAGAGTTCACCACTACAGCAGTGCTTTCCAGACTTTTGATAGCTAAGAAAAGAATTTCTCCTGCATTATTGAAAATATGAGACGTGTTTCTCTCAGTTTTTAAAAAAAGTTTTAGACATCATCATTACTTATTTACCATTTTAGAGCGTTCAAAGAATTCCACATCTCTTATCATTGCAATTCTTATAATAACCCTGTAAGGTAGGCCAAGTGTTATAAGGGAGCTGGGAGAGAGAGAGAAAGAAAGAAAGATTTTTCCCAAAACCACCAAGAGAATTTGAAGCTAAGATTTCAGCTACTGACCTACCAGGTCACAACCCATTCTGTTAGGCAGCAATCCTAAACAGATCTACTCAGAAGTAATCCTCATGAATGAATGACTCACCAAGGATCCTATCATTAACATTCTTGCTAAGTGAAGGCCACTGCTTCCTTTACTGAGTCAATAAAACCAAGTTGGTCTTAAAGGTGCAACTTGACTCCTATTTTGTTCTACTACTTCAGACCAACACGGCTGACTACTTGGAAGAGTCAATCCATCTCACGTTGGGTCTTCCTTTTTTCCTGCTGCCTTCAACTTTTCCTAGCATTACTGTCTTTAAAGCATTATTGCCTTAGACACTACAATACACCCAATCCTTTCCTGAAGAACTGCCATGCTTCAGAAGTGCACACCATCCCGATTATTTTTGCACGATTCTGATTGGAAGAAATCATACCATGGACAGTGACATCTTGAGGTATCCTCATCTGAGCCAGTAACTGTGTAGCTATTCTTGATGAAGAGTACCTCTCACCTTGCCTCCTTCAAAGAAGACATGGCTACCATAAGAATGTAACCAGGGCCAGTCCTAGACTGTCTGGCACCCTAGGCAAGACTAACTTCTGGCAGACCGCCCCCCCCCACACACACTGATAATGTCATTGGGTCATATGAAGGGCACCCAATTTTCTGCCCCCAGAAGGCCAGCACCCTAGACAATCACCTAGTTTGCCTAGTGGCAGGGCCAACCCTAAATAACGTAACACAGTAAGAGAAACTATGATAGATGAGACCAAAAGTTCATCTACATCAAGTATCCTCCTTCCAACAGCAGCCTTCCAGATGCCCAAAGAAGCCCATAAACAGGATACCTAGGAAACAGCTGTTCTCCGTATCAGGAGCATTCTACCTCTCATTCATTCAAGTATTATTCATGGGCTGCACTCACACACACACAATAATGCACTTTCAATCCACTTTCAATGCACTTTCTGACTGGATTTTGCCAGTTCACCGAGTAAAATCCAGCTGGAATGTGCATTGAAAATGCATTATTTAGTGTGTGTGATTGCAGCCATGATGCCGTGCTTGATTCCGTTGCTCCATGAATTCATTTGGCTGCATGGTGACCAGCTGATCTGCCCATTTTTGGTACTTGTTATAGTGGTTTTGGTACACCTCTTTTTCATTGCTGTTATTGATCTGTCTTTTATGCCACTGACTCAAAAACAAGAGGGAAATATGCATAAATTTTAAATGGAAAATTTGGCACACAAAAAAAGAAAGAGAAACAGAGGCAAAACTAAAGACTCCAGTTTGGTTCTCATACCAGAGAGACAAAACTGAAGCAGTGATTGTCAGATCAAAACAGGCAACATTCATTCTTGGCCCTAAACACAAGTAGAATGTACGTGTCGGTCTCCTTGCAGTTGCTGAACTCTAAAATGAAATACCTTCTGTTGCTGTTTTCTTTTTAACAATCTAAACTGACAGAACATCAGGGCTTGTGTCCCATTAACAAGAGGCACAGAGGCTGTTTGATAGAATCCACCACACTGTTTTAGAACACCAAAAAGTCTTAGGGCCAAATTAGATATGATGGCATTCACAGGTCTGACCCGTAAGCCATTTTAGAGCAGAATTAGGTCATTTAAAAATGCCGAATGGTGCAGCGGGACTACCTGTTCTTGTTTTCAAGTGCCGAAACAGCCAGATTCTTCTCAAAAATAGAGTTAGACCGGTGGACACTGTAACATCTGGCTTAGGAACACATTGTCCATAGGGACAGATTGTGACACCACTGAAAGAGCATTGAGCGCATTTATGAGAGCTGTTCCACTTGGTGTCCAACCCAAATGGGTTTGCTCAGATTCATGCTGCTTCTTCTCAGCATAGCATTTGTGGGGAAGAGAACCAGTAAAAATTCTAGACTGGGGTGGCCAAACTTGCTTAATGCAAGAGTCACATAGAATAAACATCAGATGTTCGAGAGCCACAAGGCATGAATGTCAGATGTTTGAGAGAAAGAAGGAAGGAAGGAAGGAAGGAAGGAAGGAAGGAAGGAAGGAAGGAAGGAAGGAAGGAAGGAAGGAAGGAAGGAAGGAAGGAAGGAAGGAAGGAAGGAAGGAAGGAAGGAAGGAAGGAAGGAAGGCAGGCTTGGAGAAGAGATTCTCCAAGTTGGTTGTCGGGGTGGTGGGGGCTTCAAGAGCCACACAATATGTGTGAAAGAGTCACAGGTGGCTCCCAGGTCACAGTTTGGCCACCCCTGTTCTAGATGTTCTTGGCTGTTGAGGGAAGAAAAAAAGAAACCCTACCATTCTGTCTTGATGTGTCATTGTAAGAGGCAAAAGATGAAAGGCTCCAGGTCTGATTTAGCTCAGAACAGCAACGTTCTGTCTCTCCCCAAACTATACAACATACATTTCAACGGTCCCATAACAAGCATTTTCTCCATACAAAAGGAAAGCTGGAGCACATTCCTCACAAGTGCTTGAGAAGGACCTTAACTGCATTGTGAGTGTCTGGGGGAAGAGTCTAAGGCCAATGATATATTGCGAGGCCAAGAGTCGACCAACCCCGGTAGCTATGAAAAGGGCCATTACAAACTGCCACAAGTGTCCCCTGGTTATTATGCAATCCAAACTATCCATTTAAAAAAAATAAGGTGAAAGGCTACACCAAGGCATCCCTTTGGCATTATTGACATGGGTCCAACACAGATGATAACCGATCAAAAAAGCAATTTCATAAACATTGTTATTAAACAGTAGGGTAATTGCTTTAAGTACTAGAGAAATGGCGGGGTCGTGTACAAATTCCGTCAGTGTCACCCTTTCCAACGTGACATTCCTCCGGATCCATGACATCGGGCATACTTATTTGGAAACGCGAGCCATGTCACCAATCTAGAAATTAATCCCTCCCCACGCCAGATTGCCCCACGTTTATAAAGAAATAATTTCAGGATTCATTCCGTTCGCTAAGTATTCTGAAATGCAACCGTCAAAGCTCTTTTCACATAAAAGTATGGAAGTAATTAGGGATTATGTGGTAAGTGTACAAACATAGTTTATATTACTGGGTATTAGAAAAGACCCCTTTTATAGCTGCCTTTGTCAATTTGACAGAGCAAAGGGTTTTAATGTACTGTAATAAGAATTGTAAGAGGGGGCAAAGGACAGCCGGGATGTGATGCCTGAGCAGCTCGGGGGTCTCCTTACTCCTCCGCGGTCTTGTGCTCTGTGCTTGTTCTCTGGTCATACACATTTTAACTGAGTTAATAGCAATCCGGCAAGGGAAGCATCCCCTTAGATGTCTGTTGTCAAATTGTCGGCAGAGTTCAAAGCAAGGCCAAAACTAGGGCAGATCTTTATGCTATGATCATATTTAAAAGACAGCGCAGCCTATGGTGCATTTTAAAGATGCGCTGGTAATAATAGAAACAAGCTGCCAACGGTTCCTTAAGATTTCCCCACCGCGCTACTCAAAGTCACCAAACTCTGCATTTGAGGCTTATGAACGGCAGGCAGCTGTTTCGTGCTTCTACGTGGTGTAAGGCGCAACAGCTCAATGTAGACCTTCACAAGGATCGGTTTAAATTAATTGCAGGAGGGTACTGGCTGGATATTAGTAAAAACTTTTTTATAGTAAGAGTTGTCCAACAGTGGAGTGGAATCAGCTACCGAGAGAGGTGATGAGTTTCCCCTCACTGGCAGTCTTTAAGCAGCGGTTGGACAAATACTTGTCAGCAGGGCTTTTTTTGTAGCAGGAACTCCTTTGCATATTAGGCCACACACCCCTGATGTAGCCAATCCGCCAAGAACATACAGGGCTCTTATTACAGGGCCTACTGTAAGCTTCAGGAGGACTGGCTACATCAGGGGTGTGTGGCCTAATATGCAAAGGAGTTCCTGCTACAGAAAAGCCCTGCTTCTCAGGAATGCTCTAGGCTGATCCTACATTGAGCAGGGGGTTGGACTAGATGGTCTGTATGGTCCCTTTCGTGTGATTCTATGATTCTGCTGTGATTTACTGTTGTCAGCCAAGGGCTAGCAACCCTCAGTAATTTCTGACAGTGGGTTGTGATGTCACTTCCAGTCACATAATGATAGAGTTTTTGGTGATTGCTAGCATGTCTTTGCAACATGTGATGTCACATCTGCTTGTGTGATTGGAGGTTACCTTGGCTCTTTCTTCTGAGATACTGTTTGGAGTATCTCAGAAGAAACTTGGAGTCCCAAATTTCAATTTGGTGGGTATGGCTGGCTGGGTACTTCATTGTTGGGGGGTGGGCAGACTTCATTCTAAGTTCAGTTTATTATGTTCCAAATAGATATCAAGTAGAAACTACAAATACAGAAATCCACAGAGTACCTCTCTCTCTGCACTTGATCCCTCTTCAAACTATTAAATACCAGCTCATCTCCACTGACTCCAATCTCGATGGAACCTCCATACTGTTGACGTTTTAGCCATGAGAGAGATAATTAGAACTACTAGTTTCAAATCTTTGTGTGATTACCATGAATGCTTATTTAAAGAGCCACTCTACAGGAGGGGGGAAATGGGCTAATGATACATTTGCTAGGTTTTTCTGTTTTTTTATGAAGTCTCCATCTGCTAAAGAATGGTCCACAAACCACTGAGCAGACTTCATCCTTCTCAAATATTGGAGCTAGTCATTGTTCTCCTCAGAGGAAAGGCTGAGGAGTCTGGGACTTTTCAATGGAGGGGAAACATAGTAGAGGTTTACAGAACTATGCATGTTGCAGAAAGAGTTGACATAGAGAACTTTTTCTCCCTCTTCCCAAATACAAGAGCTTGAGGGCATCCAACAAAGTTGATGGTCAGCAGATTCAGGATAGACAAAAGGAAATACTTCTTTACATTTCCCTGCCAGAAGCTGTAGTGATGGCCACAGGAAAAGATGGATTTAAAAGGTGATTAGTTAGATTGAATACTGAGCAGTTGGGTTAGAATGGATAAAAGGAAGTATTTCTTCACCCAAAGGGTGATTAACACATGGAATTCACTGTCACAGGAGGTGGTTGCGGCTACAAGCATAGACAGCTTCAAGAGAGGATTGGATAAGCATATGGAGCAGAGGTCCATCAGTGGCTACTAGCCACAGCGTATTGTTGGGACTCTGTCCAGAGCAGTGATGCTCTATATGGTGCTTGGGGGGCACAGTGGAAGGGCTTCTAGCCCCACTGGTGGACTTCCTGATGGCACTTGGGTTTTTTGGACACTGTGTGACACAGAGTGTTGGACTGGATGGGCCATTGGCCTGATCCAACATGACTTCTCTTATGTTCATATTTATGGAAGATTAGTGGCTACTAGCCACTAATTAGTGGCTAGTATTATTAGTGGCTTATTAGTGGCTACTAGCCGTGGAGATGAAATAACATTTCTACATTAAGAGGCAGTAAACCTAAGATAATATCAGTACCAGGAGGCAAAATCGGGGGAAGTCCCAAGGTTCTAGGCCTTGTTGTTGGACCTCTAAAAGAACCGGTTGTCCACTGTGTGAGTCAGAATGCTGGACTATATAGACCACTGATCTGATCCAGCAGGGCTCTTCTTCTGTTTCCTCTTTGTGTTTTTAGTAGGGTCAATTCTTGCTCCTCCTTGTGTTGTAATGACTCTGGGAAGTGTCTCGTCCAGCCCCAATCAGATCTTTTTTTCAGAAGTGGGAATACAGCACATACACAGACGTTTACAGACACAAACCCTTGCTTATTTTTGCAGTTGTTTCCACAGATCTATTAATAGCAAGATACTGATCAGCATGCTTTACACCTCACTGGTTTCTAATGCTTTTAAGAAAAAGGGAATCCTGAGGTGCAGGGAGTTACAGGAAAAGGCAAGCAGAGGAAGAGCGGTGGTGATGGAGGCTCCGGGGAACCCTTCTCATGAGCTCAGGGAACCCTCGTTGTATGTTTTGACTAGGAAGAAATCACTCAACAGCTCTACAGCCACCCTTCCCGTCTTCAACTGCTCCATTAGACATTTTTCCTCAGTCAAAATATTGTCCCTGTGCATCTGTGTTCGCCCTTCTAATTTCATTCCATAATACAATTACTTTACAGCTAGTGACTGGCACAGAATGAAGATAAGTAGTAAATAAAAACTAACCAACATTTTTTAAAAAAATAAACCCTGGCAATGTTGACAGCCTGAAATCTGAAACTTTCTAATATTTTGACTGTGTATTCGGATGTTCGGAACAACAGGGCTTCTGTCAGTTCTTACAAGTCCCCATCTCTTGTTGCCACTCACTCGGAGACAAAGGCTAAAGGGTGCTGATTGGGAATCTTCTGACAGTTCCCAGAAGGCCATCTGGTTCAGTAGGCAAGAGCCAAGACAGCAAATCAGGCTTGGACTCCCTCCACCCAAATCTTCCAATTGTCAGACCTTACTGAGTTAGTTCTCGTCATACCCCAGCTTTCCCTTCATGTAATGCAAAGCAGCTTCCATGCAAGTGACCAATCAACAAAGAGAGTTAAATCATGAGAAAGCATTTGGCTAAGCAGTGTGTTAAATTTCTGCTGGATTCCAACAAAGGCGATGTCTCGTCCGGGCACTCTTTAAACAAGGGTCTAGGCCCTGTAAAGTAGTACTCCCCAACCTTTTTGGCAACAGGGACCGGTTCTGTGGAAGACAATTTTTCCATGGACTGTGGGGGGTGGGAATGGTTTCGAGATGATACAACTGTGTACTTTATTTCTATTAGTTTGGTGTGGTGGTTAAGTGTGCAGACGCTTATCTGGGAGAACCAGGTTTGATTTCCCACTCCTCCACTTGCAACTGCTGGAATGGCCTTGGGTCATGCATATTTCTCACAGAGCTGTCCTTGAAAGCTTCTGGGAGAGTTCTCCCAGCCCCACTCACCTCACAGGGTATCTGTTATGGGGGAAGAAGGTTAAGGAGATTGTGAGCCACTCTGAGACTCTGAAATTCAGAGTGGAGGGCAGGATATAAATCCAATGTCTTATTATTATTACTACTTTGTAATATATAATGAAATAATTATACAACTCACGGCCCGGTTGCTAACAGGCCACGGACTGGGACTGGTCCACAGCCCAGGGGTTGGGGACCCCTGATGTAAAACAAGCAGAGGAGAGAAGATTGGATAAGCATATGAAGCAGAGATCCACAAGGTTATAGATAGAACACTATGTCTGGGACAGTGATGCTCTGTATTCCTAGTATCTGGGGGGCAAGAGTGGGAAGGCTTCTGGAGTTTTGGCCCAACTGGTGGACCTTCTGATGACACCATGTTTTTGGCCACTGTGTATTGGACTGGATGGGCCATTACCCTGATACAACAGGGGTGGCCAGCAGTAGCTCTCCAGATGTTTTTTGCCTACAACTCCCAACAGTCCCAGCCATTGGCCATGCTGGCTGGGGCTGATGGAAGTTGTAGGCAAAAAGCATCTGGAGAGCTACTGTTGGCCACCCCTGTGATACAACATGGCTTCCCTTATGTTCTTAACCAAGACAGACTTCCTTTGCCCTGCACACTTAATTTTGCTTTGTTTTTTAAAAGGTATTTACAAGCAAATTCATGCTTCCCTAAGACCAATGTACAAGTTCAAACACTAACACTAGAAAAGGCAGCCTTGTAAGTTTATTGTAGCAAAACAAAACAGAAATCCTGTGGCACCTTTAAAAAGTAAGAACCTTTATTCCAGTATGAGCTTCATGAGACAGAGCTCACTTTTTCAGATACAATGATCAGAAAGAAACTCCTTTATCTTGTTTTTACAGAGAATTAGAGAAAGGGAAGGAGAGAGGGAGAACCTGAACAGAGACATGACTACTGTAACAATTCTTCCTTTTCTCCCTAACTTTCTATAAAACTATTTAACTATTTAATTTCACTAGAAAAGGGACATATCATCATGCCGGGAATCTGTGAGAAGGGTTCCCTTGGCTGAGGGATACAAATGTGTTTCCCATTAAAGACAGTGAAAACTGACTACTTTTAGTTCCAATATTTAATTCAAGTTTCTTTTTAAATACAGACTTAAAGCTGACCCCTTGTTTGCCACTTTTAGGGATCCTTGTCTTTTTACATCCCTGTTTCCCCCCGCCCCCTACACGTGAGGTAACTTCTACATGGGAAAGAATTAACCCTGTCCTTTCCTTGTATCACAGTCCCAATCCAGAGCTGTCTCCAGGCTATTTGACATTGAAAATGTGGTGGGAGATCTGATCACAGACCTCTGAAACAACATAAGGTTTGTTTCTTAGCATGTGCGCTCCCCTCTCCCAGCCACTCTCAACCTATCTTTGCATGAAATAAAGCTAAGAGGGACAAGAGTAGCTCAGTGGTCTAGCATCGCTCTGCATGCAGAAGGTTCAGGTGCAGTCCCTGGCATCTCCAGTTAGGAGGACCTCTTAAGTAGATAATGTGAAAGATCTCTGTCTGAGACCCCGGAGAGGTGATGCCATCCAGAGCTGCAACACTGACTCTGATGGACTCAGCAGAAGGCATGTGTTCAGGGTAAAAAAATTAATAATAATAATAATAATAATAATAATAATAATAATAATAATAATAATAATAATAATAATAATAATAATAATAATAAGGAGCTGAACGAAGCTAGAGGATGACATACCATAGAGGAGGCAACAGAAAAAGGAAACAAAAGGGGAATGAATTACATGGGAGGAAAATCAAAAGCCAATTTGAAAGATAAAGGAGTTCAGGTAAAGATAAAACTAAAAAAAAAAATTGCTTAAAACAGAAACACCCCACTGCTTTCGTTTCATGCAGTATTTTGATGCTAGCATCTAATTATTCACTGCGGCTTTTTATCTCTACCATTATAGTATCACTAGTTTTTTTTTTATTGGCACTTCTTTTATTAATGATTTCAACACCCACATTTAAGGATCTAAATGAGCTCTCTCTCTCTTCTTTGGTGCAGAAGAAATAAGGAACAATGTGGAAATAAAATTAGTCCATTGTAACACAGAGGGTTACACTGAACATTTTTTGAACACAAAGTCACTGTCATGAATTGCTAGGAAGTCACTGAATTGGTGGATATCCATCACATACAATCAGCAGAAAATTTGGGATGACAGAACACTTCGCATTTGGTTTCTTTCTGTCCATGGTTTCAGTTCTCTTCTATACTTTGTTGGTTGTTGTGCAGAACTGTTTGCAATGTGTATGCACATTTGTGCTGCTTCTAAATGAATTTTTAATGGTATTTTTATGACAATGTATATCATTTACACGCACAATACCTTATAATGTAAAATGGATTGATGCACAATGTTGAAAAATGTGTACATTTTATGGCGAAACTTGGCATGATGAGGAAGAACATGACCAAAAATAAAGAAGTGTGTCCATTTCAGTTAGGGAGAAGTGAAAGCCAAAGATAGATTTCAAGGAAAAACAGCAGGAATGAGATATCTGAAATTATTCCTACTGGAAATACACAAGAAGAAATGCTCTTCTGTGGTCCAACACCCCAATGTTACCTGAATTGGCAATATCTTAATTAGTGGGGGGAATTAGCTTAGTGAGAGGTAGGTAACTGGGTTTTCCATCAATGAATAACTGGGTTTTCCCCTTAGAGAGCTCTCAAAATAATCCAAGCTGAAGTTCAACCAGAAAGGTGTTTTATTATAAAAGAATAAAAAACCAAAACATATACACAAAGCACACACACACACGCGTAGAACCCCCACACAAGCTAGGTAAGAGGAAATAAAGGGAGAGGGGAAGATAGTGATTTCAGAGAGGAACTATTTACCAGTCTAGGAGTGCAAGGTCTACAGAGGAGCCGAAATGGCCAGCATTTCACGGAAAATAGGAAAAGACCCCCATGCAACTGGGAGTTTGAGTTAGGCACTAAGACACAGACACAGAGACTGAACATAAGTACATAAGAGAAGCCATGTTGGATCAGGCCAATGGCCCATCCAATCCAACACTCTGCCACACGGTGGCCAAAAAACCAGGTGCCATCAGGAGGCCCACCAGTGGGGCCAGGACCCCAGAAGCCCTCCCACTGTTGTCCCCCCACAAGCACCAAGACTGATGGCTGTATACTCCAGATATGGGGCAAATGCTATCCAAGGGTAGGAGGACATGCTTGCCCCATAAACAATACTTTGATTGCTTTTCTGGGGATGAACAATGATCTTGGGAAAATCTTAATGAGATTGCTGTGGGGAGTGTTTAAACTATAGGTGTGAATTTTCTGTGATGATCCTTAAGTACAGGATGGGAGAAACTACTAGTTTGTTAAATATTACATAATTAGGGTGAGTGGGTAAGTGGGAAGCATGACCAGATGTAAATGAGGTTAATTCAAGATGAGATACTATTTCCTTATAAGGACCCCCGTGGCTCAGAGTAGTAAAGCTGCAGTACTGCAGTCCAAGCTCTGCTCACAACCTGAGTTTGATTATTGCAGAAGCTGGGTTCAGGTAGCACGCCCAAGGTTCACTCAGTCTTCCATCCTTCCAAGGTCGGCAAAATGAGTATAGATATTTAACAAGTGTAGACTGGGGAAGAAGAAGAAGACTGCAGCTTTATACCCTGCCCTTCTCTCTGAATCAGAGATTCAGAGCAGCTTATAATCTCCTATATCTTCCTCCCCCACAACAGATACCCTGTGAGGTGGGTGGGGTCAAGAGAGCTTTCACAGAAGCTGCCCTTTCAAGGACAACTCTGAAAGAGCCATGGCTGACCCAAGGCCATTTCAGCAGCTGCAAGTGAAGGAGTGGAGAATCAAACCCGGTTCTCCCAGATAAGAGTCCATGCACTTAACCACTACACCAAACTGGCAATGGCAAACCACCCCGTAAAAAGTCTGCCATGAAAATGTTGTGATGTGACGTCACCCCAGAGTTGGAAATGACTGGTGCTTGCACAGGGGACTACCTTTACTTTTACTGTTTCCTTGGGAGACCCATTGCTTAAATTATGCATTTCTTTAGGATGGGGAGGGAATTCGTTAGTTAGTCGGCCTCAGTGATTCATCTACCAAAACATTTCCCCAGGCTCTTACTTGGCCAGTATCCATTTTGTTTGAATCAGATCCATCTTGTTTTCACTCTTAGGTCATACAGTGCCCAGGATTTAGGATTTGGGGGTGACATTTAAAGAAGGTTGTTTATCTCTCTCTTAACACATTTGTAACGAACAACATGAATGAATGAATGAATGAATGAATGAATGAATGCATTCATGACTGCATTTTTAAAGTAAGAATTTTCATCCTGGGAGAAATAAGTGGTTCAGTCGTTTTACCTGCTGAAATCATCACAAAAGTGTATTTTTTTTTTTAAATAAAGCAGCTAGACTCTCACTTCAATATAAACTGGTTTGGACAGCTTAAAACCCACCCCAGTTTGTTTGGATTATGGCAAAGACAAATATCTATCTATCTATCTATCTATCTATCTATCTATCTATCTATCTATCTATCTATCTATCTATCTATCTATCTATCTATCTATCTCTATCTTAGTAGGCTTATAGTAGGCTCTTTCCCAAAAATGGGCTCAGGACGGATCACAACATACAGTAATAACAATAAAAACCTACAAATCAGAGTTGAAACAATACATTAAAATTAAACAGGTAAGAATAATAAAACAATAAATAAAGTGCATCACAGGTGGGAAGGGCACATCATACAGGATAAACAATTATCAACCCAAAATAAAATGATGGTAGTAATAAGCAAGATAGCAACATAATAAGACCTGATGTTGCTGCAAGGGAGGCCAACTGATGGAATAATAGCTGGAATAGGATGCCCGCTGCCTCAACCAAAAGCCCAGTGGGATAGCTCCGTCTTGCAGGCCCTATGAAATGGCAGTAGCTCAGGGCAAGTCAGACATCCTTTGGGGCAGGGGTGGGGAAGTGTTCCTTCAGGAAGTGTTGTGATTGCAATGACCTCCGGGGCATATATGGGGAAAGGCGGTCCCTCAGTTATGCTGGTCCCATACCATGTAAGGCTTTAAACATCAGTACCAGAATCTTGAAGCAGATCCGGTACTCAATAGGTAGCCAGTGCAATTGGCACAGCACCGGCTGAATGCTTGCCCGTAAAGGCAATGCAGTTAACAGCCATGCTGCCACATTTTGCACCAGCTGGAGTTTCCAGATCAGCCCCAAGGACAAGCCTGTGTAGAACAAGTTACAGTAATCCAACCTGTAAACAGCCAACTATGGGCATGCAAAGGAATTTCTCCTATGGCACTTCTAATCATCCAAATGGAGTTTTGGGAGAAATTTCTAGGACATTAGGTATTAAGCAACAAACTCTGTCACAGTATCTCACCAAGGTGGTTCTTCTATATACCGCCAACTTGATATGCAAAAACACAGGAACCAGCAGAGGCACAGCTCTATACATTTCTCGTTGATGCAGATGCAAGATTGAATGTGAGAGATTACTTAATCCCCAATACGCCCTCTGTAGATCCCTGGTCATGTCTTAGGCTGAACAAATAGAAGAGGGAAAGTGAGATTTCACACCTATGAGCATTCAGTTGAAAGTCTGAACAGAGGCTAGAACATGTAGTGCATGCAATAGCCTTTTGGTTCAGATCTTTGGTTGAATCTGCAGAGGTTGGGAGAAGGCAGTGAATATGATCCTGCTTCCCCATTTCATGTGTTTGGTTTACATGCTTTTGAAGGCATGAACAGCAGTCTTCTTTCTTGTTATCTGGGAACATCACACAAACTCTCTGTCTGGGGCAGGGATGCTCTGTATTCTTGGTGCTTGGGGGGGACACAGTGGGAGGGTTTCTAGTGTCCTGGTCCCACTGGTGGACCTCCTGATGGAACTTGGGGGGTTTTGGCCACTGTGTGACACAGGGTTTTGGACTGGATGGGCCACTGGCCTGATCCAACATGGCTTCTCTTATGTTCTTATGTAAGGAAAGAGAACTGGGAATGTCACAACCACATAACTGATTTCATACTCATGCACGATTTTAAACATCCTGATCTTTCTTTTGCATGTAGCTTTCTTAGAATCCATGAAACTAACAGTGTTCCAGAATGCATGTAGTGGGATTTTCTGAAGACCTAACCTCTTTGAGCCATATTAAGCAAATCCCTGTTCTTTCTGTTGAGACTCTTGGGATAGAATAGAGAGAGGATTATGGAATGAGCAAACATACTCAGAACAGTCTGCTACCAGTTAATACTTGCCTCTGCTTGATGTTTCCAACAAATCTAGATCCCAAGGTTAAAGTGCCCCCCCCCCCCCCAATCATCACCTTCTCTTCTTTAAGCTGTCATCTGTCAGTGGAAGAATGGATTTTTTTTAATGCACCAAACGATAGTTGAATCTCATGTGGGCATCATAGTGAACTAGGAGAACAACATTTTTATTCCAGCAACCCATAGAAGAAAGGTTCCATCAGAAAAGGGAATAAAAGCAAGACCTCTGATTGCAGCCGGATAGTTCCAATACTAGTCTACCATCTATTTTATCACATTGTTTATTCACCAGGCAGAAGAGCCAATTCTCAGCAGTGTACCCAACTGCAGCTAAAACTCTAGCCAAATGCCAGACATTTTCACACCCAAATGAAGCTGGCACGGAGCCTACAATGCACTGGGTTTTACTTTGAATGCAAATAAAATAAAATAAAATCTTTCACATGGCTCTGAAGTATGCAGAGTCTCCATTATACTTCCCAACCCTGCCTCTAAAATAACTCAAGAGTTTTAAATATAATTCCCCCCCTACAATATGTGCACTGCGGTCATAAGCCATACCTTCAATATTTTAAAACAGATCGTAGAACAGACATATTCATTTATGAAAGATGTCTTTGCATGTGCGAACAGCATATCTAACAGTGACCGAATGAACGATCACAGTACAAATTTCTGACTTCCAGGGCTTTTTTTTTTTTTTTAGCAGGAATGCACAGGAACGCAATTCCAGCTGGCTTGGCAACAAGGGGTGTGGCCTGATATGCAAATTAGTTCATGCTGGGCTTCCTCTACAAAAAAAGCCCCCCACAAAAGCATTCTTTCAAACGTGGTTTCAATCAGATGCAAAATGTTCTCTTGAACCCATGGCAGCTGGAGGTTAAGAGGCAGCTCAAAAGGTTTGCATGGGGGAAGTTCACTTCCCCATGTTCGGTCTTCCATAAAATGAAAATCCATATCTTTTCACTAGATGTTTTTTGACAGCCAAGTTTTAATACTTGCAACATGAATTGATATATTTGAAAAAAATCATGGCCCTCCGTGTTTCAGTACAGCATGACTAAACTGTAATGTTATGCTTTTTGTTCTGTGGACCTTCTTTCAATATGGAAAACAAACGTATTGCTAGAAATCTTCAACTTCAGGGTTCTAGGATGTTTTGTAAATTCACATGCCATGAAATTGGCTTCAGAATGTCCCAACATTAAGCCAATAGAAGGCATTTCAGTGCAGCAAAAGTATCCATAGAGAAATGGTTTGATGGAAATATTTATAATTAGCTAATTCCTTAAGATGGAGAGTGGCAAGACAAATATTCTTTGTTAATATTTATAGAATCTCATTAAAAATCTTTTGTCCTTTCACTGTTTCCAAAACCCAGTCCCTTGGTGCTAGCCATCATTTTAACGTGTGATTAAAGAGATCTAAATTTGCTGCCTTGTTTCACATGAAAATAAAAGGCTAGATCTTGATTATTGAATTCTTTTGGTCAGAACATCAAATGAACTGCTCACAGTACTGCTGAATTCAAGCTGAAAAAGCACAACAGCCCAGTCGTGAGCACTTAATATTAACAGAAAGTCAGAACATTATTTTGAAAGGCAGAACTGAACCTCATTATTTATTACTTCATAAACGAAATCATAACTTTATATTTAAAATACCTTCAACAACAACAACTAAAACAGCAGCATACAATATAGAATTTAGCAAACCTCTCCTAATAGGATGAGTTGTCCCCTCATGACCCAAATCTGTGTTGTAGTCCTTTTCAGAAAACATCTCTGCACTGAAATTAAGATGTGTCGGGTGGGCACAGAGGCTTGTCTCTGTGGGATTGCCAGAAATATAAGCATCTACATACACACATCACCTCTGCCTCTATGAGCACCAATGTTCACACAAACAGTAAAGAAAGAGCTTGTACATGTACTGAGCATTAGGCAGTGCCAACGCATTTGTTCCAACTCTTTTTCCTCGTGTGTAGATTTCTACTCACTGACATTATCTGAGGAGGACTGCTTGAATGGCTTCTGTTCCAGATATTATTCAGGTGTGTAGTGACTAACCATTCCACTCATCTGTACTTCAGATCACAGCTGAGTGACAAGCAACAATATTCCTCCAGTCAAAAAGTCTACCACCCACGAAGGGACTAAAGCCAGATACTGGCACAATCCGGAAAGTGATATCTCAAGTTATACTGGAGCATGTAACTTGGCCCTTATCTTTGAAGCCTAAGAATCAATAATAAATGTATTTCTGAAGGTGTGCAGAGAGTGTTTATTAACAACAAAACTCTACAACTAGGGCTTTGTGCTTCTGGGATGTAGGGAAAGAGGTACTGGAGGGAGGGTTTACTTCAAGAATATCTGAGGCGGCACCCAACTGTAAGTGACCTTTAAACAATGGTGCCTAAAAGGCAAAGATCTACAAAAATCTTAATGGGGACCTTAAACCAGTGTTTACAGTTGCCAACTCTAGGTTGGGGAATTCAAGGAGATTGGGGGACAAAGCCAGGTAGAGGCCATGGTTTGGGCAGGGACCTTAGCGAGTATAATCCCATGCAATCATTACTCCAAAGGAACTATTTTCTCCAGGTGAACTGATCTCTATAGTCTGGAGAACAGTTGTAATTCTGGAAATCACCAGGCCCTACCTGGAGATTTGTAACCATAAGTTTTCATAACTAGAGCACAATTCATGAGAGAGAGAGAGGGAGGGAGGGAGGGAGAGACCCTACTGTTTACATTTTTCTTTTATAACTATAAATATAATAATATATAGCCACATATATCTTCAACTCTTCTATATATATGCCTATTATGGATCCAATTCTAGGCACATATCTGTGGTTCTAGTCCATTTAACTTGTTAGAATATAAATGCATTAATTGTCAAAGTACCACAGAAAACTTCTGTTGATTTTTGGTACAGTGGATGAATACCATTCTTCCTGTGGAATTAAAAGGTAGAAGTTTCACTTCTTTTGAGTAGGTCTACCATCTTGTTTCCCATAGTGGCCAAAAAAAAAAAAAAGGAAAATACAAGCCCAGTGGCACTTAAAACACCAACAACCTATATTTCAGTATAAGCTTTCATAGTGACAGACAAAAGGTCATTTTGAAATAAAGTTAGTTTTTAAGGTGCCACTGGAACTTTGTTTTATTTTGCTACGAATACCCATTTGCACAAATTGAAAACTGACAACCAGGAAGGCATGACAACTCTTCTTGGGAAAGTGGGCCAAACTATGCAGAGATGGCCTGCAGTTTTCCTTTAGTTTGCCTTCTCTGAAATATTAAAATACATATTTTCCTTGCCTTGAACTTACAGGACAGCTTTTTGTTAATCCAAAATTGTCAATCTAGTTTTTCAGTTCAATTTTTCCTCACTTTTTTTTCAGGAGGGGGGAGGAGGGGGTGAGAATGCACAATTATTTTCGGTGAATTCCAGCAAAACAGTTCAAACTCATCCGAGCTGCACAAGTATAATTTACTACTCCTTCTGACTTCTTGTTTTGACTAGATCTAGATTGATGATTAAAGTGGTAAACAGTAACATTTTTATAAAATGGCTGACTCTGCCAATGGCAACAGAATAGCAAATATGCTGAAATAGCAATGATGTTATTGTGACTGCATTCAAGGCTGTCACCAAAGAATATAAGTACTTGACAAGGTGTTATCTAATTGTGTTTTTTAAAAGCCACAATACGTACATCTTTTAATATGTCACTTTAAGCAGCAAGATAATTTCTTTTATTAAAATTTACAAAGGAGAAAAACAGAATGCTTTGTATCTTCCTTTCTCCTTAAGCTCTGCCCTTTCGCCGTCATTTAATGGAGTGGATTTGCTCTTTAGTCAAATTGGTCTTTATTTAAAATGCTTGCTGGAAATAGCTCCACAACATTAGGTGTGTGTGAAGAAAGAACAGTGTGTCCCACAGGGAAAAAAAAAATCGACTCAGTCCTGGTGGGAATTAACCGCTTGGAAAAGAAAAAGCTAATAATAAAAATGACACACACAGAGAGTGAAGTAAACCTGGGGGTTCTTGGGAAAGAATTTTATTCCTTTTGCTGTTTTTTTTTATTTTTAAGGGGTTGTAAGAACAATGATTAGGAGGCACAGTCCTACGCAAATAACAATTTAGTCGAATGGTCACTCTCGACGGCAGAGATGTGGCGGAAAGATACTATGACTGCGGCGCGGGGGGGGGGGAGATTAGTAAGTTATGTAGGGACATTTGAATTGCTGAGAGAGGTATAAGAAGCAACACTGGTCCAGCATCCCTAATGAAAACTGAAGCTAAAGAGATGCTTAATGTTGCCTTTAAAAGTGAGGAAATTGAAGATGTCACAATGAAAGATAAATGTTGCTGATGTGTCCTTGTCTTTGACTATCACAATGCCATCTTTGAAATGCTGGAAGGAGGTGGGGGGAAGCAGCAAATTAGCTGGTCGGAGGCTATTCTTAGAGCTCATGCTTCACTGTGATCTCTGCAACCAGCCATGGCTTTTTAAATGGTAACTTTGGTGCCTGTAGATACGCTGTGCTGGTATCTCTCTTCTAGCACTTGACCGCTGTTCATCAGTTCCAAAGATGAACAGTGGTTGCACATTACATCTGCAAAACAATCTCTCAGGGAAACTCCTTAAATCACGTGCTTCCGTTAATATGTATAATAATTATTGCAAAATGCATGATCACCTTTCCATTTGCACACTCACCATAATATGCAAAATATAAAAGGAGCCCAATGCAAACAAATCACAGTTTAGTCCACTGGTTCCTTTGGGAGCATGTTTTAAACTTTTTTCCCAGTGAAATCAGTGGGACATGCTATGCTTGACCATCTGGATCATACCCAATTTTTACTTATTTCACAACTCCCCTGGTCCTTACTTTCTAACAACAGTTTTAATAGGGTTCCCAGTTAGACTCCCCATCCAGGTAATTTATAAAGCAAAACCTTTGTAAATTCTGCAGCAGAAGTTTCTTGAGCCTTCAGCCCATCATTCAGCAGAATCAGGGCTTTTTCTTTTTTTGTAGCAGAAGCTCCTCTGCATATTAGGCCGCACACCCCTGATGTAGCTAGGCTTCCCAAACTTCCCGCTCTGGTGGGAGACTTCTGGGTTCCCAGCTTCATCTCCCGCTCTCCAAAAATTGGGAAGCGGGGGGTGGGGGGGTGGAGGGGAGGAGAACATACCTGTAGGCTTCATGCTGTTAGCTCCTGAGCAGTTTGTAAAATGTCTGCCCCTTTAAGGCTGGGCAGGAAGCAGGAAACAGGAAGGGCTTTGGAGAACGGCCCCTCCCTTTCTTTGCTTTCATTTTCACAGCAGGCAGAGTTTTCCGGAAGAAGACCCAGTAAGCATTTGTGTGTGTGAGAGAGGGAGGGGGCAGGGAGGGGGGGAATTCCCTGGTATGGAGGCTCTCCCCCCCTTTAGAAAGCGTGGGGGAAGGGAAATGTCTACTAGGCACTCTGTTATTCCCTATGGAGAACGATTCCCATAGGGAATAATAGGGAATTGATCCGTGGGTATTGGGGGCTCTGGGGGCTCTCTGAGGTAGAGGCACCAGATTTTTAGTATAGCATCTAATGCCTCTCCCCAAAATACCCCCCAAGTTTCAAAACGATTGGACCAGAGGGTCCAATTCTATGAGCCCCAAAAGACGGTGCCCCTATCCTTAATTATTTCCTATGGAAGAAAGGCATTTAAAAAGGTGAGCTGTCCCTTTAAATGTGATGGCCAGAACTCCCTTGGAGTTCAATTATGCTTGTCACATCCTTGTTCCTGGCTCCACCCCCAATGTCTCCTGGACCCACCCCCAAAGTCTCCTGGCTCCGCCCCCAAAGCCCCCAGATTTTTCTTTAATTGGACTTGGCAACCCTAGATGTAGCCAATCCTCCAAGAGCTTACAGGGCTCTTATTACAAGGCCTACTGTAAGCTCCAGGAGGACTGGCTACATCAGGGGTGTGTGGCCTAATATGCAAAGGGGTTCCTGCTACAAAAAAAGGCCTGATTAGGATTCAAGAAACGAAAACTCTTATAAACCAAAAGCAGGAATAGTATAAGAACGCTCCAACAGTGAATTATATACACATTTCCTTTAAAAAAGAAATACAAATCTTTGTAATATTCCTATCATAAAATCCAAAATAGAGTTACGCCCTTCTAAACCTACAGATTTAAGTGGATTTAGAGAGCAATTCCAAACTGGTCTTAATAGGATTGTCAACTCTAGGTTGGGAAATTCCATGAGTCTTTGCAGTGGAGTCTGGAGAGGGTGGGGTTTGGGGCAGTGCCAGATAGCAAAACAGCTGCTTTCTCCTGGCCCCATCTGGAAGTTGGCACCAATAACTGAGAATCCTAACCATGTCAAGTCAGTGGGATTTCCTTCCAAGGAAATATTCTTAGGATCACAGTAGGACTACACACCAAAAGATCAGTTCTCCTCTCTCCTGAATACTCTATTGCTGAAATTTCCCCTTGTGTGCCTGTCAAAAGTTGAATTCATTTACTCTGCAACCGTCTGTCCTCTGAGGGAACCTATTAGCCCCCTGGCTGCTTCCTTCTCCCTCTCTCTTACTTCCTTCTGCATAATAGCATGCTTTGCAAGGCTTGCTCAATTGCACAGGAGCTACAGAGCAAAGCCTCTATTTTCTCCATTGGCACCTCCCTTGGGGAGGAAGGGGGGGGGGAGAGGAGGCAGAGCTTGCTTTGCCAGGTTCTCTCAATCACAAAGCAGAGCTACTGAGCCAAACCTCTCTTCCTTCTATTGGCTGAGGCTCCTCCCCCTCCTGGTCCCCTGGGGAAGGAAGGAAAGAGCCAGGGCTTCCTTTGCGCAGTTCCCCAGATCCCACGGGAGAAATACAAAGAAAGCACCTTTAAGACCAACAAGAGCTAATATTTTAAGCATGTTTTAAGTTATTGTATTTGTCTGTGTCCTTTATAAAGCTACCTAATCTTAAATAGGTACACACATGGCCCAGTCCAACATGGCCTCGTCTGACAAGGCCATGTACAGTAGATCCGTACAGTAGAAGAAGACTGCAGATTTATACCCCAACTTTCTCTCTGAATCAACTTACAATCTCCTATATCTGCTCCCCCCACAACAGACACCCTGTGAGGTGGGTGGAGCTGAGAGGGCTCTCACAGCAGCTGCCCTTTCAATGACAACTCCTGCGATAGCTATGGCTAACCCAAGGCCATTCCAGCAGTTGTTAGTGGAGGACTGAGGAATCAAACCCGGTTCTCCCAGATAACAGTCAGCGCACTTAACCACTACACCAAAATGAGTTAGATACCTCTGCTTGTAGGGTTTTTAAGAAAAGAGACATTCAGAGGTGGTTTACCACTCCCTGGTTCTGTGTAGCGACCCTCTCCTTCCCTGGTGATCTCCCAATCCATACACTGACCAGGCCCAACCCAGTTTACTTCCCAAGAGCTGATGATATTGGGCAGGGCAGGTCACCAACTACAGCATGTGAAATGGCCAGGCCGGGCCTGTGTAGCGCCTTCACGTCCGTAAGCATTTACATGAATGCTCACTACATCCAAAATGCCCTCACTCCTACTTATTGAACTGCCTAAAACTTGGGTATGGGTGTGAGTGTAGGAAATGCATGGTAACGCATTTTAAAATACATTGTTAAAAAAAATCTCTTTCAAACCCAAAACAGGAACAGTGATTACCAAGGATAGGTTAAAAAGGTAAAGGTAGTCCCCCTTGACTATTCCTGTTAAATAAGAAACATTGGAGCATATCCACCAAAACAACAATGACTTTTAAAACACAGGAGAAACCAAAGACATTTTTACCTGGCATGTACAGCTATATGTGTGTGTGTGTGTAAAGGTAAAGGTAGTCCCCTATGCAAGCACCAGTCGTTTCCAACTCTAGGGTGACATTGCTTTCACAACATTTTCACGGCAGACTTTTTACAGGGTGGTTTGCCATTGCCTTCCCCAGTCATCTACACTTTCCCCCCAGCAAGCTGGGTACTTATTTGACCGACCTCGGAAGCATGGAAGGCTGAGTCAACCTTGAGCCAGCTACCTGAACCAGCTTCTGCTGGGATCGAACTAGGGTTGCCAAGTCCAATTCAAGAAATAGCTGGGGACTTTGGGGGTGGAGCCAGGAGACATTAGGGGTGCAGCCAAGATCAAGGCTGTGACAAGCATAATTGAACTCCAAAGGGAGTTTTGGCCATCACATTTAAAGGGACGGCACACCTTTTCAATTCCTTCCTTCCATAGGAAATAATGGATAGGGGCACCTTCTTTTGGGGCTCATAGAATGGGACCCCCTGGTACAATCGTTTTGAAACTTGGGAGATACTTTGGGGAGAGTCACTAGATACTATACTGAAGATTTGGTGCCTCAACCTCAAAAAACAGCTCCCCCAGAGCCCCCGAAACCTCCAGATCAATTCCCCATTATACCCTATGAGAATCAATCTCCACATAGAGAATAATGCTCAACAGACGTGAGAGGATGCAAGGACTACAAGTCCCAGCATGCACCTCACAAAGGGAGGCCGGACTGGAGTGAATAGCAGGCCGGCGGTGGGTGGGTCTTTGTGAGCCGGACGAAGGCAGAAGCCTGAAGCCAGGCAGGGAAAGAGACACGACGCCGTTCCACCCCCCACCCCCGCTATCAGATTTTTAGGGAGCGGGGGATTAGGCTGCTAATCCAGGGGTCCCCCGGCAGGGCGGGGGGTGGGTGGGAAGCCTACAGAGATGTTCCACCAAGCCTTTGTATGAGGACAGTGATGGTTGCCATATTGGCACCTTTTTCTCTCCGCCCCCCCTTAGGGGGATCCACCCCACCCCTGATGTGATGTAATGACTGAATAAGAGCACTTTAAAGATGCCGTAAGAGTTTTTAATCATTTGAATATAGCTGATTATATATGTGTGTGTTTTTTTTAATGTTGTACATCGGCCAGAGGCTGGCACTAGCTGGCACAAAGCGATTCATCAAATGCAATAAATAATGATGACGATGGTGGTGGTGGTGATGTCTGTCTGTCTGTGCTACTCTCATTCTACTGGACACCAACATGGCTACCTACCTGAAACAACTTTCCTAGAGTTATGGTGCACCCAGCCTGTTTGACGTGCCTTTATATCTAGAGGAATAAACACGTCAGCCTGCCAGCATCTGATTTCCATCTGTTTCTCTAACTAGTCATCACCAGATCTAAATGAAGAGCTCTTATTGTTCTAGAGAATGGATGCATAAGTGTACATGAGTGGCAGTGGGGTTGACAATAACCAAAGGAGAGACCCCTATGTTTTAACAGGGAGCAGCAGCCCCTTTAGTTCGTATTCACTGTGTATGGCCCATAAGAAAGGCGTTTGAAGAACTCCTGCGGAATTTGTTACTTTCAGAAGACAGGGGGTGGGGGGGTTGTGAGTGTGGGTTACCAAGCATGAAATGTTTTGCTCATCCATTTCTGAGCATTTGCACCGCATCTTTATTTATTTATTTTTTTGCAAGAGGTCTGGATGCAAAGGATCTCCAGTCTCACCTTATTGACACAATGTTTCATTTGTGGATCTAGATGGCCCTTTTAAACTATCCCAAGTTAGCTCCATTGCAGAGCGCTTCCCTCAGAATTTGGAAAGTAGGAAAACAGATGGTCCCTCCCAAATGATGATATTTTAAGCACGGTTTCAAGGAAGTGGGGAAGGGGGGACTCGGAGACAATAAGGTCCAAATTGAATATTCCCAGCTTTGTGGCTTCACAAAGTGTGACGATAGCAAAGCTCAAGAAACCACATGATTTGTTTTTGAAACAACAAACCAAGATGTGAAAATGCCAGTGGTATGACTATGTAGTGAGTGATGCCGGGCACGCCTAAAAAAACCCCCTCACCATGTCCACAGGTGCGTCTGGAGAAAGATGGCTCATTGCTTATTTTTCCAAGGCCTATGGCATGCAGGATGCTAGCCAGAATTACAGGAAACTATAACAGACCAAAATTTTATATCGTACATTTTTAGAACTTCCTCAAACCACAATTATTGCTAGGATATAGCTTGCCAAATAGTTGACGGTTAGCAATTGTTTGGAAGTCCTATCTAGAATGGAATCAATATGCCGTATTACAATTTTGATATATTTGGATCACAGACAGAAGGTTTTAGGCCATAATAAACACAAGGGGTGTCTAGAACAAAGATCCGCAATATTTTTGATCCTGTGGACACCTTTGGAATGCTGACACAGGGTAGCCACAAAATGGCTGCCATAGAGACAGAGCCAACCACAAAATGTCAAGGAGGGATGTTACCCATAACTCTAATAGTAGCTCTACAAGATCTGAGGTAGAAGCTCTGCTTACCAAGATGCCTTTTAGAATGCACATATTTTCTACTATATATGCAGCTTACCTTCAGTCATACAGTGAAGATCTCTGTGCTTTAAAAAAAAATCTGCACAGCCAATCAGAAGCTCTGCTGGGCAAAAGCCCAACTGGCACCATCCACTTTATTAAAAAATATGTGGTGGGTGACAAGAAAATTCTTAACAGGTGCCATGGTGACAACTGGGCACCACGTTGGGGACCCCTGATCTAGAATAGGAATGAGTAAGCAGTATTATTCTATTGTCCACCACAGGTGTGTTATACCTTGACATTCTGACTGATTTCCCACTAGCCTTATGCCACTCTCACACTCCTCAGTGGGGCTTCCATTGGATTTCACACTATCTGCTTTGGAGCTGCACCTAGCTTTGCCTTTTTCGCATGGCAAACAGAAAGTGTTTTTTAGAGGATCTTGTTTGCTGCGCAAAAGAGGGGGAGCGAGTTGCAGCCCCTGGGCAGATAGTGTGAAATCCGATGGAAGCCCTGCGGAGAAGAGGAGAGTGAGAGCGGCATAAGGCTAGTGGGAAATCGGTGTTAGAGTCCAATATTCTCAACTGGATAATATGGAAAGAGGCCCTCCGAATGCCAGCTTTTCTTGCAAAGAGTGAACAATCCACAATGGAAGTTACGTCATCCTTACCTGGAATGTCACATTTTGATGTTGCTCCCCCAGCCACAGCTAACGTCATACTGTAGATGTATCAGGAAAGATTATTTCATTGAGTGGATTTGAATAAGGAAGAGGAATGGCAAAAGATGATCCAGTCAACTATGACATTACCAATTAGGCTCCTTATATTTGACTATAACTAACTGGTGACTGCTGTAGAGCACAGACAAATGGTTTGTTCCCCTTGGTAGCTTATAGAAACTATAAATTTGGCACTTTGTTCTACATGCATTGCAAGCAGCAAGACAGCCTAGTGGATAGAGACAAGCACTGAGTTCTTTTGGTTCTTAGTCCCCTGAAAAAATGGTCAGAATTGTAACCTACTCCCAGTAAAACAGACTGTAAGGAGGAAAACATACCTGTTTGATCAAGAGTTCAAATGTTTGTGTGACTGTCCATTCATGAGGCTGAGGAAAACTGAAGCAATAAGACCTTTGTGAGCATTTGAACCTTTGCATGTGAAGGCAACTACTTAATCAAAAAGGGTACTTTTTATAAAGGTTTCTACTTACAAAGAGGATATCTACCACACATAGGTTTAATAGCCATTCCCAGGGCTTTTTTTCTGGGGGAACATGGTGGAATGGAGTTCCAAAACCTCTTTGTGCAAACAAAATTCTCAAAAAATGTTTAAAAGTTCATTAGGGGCACCCATGTGTTTCCCCTTCATTTCCCTGAGAGTTCTGGCACCTGTTTTCCAGAAAAAAAGCCCTGACTATTCCCCTATTCTCACAAAACTCTGGGATTGTTGTTCACTGAGCTAGGGAAACTCAGCACCTTTACCAGGCAATATATCCCAGAATTCTTGGGAAAAACCTGTGGCATTCAAAATTGTGACACGCACACACATACACAAATGATGGAGATGGATTCAAGGGCGACCTTCTGTAAACATAAGACATCCTTCCACAAGTGAAAAACCTTTAGATCCAAGCCCATGTTCAGAATCCAACCAGACGCGCCTGCAGTAAAGACATGTCCAAAAGCTGTGCTCTTAACAAACTTCCTTTAAAGTAAGTTCAATTAAAATGGATGAGACTGCCTTTTAAGTATATACCAATCTGGATACCAGACTGCTTCAGAAATGATAAAAAATAATGAATATCTATCAGGTGGCAGATGGCTTGACTTTCACATAGAACTTGGTCTTGTGCTAACAGCGTCAACATTGTTTGTCACTCTCCAGCCTTGGTATGACTCTCTAATTTATAACATTGCAGAGCCAGCATAGATGATTGTCAAGGTAAGAATATGCATCACATGCTATTCAAAAAAACATTTTCCTCCAAAAAGCTTCAAGTCACTTTTTTCTCTTTTGACACGGATGATGAATGTCGATATTTCTGACCAGCTTTATGTTGCAGGGATTTTAAACAATATCTTCCTCTGGTCTTCTGTGCTGTAGTTATAAATACTTGATAGCATTTTCATAAAATAATCTTTTTTACAGTATGCTTAATAAGAGCGCCCGTGTCAGATACATGAACAAAACCCCCTAACCTAATGTTGTGCATTCACAAAATGGCATATAGTTTGAAAAACCTCCAGAAGAGCGGGGTTTTTTTAACATGGGTGTGTGCACACACGCACACAATTTCATTTGATACCTGCTTATTTCACAAAGACTTTTAACATAACAATTATTCATGTAACATCTAGCTGGAAAATGTGCAATATCTTAGCAATGACTTTTCAGATGAACGCCAGCAGGACAAATGATCTGTCCATCTGAAAACCATCAATCACTTCTCTTTAACTTTAAGTGTGTGGGGGTAGTTAATTTTCTCTTGGGAAAGGATAAAAATGAAGGAAGGAAAAAAGGAAGGAAACCAACATGTATGTAATATTGTAACATACTAAAACCATTAGGGAAAGCTACATAATGTACGTAGGGTGACCCCAAAAGGTGTGGTCCTTTTATCTTCAACAGCAGTATGAACAACAAAACGTTAGTGGATACAGCATCATTTATCTGGGTCCAGTACAAAACACTCTCTCTCTCTCTCACACACACACAGAGGGATGGGCACAAATTGAGAAAATGTGGTTCAGTGTTCTTGGCATGTCCAGTTCATGAACTTTTAGCCACCAGAGCTGGTTCAGTTTGTGAGGTCTGTGATGGGGTAGAATGGTCCCCTGGCATGCTAGAGACAACAAATTCACAGGAGATCTCTGGATGACTCTCCTCTACTGGCCCTCCAAGTTTGGTGAGGATTGGATTTATTTGGCCCAAAGTTACTCTCCCCCAAATAAGGTGCCCACAGGAAAGTGCTTTCTGGGGAAATGTAAGTGCTTTCTGTAATGCAGAGAACGCAGACCATGTAATGTAGAGAATGGACCCTGTGCAAGTTAGAGACATCAAACTCTCCTTTATCTGCCCTTCAGGTTTGGTGATGAGTGGATTTACAGGATCCAAGTTACAGCCTCCCAAAGAAGAATATTCTGGGGAAACAGGTTCACTAGTGTATCCTGTGCAAGATAGAGAGATCAAGGTTGCAGGGGACCTCCTCCAGATACCCTCCTAGTCATGTCGCTTTGAAGTTTGGTAAACATTTTGATAGAGTGGAGACAGCCTGTCTGAAAACCACCACGAACAGCATGTCAATTTGTGGAAGTTTGTTCTGGTTGATCTCCCACAAACTTCAGTTCACGAACCACAAACTGGCAAAAAATTTCATCATGAGCTCTAGTTCGTGAGCCGGTTCATGCCTGTCCCTGCACACATAGCTCATCTTGCAAAGACATGAGGTTGGATCCCATTATTTATTTTATCAAATTTATTTATTTTATCAAATTTATATCCTGCCTTCCCCTAACGGGCTCACGGCAGCTGATGATCCATCAGCAGAAGCTGCTGGCTATTACCTGTCTTCCTGACTTTCCTGTCTCCTCAGCAGTTTTTTTTTATTCCCAAGGCTTTGGAATACCTACAAAGCAACAGCCATGTGAGTTAGCAAGCTATAGTGGGGAGGCGGAACGGGGTGCAAGCAGTGTTCCCCTGATAAAAAAAAGGAGAGATACTGCCCTCTCCCCACTGCATCTTCCTAGACTTTATGGTTAATATTCTATGTGGATCTCCAAACCCTCAGAATAAACTTTCCCAGGGCTGTAAATGGCTACTGGGGAGGGAAAACTGGGAAGGAGGGACCTCTTCCCTTCAGGATCCTTGCACTGGACTCAACCCAGTGCAAAGAACCAATATTTTAATTACAGACAATCATTCAGCTCCTCAAGAAATGTTGGTTTCGCTGGCTTTGACTTGTAGCCAGGGAGGATGGGACTAAGGGGGGAAAAAACCACAGGATATTAGCATTCACATTCACACACCAAGCAAAATCTCAGTAAAGTCCAACTGTGGCTACTAAATAAATTGGCCTCAAATCATACTTTCAATCCTGGTTTGATGGACACCAGTTCTTCACAGTGAGTGGAATGGCCTTCATTTAAAGACACTCACACAAAACAAACTGGAAATTCAAAATGGCCCTAAAGTAATCCAGGCTGAGTGGCCCCTGCAGTGCTACACAGGGCTACTGGGGTTTGTTCTGTTTGCTCCTGGCTACTAGAAGATCTCCAGGGCAGTGGTCCACTCAGAACTTTCCCTCATACTAACCATGCTGGAGGAGGTGGTGGAGGAAAGTATTGTTAAGTCTCAGCCAACTTATGGCAACCTTGTAGGGTTTTCAAAGCAATAGACATTCAGATGTGGTTTGCCATCACCTCTGCATAGTGACTCTGGACTTCCACAGTGATCTCCCATCCAAATATGAACCAGGGTTGACCATGAGATCTAACAAGATCAGACTAACTGAGGCTATTCAGATCAGAGCGCCAACCATAGTTTATTTTAGCTGATTTATATTCCACCCTCCCCGCAAGAAGGTTCAGGGCAGATTATAACATACAATAACGTAATTATTTAAACAGGAGTGTCAAACATGTGGCCTGGGGGCCAAATCAGGCTCCTATCAGGCCCCCAAGCAACTGGCTGACATCTGCTTCCTTCTCCCCCTCTCTTGCTTCCTTCTGCATCACAGCTTGCTTTGCAAGGCTTGCTCAACTGCACAGCAGCTACAGAGCAAAACCTCTATTTTCTCCATGGGCTGAGGCTCCTCCCCTTCCTGGTCCCCTGGGGAAGGAAGGAAAGAGTCAGAGCTTCCTTTGCCCAGTTCCCTGGATCCCGTGGGAGAAATACAAACAAAGCAGCTTTAAGACCAACAAGTGCTAATGTTTTAAGCATGTTTAATTTTAAATGTTTTTTTTTAAATCTTTAATTGTGTTTGTCTGTGTCCTTTATAAAGTTTATATCTCTGCTGCTTAATCTGAAATAGGTACACACACAGCCCAGCCTGACATGGCTCGGCCCAACAACAACAATGATAATATTTCATTTGTATCCCGCCCTCCCCACCGAAGCAGGCCCAGGGCGGCTCACAACACAGGCACTTCAGCAATTAAAAGAATACATATTATACGTACATACATATTATAAATCAAACATTTATAAAATTAATCATCATTGTAATTAAAAAGCATTCTAAGATTAGATTAATATTAAAATAATATTAAAAACAAGGCCTCATTTATGTCAGATCCGGCCCTCATAACAAATGAGTTCGACACCCCTGAGTTAAGACATAAATATATTGAACAGTTAATATAAAAGTTAAAATAGACAGCTGTTGGCCAGGAGTAAACAAAGTCAGAGACTAATGCCACTGAGCACCATCTCAGAACTGGGCCCATGCAGAGAGACTCTGGTAGGGAGGTCAAGTTACATAGATGCACACTGCCTCAACCAAAGGCCTGGTGGAACAGCTCTATTTTGCAGGCCCTGCAGAATGACAAAAGGTCCAACAGGACCCTGATTTCAAGGGGGAGCATGTTCTACCAAGCCGAAGATAGGGCAGAAATGTTAGTTTAATAAAGTTTAATTAAACCATGACTTCATTCCATGTCTAAACTGAAGAACAGACATACCACAATCTCATTCCATCCCTTTAATCTCAACAATCATGAAAGAATTTAGTTTTTTTTTAAAAAAATTGCTGAATTGATGTGAATAGATCATGTCACGGTATTGGACTTGTATTCTGGACTGGCATTCCATTCCCCTGCCACCACTTCATGCTGGGTCAAGGGTACAACATCTCATTCAAACATATGACAATCTTTCACCTTTTCTTTTCCAAAACCTTCTAAAAGTTACTGGACTCCTGTTTTCCTCTGTATTCAACTCACCCAATAGATATAACCAATTCACATGTAGTCTATTAGTGAACAAAATCTAGATACAACGCTTGCTTGATTATCTGCAGCTTTCATTTATAGCGGAACAAAAGACAGGATTAAAATTAGGTATGATTTTCCAGTAGTAAAAAAGACTCCTCCGATTGCATTTTATATAGAATAAATGCATACACAAGACACAGCTTGTTTTCTCTTTTGCAATAAATTTTAAAAAGCCTATACGTGGAGGGAACCTACACGCAGAAAAAAAGGCAAAACGTATAACTCTAGAGCCGAATTGCATTGCAGCGAGAGGTAGCCATATATTTATGAAGTTGGTTATTAAAGTAGGACCTCTCTGAGCCCGTTTTCCAGCCCCCTTTGTTTCTTCAGAGACACGTTTATTAAAACAGGGACATATTATTTCTCCAAATCCCGTGCTATTTTTGTGGTACAAGAATTACTACAGTGACTTGCACATGGAAATTATCTCGCACATCTGTATTCTGATTATGATATTTAGTGCAAGGGTCATGAATAATAAAATTGCTAAATATGCTTATTGCCATCTATAAATAAAGGTTATCATACTTGAGAAGGTTTTGTTTCTGGAGTGTCAGAAACAAGTACGGCTAGTTGCAAGACAATAGGGCTTTAATTTTACTAGGAAAATAAATACTTACATTTATAAATATTCAAATGATTTCCAAAGTGCAGTAAAACCAAATTAATACTGAGAAAACGAGTGCAACAGCAGAACTTGAGAAGTTCACGCAATGTGTTTGCAAAGTTCAGAGTTCTAGCAGGGGGAAGAAATGGGCTCCTATAATTTCAGTGTCATGCGCAATAAGACATTGTGGCATCAAGTGTGGTTTCTCTTGAATCCACTATCAAACTTTCAACTCCAACAGAATGGCTGCCATTCTTCTTTCAAGATCACAAACACTGGTGAGTACTCTGATTAAGATAAGTACTTTATTTCACGTATTAAGTAGATCCCCCCCCCCCAACAAAACCCCCACTGTTGCAGAGAATCCTTGGGAAAGTCCCACCATCCACAGTGGGACTTTCCAATGATCATCAATAATGGTAGCAGATTAAATATCCCCCTAACGCATAATGCTCCAAGCTGAACACAGTCCTAGAGTTGCCAGACTTTTGTTGCAAACTTCTGGGAGCTTTCCCGGAGTTCAGCCTTAAAAACAGCATCACTGACATTGCGGCATTCTCTCTAAACAAAAAACTGGAAGTGATATCACCCTCCCAAGGAATCACACAAATATCTGTGGTAGAGACCATAGAGATCGGTGGAATTCCTAAAGCACTACAGTAGCCTTTGATACCACTTCCAGGGTTTGCCCAGAAATGATGTAATGGAGTGGTAACACTCCCCACCCCTGAACTGCTGTATTGTGTGGCAGTGGGCAATTAGGTGTGACAGCAGAGGACTGCATGTCACACTTACATAGTCCCTTGCCGATGTAGGGTGGTCCACTCGGGATATGATAAACTTATAGTTTTATAGGGTTGACAATCCTCAGTTGGGGGCAGGGGATCCCCTGGTCTGGAGACCCTTCCCAGCTTCAGGGTTATCAGAAAGTGTGAGGGGGATGTCCACTGAGAACTCCTTTATACCCTATGGAGACCATTCCCAGAGGGTATAATGGAGAATTCATCTGTAGGTATCTGGGGCTCAGGGGGGTCTGTTTTATGAGGCAAAGGAACCAAATTTTCAGCATAGCATCTGGTGCCTCTCCTCAACCCCCTCCCCAAGTTTCAATTGGACCAGTAGGTCCAATTCTGTGAGCCCCAAAAGAAGGTGATCCATCCTCCATTATTTCCAAAGCATTTAAAAGGAATGTGATTCCAATAATTCCTTTCAGAGTTCAATCATGTTTGTCACAACCTTGCTCTTGGCTCCATCCCAGATAGTTCCTGAGTCAGGCCTGCCAACCCCATTTTGCTGCCTGCTTAGAACTGCTGGGGGGAGGGGAGTTAAGCTCTAAGCAGACCATAATACATGGCTGCTTGGTAACTTAAAAAGAGGCTGAACAAATCCGAAGAGCAAAGTTCTATTGACAGCTATTAGCCATTATAGTTAAGATAGAACTTCATGTTCTGGCGTAGCAAGTGCAAGTTACTGAAGAGCAATGGCACAGAAGTAGATTAACCTCCATTTTTGTGGACTTCCCTCGGTTACTATGCGAAACACGAGACTGGACTAGATGGACTTTCAGCCCATTCCAGGAAGGTTCTTGCACTCTTAAATTGTACAGGCTTGGCCTAGAAACAAAGCACAAAGCTTGAGGCTTCCTAGAGCAGTGGATCATGGTAAACAACTTCAAGGCATTTTGGAAGAAGAAGTAGATGTAGATGTAGAAGAAGAAGAAGACGAAGAAGAAGAAGAAGAAGAAGAAGAAGAAGAAGAAGAAGAAGAAGAAGAAGAAGAAGAAGAAGAAGAAGAAGAAGAAGAAGAAGAAGAAGAAGATGATGATGATGATGATGATGATGATGATGATGATGATGATATTGGATTTATATCCTGCCCTCCACTTTGAATCTCAGAGTCTCAGAGCAGCTCACAATCTCCTTTATCTTTCTCCCCCACAACAGATACCCTGTGAGATGGGTGGGGCTGAGATGACTCTCACAGCAGCTGTCCTATCAAGGACAACCTCTGCCAGAGCTGTGGCTGACCCAAGGCCATTCCAGCAGGTGCAAGTGGAGGAGTGGGTAATCAAACCCGGTTCTCCCAGATAAAAGTCTGCGCACTTAACCACTACACCAAACTTCAGAAGCATGCTTTACAATTGCTTATCACGATCCAGGCCTCGACCTGGATAGTTCATGCAGCTATCCTGATCTCCTCAGCTCTCAGAAGCTAAGCAGGGTCGGTACTGGTTAGTACTTGGATGGGAGCCCACCAAAGAAGCCTAGGGCTGCTATGTGGAGAATGGGCACTGACAAAGCACCTGTGTTGGTCTCTTGCCTTGAAAACCCTGCAAGGTTACCAAAAGTCAACCACTACTTGATGACAAAAAATAAAAATAAATCACCATCCAGAGGCCCCTCAATTTAATCCTAGCAATGTTGCAAGGAAGTTCCTCCTGTCTAGACTGCCTAGGTGAGAAAGATGTCTCTCCATGAAAAGATGCCCATTTGCTGCCAGCCCTGAGCAACTCAGCCATACAAGAAACCTAGCAGCTGGGTCTCTGGAGCCACTGGCACAGCTGTTTGTGGAGCTCACCAAGAACGCCATATGTCACGGCTGTAAGGATAACGTGCACGGTTAGCATCTGGGTCTTGTGGTATTTAGCTGGGTGCTGCCTCTGTTGCCAGTGATCAGGAAGGGGAGGGGGAGATTTAATCAGATGGCTTCGTTCATTACACTTCTGTTTTAAAAACAAAGCCTCCCTAATGACTCTTCTCGCTTTAGCCTATAAACTTCTTTAAAATCAGGGGCCTAAACAAATTGTAAAAGGACACGCATTTAAAGAGGAGAGCATTCCCCACCACCACCCTGGTTTTGTTTCTTTATTCCAAAATTTCTCTCTCTGGTACATTCCACTCATCCTTAATTCTGGATTAACAAGGAGAAATTCCAGGAATTAACTCTGGAATTGGAGGGTGTGAAGCTCGCGAGTGGTTTTCAGCTCCTTCGGTTCATTCCCCTGTGCTATGTTGCGGATGAGAGTGTGTGAGTGAAAAAAAAATGGGGGGAAAGGAATTAATTGTTGTGAATGTACATACAAATGATTGCTTTTATGCTGCGGTTCAACTAATGCACAAGGGCACTGACAAAACCTGTGAAACTCACACTGAGAGAACCTTGATGCAATTTGGTATATGTTTACTTAATAGTAGTTGCAATCCAAAAGATGCTTTCCCCATTAAATAACATGAGACTTACTTCTGAGTAGAACAGTTTAGGATTGTTCCCCAACCCATCACATCCACTTTCTACCTTCCTTTTTGGCATAACAAGTCAGACAGAGGGATTCTGGTGCCCTGTCTGTTGATAAATATGCATGTCATAGAGAAAAACATAAATCAGATGAAGGGAACGTATAAGAAAGCAGTGATGTTTTATATTGATCAGGTGTATGTGTGTGGGGGTACAGGGCTGAATGTAGGAGTAAGAGTCAGTACAAGCACCAGGGATGTGTGGCGGTTACCATGTTGAATTACAATTGGGGAGACTTGTCCTTGGTTCAAATCCTCATTCAGCCACAAAGTTCACACCCTGGGCCAGTCACTAGCACAATCTCAGCTCAACTAACCTCACAGAGTTGTTTGTAAGGAGCAAATGGATGAGGGGGCTACCACATATGCCTCCCTGAACTCCTTGGAGGGAGGTTTATTTTATTTTATTTTATGAGATTTATATTCCACCCTCCCCTAACGGGCTCAGGGAGGCTGGTTGAGATAATAACATGATACATAGTTCAAAAAGTACTTCGGTCACAGTTGCAGGACCTCCAGAGGGAATGGTTGGCCACTGTGTGAGACAGGATGCTAGACTAGAAGGACCACTGGTCTGTTCCAGCAGGGCTTTTTCAAAGTTCTAATGATGGTCTTGGGCTCTATGCCCTGTTGTTGGCCCTCCAGAGGAGCTGGCTGGCCACTGTGTGAGACAGGATGCTGGATGAGATGGACCACTGGTCTGATCCAGCAGGACTCTTCTTAAGTTCTAATGAAGGCCTCAGCCTCTATGCCTTGTTGTTGTCCCTCCAGAGGAACTGGCTAGCCACTGTGTGAGACAGGATTCCAGACTAGATGGACCATTGGTCTGATCCAGCAGGGCTCAAATCAACATGGCATCCAGTGTCCTCTTTCACTGTGACCAACCAGTTGCCCTGGAGCACTAACAAACAGGACAGAGAGGTCACAGAGACACCTGGAGGGGGCTGCTCCTATTATTACAACTCACTAGATGGGACTTAGAATCCTAATCATTGCTTGTGATAATTAGCTGACTACAAGAACAGTGGATGCCTAATGGGAAATGGCACAGGATAGGACACGACAGGATACAGCCTTTTTGCACATGTCCCAAAGGAAAAAAATAAAGAGCACACAAGTTGATAGGGTTGCCAAGTCCAATTCAAGAAATATCTGGGGACTTTGAGGGTGGAGCCAGGAGACTTTGGGGATGGAGTCAGGAGCAAGGTTGTGACAAGCATACTTGAACTCCAAAGGGAGTTCTGGCCATCACATTTAAAGGGACCACACACCTTTTAAATATCTTTCCTCCATTGGAAATAATGGAGGATGGGGCAATCCTCTTTTGGGGCTCATAGAATTGGACCCCCTGGTCCAATTCTTTTGAAACTTGGAGGGTATTTTGGGGAAAGGCACCAGATGCTATGCTGAAAATGTGGTGTTTCTATCTCAAAAACAGCCCTCCTAAAGCCCCAGATACCTACGGATCAATTCATTATACTCTATGGGAATTGGTCTCCATAGGGAATAATGGAGTGCCCAGCAGACATTTCCCTTCCCCGCCCGCTTTCTGATGACCCTGAACCGGGGGACGGCTTCCAAACTGGGGGATCCCCTGCCTCCACCTGGGGATTGACAACCCTACAAGTTGAGCAGAATCTGAGCAGTAACCTTTGAACCTGTTCATTGGACAGTCTATGTAAAGCCTACATACATACACATCTGAACCATTCTCTCCAACTGAGAACACTGCTTCCTGATCCCAGTCATACTGAAGGGGTCCTCCTTCACATGTATACTCATATGAATGTAGGTGTGCATAAACTGAAAGTGGAGCTTTCTACCACGATCCTTTTATCTTCCTACTGGTGTTTATTATTTCCACTTAGAATGCCTCGAATGGGCATCTATAGAAAAGTAAGGGGACTATGAAGCATGGCTTCCCTTGGGCCTAGAAATTAGGGCTGCCAAAACCCTGGGTCCTGTTGCCTGCTGCTGCTAGAAGCAATGGTAGGAGAAGGAAGGAAGGAAGGAAGGAAGGAAGGAAGGAAGGAAGGAAGGAAGGAAGGAAGGAAGGAAGGAAGGAAGAAAGAAAGAAAGAAAGAAAGAAAGAAAGAAAGAAAGAAAGAAAGAAAGAAAGAAAGAAAGAAAGAAAGAAAGAAAGAAAGAAAGAAAGAAAGAAAGAAAGAAAGAAAGAAAGAAAGAAAGAAAGACAGACCATGTCTACTTACAGGAAGCTCTTACCATAACATTCCTGATTAGTCCTAGAGCTACCCGGATGTGAATAGGGTAGCTGCAGGAATCTCCAGGAACTCTATGGTAAGAAGTAGACAAGGGGTGAGGTCAGAAATTCATAAAATCCCGCTACGGGCATGAGTGGAGTCCGGAAGCATGTCGGATTTTAAGCGGTTGGCCAAACGTCAGCATCTGCGAATGGTCATTAGCTCGTTCGAGTCCCGTGTTGAGATGACTGGGGCGCGGACTAATTTGATACTGCTTTAAATCAGGAACAAAATTCTTCTGATGGCTCCTGAGCGGAATTTCTCTGTTTGAACGCTCCATCGTTGGTGACTCATCAGAAGCGCACCACCGCTTCCCTCCCAAAGCCCCCTGCAAGTGATATCACTGCGCCAGTGAATGAGCGAGCGAATGTTGGCTCGATAAATCGTTTACCCGCCCCATGTCCAGAAACAAAACTCACTTTTGAAAGTAGATGTGAACTAGATGTGAACTGATTTGAATTCCTGGGTTTTTTTCTGCACACGTAGTGCTCGTGCTAGAAAAGTAGTGCCAACGGACTAGCAAAACTGTTAGTGATCCGACCCATTTAAAAGAGACGCGCTGCAGATAGCGGGCATCACTGCGCCTGCGCTAATGCAGATTGACATCTCATGAAATGAGGACCGGTAGAGCACTCTGATCGACCAGCGATGGGACCCACATGGGATAGAACGGAGGCCTGGCTGTTGTCTGATCGGAAAATTGGTTGTGCGGATTATAATAGAGGCGCAATGCAGATGGATTTAATGGTGAGTGTGACCGCATCCAAGGCCTATTTTTTTTTCCTTTTAAATTTTTCTCCTAGGACACAGCTTCCTCCCACACATTTCCTGCTGACAACCCTACTAGATATCGATGTGTACTGAGAAAGGGAAGGGGCTCTCAGTCTCACATGCGGATCCATAACAATCATGTAGCTCATTGGCTGCAAACCTCTAGCAATATGTATTTGTAAACACGCCAGTGGATTCCTAAGCACTCTCCATGCTGGAATGTGAAAGGTTTCCAATCAATAACTCAATTGACAATAAAAGATGTACGCATGCATGTGCTGTAGGGTGGCTATACATTTTCTCAAAGGGCTTTGACATTTCCTGGGATAGAGGGAAACTGGAAATTGTGTTATGATCCTAAGTGTCTGGTGGTGCAACGGGTTTTCACAGGAAGAAGGGGTGGGGGTGGGGGACACAATTTACCCAAGCTCAAGTTGAAATACTAACCACCTCTTTGGGGGCAACACTTACTGCAGAGGTAAACAATAGCTGTTGAGAAGCTTGTTCACCGTAATTAAGAGTTTCAGACAGAGCAGGAACAAATGGCAACTGATCCTGATTTAGTCGAGAAAATTAGTCACATCGCTGATTATTAACTATTAAAGTAATTGAAACCCTTTTGAGAACAGATCTAACGCTGTGAGTCTTTGAAGGTTTGATATGTCTTGTAATCCATAGATTATTGAAGTTAATTGATCTGCTGAGATCATGGCCATTAAGGGGAGGGGGGGAATGCATGTATACTTAAAATGTATTTTTAAACAAAGACACATTTCAAGTTGAGTTCCTATTTGTGTTGCATCCAGTAAAAGGCGCGGAAGCTGAAAGGAGCGTATTGCTGCTGTGATCCCGCTACATAAAATGTACAGAAAAGATTTCATCCTCTCAACAATCTCAGGCAACCCTTTAATTTAGGGCTTGGTTGCATTTGTGGGGGGCATCAAACTCTTTTTTTCCTTCCCCCACCTCTAATTTTGGCTCCATTTTTTTTTCCTTTAGAAATCTTCTACACAACGAAAGCAATAACAATACGTTGATTTATATCACAGGGAAATAATTTCTCCATACTAAACTTCAAAGTGATTTTAATTGAATTTAATCCTCTTGACTTTCATTTACTTATAAATGAGTTTCAGTTGTAATGTTAGAATGAAGCTGACTTCAGCAGTTCAGGTCTTAATGTTTTGATTAGAGATTATAAATATTGTTTTTTTTTGGGGGGGGGTGAAATAAAAGCTTTACCAAATGCTATTGGATTTCAATTTGCGTTACCTCCTTATACTATTTTACGGTGGCTTAGAGGCAGCTTACTTTAAAGAAGGAGCGTGGGTCAGTTCTAAAAGACAAAAAAAAACCCCCCACACACATTAAGGACCATGATCTCCATATCCTTAATTAAAAAATGGAAAATAAGCATGTTCACCAAACACATGTTTGTATCAGAATCTTGTGTGTTACATTTGTACCACAACTCCTTGCCAGTCTCCAGGTGGAGCCTGGAGATTTCCCCCTTTTACAACTGATCTCCAGCTGGCAGAGATCAGCTCCCCTGGAGAAAATGGCTGCTTGGAAGGGTGGGCTCTAGGACACCGTACCATACTGAGGCGCCTCCCCTCCCAGATCCACCCCCAAAGTCTCCAGATATTTCCCAACACAGACCTGGCAACCCTAAAGGAATTTGAGGTGGCATAAATAGGATTACAGAACAACAACCATCTAGCCACTGATCAGACCCAGATTTGACTTTGCTGCTAGCACAGCTAACTCCAACGTCAGAAACTCCTGGCAATTTCTTGTAAGGGGGCAGTTTCTTGCAAGGGAGCTTAAAAGGGATATGACGTTATACTAGAGTTTCCATTTTTCCTAGATTCTATGGTATGTTGTAGCTTCTGGTCTCCAAAGCTGCTACCTCCTCCTCGGGAACTGATTCCCAGGGCTTTTTTTTTTTTTTTTTTTTGAGCAGGAACGCAATTCCAGCTGGCTTGGTGTCAAGGAAAAAGGAAAGGTCCCCTGTGCAACCATCAGTCATCTTCGACTCTGGGGTGACGTTTCTTTCACAACGTGTTCATGGCAGACTTTTTACGGGGTGGTTTGCCATTGCCTTCCCCAGTCATTTCCCCCCAGCAAGCTGGGTACTCATATTACCGACCTCGGAAGGATGGAAGCCTGAGTCAACCTCGAGCCGGTTACCTGAAAACCCAGCTTCCACCAGGGATCGAACTCAGGTCGTGAGCAGAGCTTAGGACTGCAGTATTGCAGCTCTAACACTGCACCACAGGGCTCTTTTTGGTCTCAAGGAGTGTGGCCTAATACGCAAATTAGTTCCTGTTGGGCTTTTCCTACTAGAAAACCCTGTGCAAAACTATGGTGATGTCAAGGGGGTGTGGCCTAATATGCAAATTAGTTCCTGCTGGGCCTTTTCTCCTAAAGATGTCCTGCTGATTCCTATAGTCTGCAGATCAACTCCAGAACTACAACAGGAGTTTGGCAATCCTAAAGATAGATGTCTTCAGACGGGGGATGAACCGAGGCTGTATGCAGCTATGTTTCAGACTGGTGCTGTTTATTTATCCTGAAACCGTGTACACTCCTTCTCCAGAAACCATTGCATTATCAGTACCAACACACAAGTCATAAAAACAAATTGAGAGCACACCCAGAGCATTAACAACAAACAAAAAGTCAGCAAACTAAAAATGATATCCAGAATATACTCCACTGGCTAGAAGCAAACCATAAAAAATAGACAAGACTTTGGGCGTTTTCGCACAGGGTTTACCCCGGAGTGACATCCCTCTTCACCGCGCAGCATCTGCGCGGATTTCGCACCAACTGCTCTGCAGAACGCGGAAGAGCCGCAAAGTCCCGCGGCTTTTGCGTCGCAAATGTAAACTGGTTTTTGGCGGTTTACATTTGCGACGCAAAAGCCGCGGGACTTTGCGGCTCTTCTGGGTAGGAGCAAGGTGAGCATTATGGGGAAGGACATTCTAGAGGAGAGGTGCCACCACTAAAAATGTCCTGTTTTGCCTCTGCAGATGAGGGTCCAGGAAGCAAGACTTGGGAAGGAGACCTTAACTGGTGGGCTGGACAGTATGGGAAAAAGGAATTTCCTGGGCTAGGGTTAACAATATCAAGGTGGGGCCTCGTGATCTCTCAGAATCACAACTGATTTCCACATGATGAAGATCTGTTTCCCCGGAGGAAATGGCTGTTTCACAGAGAAGACTTTATGGCACCATGTCTCAGCTGAGCTTCCTCTCCTTCCAAACTCCATCCTCCTCAAACACTGCACCCCAAATCATTCAAATACCGCATTCTGATACTCAGGGGTGGAATTCTAGCAGGAGCTCCTTTGCATATTAGGCCACACCCCCTGATGTAGCCAATCCTCCAAGAGCCTACAAGGCTCTTTTTTGAAAGCTCTGGGATGATTGGCTACATCGGGGTGGGTGGCTGGTGGCTTAATATGTAAGGAACTCCTGCTAGAATTCCACCCCTGCTGGTACTAAGGATTACTACCCAACCTTGAAACCCCACAATCTGCTACCTTCATAGGGTTACCAGGTCTTACCTGGCTCTTGGCGGGGGAGTGTGTTCTTTGGGGGTACACTCTAGTATTTTTTTGGGGGGAAACCCTCTATGATTGTCATAGAGTTTTTCTCCCCAAATACTAGAGTCTCCCCTTTGCAACGTGCCTGGTGCAATAACATAACGACCAAGAAAGCCAGTTTGGGGTAGTGGTTAAGTGCATGGACTCTTATCTGGGAGAACCGGGTTTGATTCCCCACTCCTCCACTTCCACCTTCTGGAATGGCCTTAGGTTAGCCATAGCTCTGGCAGAGGTTGTCCTTGAAAGGGCCCTCTCAGCCCTCACAGGGTGTCTGTTGTGGGGGAAGAAAATATTGGAGATTGTAAGCTGCTCTGAGTCTCTGGTTCAGAGAGAAGGGCAGGGTATAAATCTGCAAATCTTCTTCTTGGTGATATCATCATGCCAGGCACATCGTGGTGTGCTGGTGCTCTTTGTGGGTGGGGTTTCCCCCACCAGTCAGTTCAATGACAGCAGGTTGGAGGTCCTGAAATTAGGGGGAAACCCACCCCTAGCAGGAGGCGGAGAACCCTATACCTTCATCTACCCTATAATGCGTTCACTCCTGCCCTCTTGTAGGGGAGGGACGGTGGCTCAGTGGTAGAGCATCTGCTTGGGAAGCAGAAGGTCCCAGGTTCAATCCCTGGCATCTCCAAAAAAGGGTCCAGGCAAATAGGTGTGAAAAACCTCCGCTTGAGACCCTGGAGAGCCGCTGCCAGTCTGAGAAGACAATACTGACTTGATGGACCAAAGGTCTGATTCGGTATAAGGCAGCTTCATATGTTCAAAAACCGAAAAAAGGGGTTAAAGATATCCTTTAAAAATAATAACTATTCCACAATCTGCTATCCACACTTCAAAATAAACTTCACCAGCTGTAGCATGCAAATTGGCAGGCTGCAGATTCCACAGGGCCTCACTGTCCATGCGTGCACACAGAAAAAAAAAAAAACCCTAATGATGAAACTCCCTCCCGTGCCTAGGAAAGGGACTGAAATCTGAAGAAAGACAATGGCAGCACATCACAGCAACAGCATTTTAACAACACAGGCAGACATCCCCCCCCCCCCCCAAAAAAAATGATTTACTAGACAACAGGGATGGTCTTTGTTAAGTAGAGGGCATGGTACATATGAACATATGAAGCTGCCTTATACTGAATCAGACCCTCAGACCATCACAGTCAGTATTGTCTACTCAGACTGGCAGTGGCTCTCCAGGGTCTCAAGCTGAGGTTTTTCACGTCTACATGCCTGGACCCTTTTTAGTTGGAGATGCCGGGGATTGAACCTGGGATCTTCTGCTTACCAAGCACATGCTCTACCATTGAGCCACCATCCCTCCCTTGTACTAGGGTTGTATGTAGCTACATTTCAGACTGGTGCTGCTTATTTATCCTGAAACTGCATATACTCCTTCTCCAGAAACCTGGCAATTCATACAGAATACAACCAACACACATTGCATTATCAGTACTATGGTTTGCAATCTCCAGATGGGGCTTGGAGATCTCCTGAAGTTACACCTTACCCCCAGGTGACATAAATAAGTTTCCCTGGAGAAACAGGTTCATTTGGGGGCTGGACTCTATGGCATTCTACCTTACTGAGCTCTTTCCCCTCTCCAAACCCTGTCTTCTGTTCATGAGTAGCACCTAAAAGACCAACAAAATTTGTGATAGGGTACTGAAGCAGTGACTCACAAAAGCTCATACCCTGCCACAAATTTTGTTAGTCTTAAAGTGCTACCAGACTCTGTCTCAAATGCGAAAGGATTCTGTGGCACATGAACAAAGGTCAAGAAATAAACAACCCATGAGTCAGTGAAGGAAAAGAAATGTTGAAGGAGGGGCCAGGGGTCTTGCAGTGTTTTTGTAGAAGAATAGGTGGTGAAGCTCATTAGCATGACTCATGAGCATATGCCACCCCCTCCCCACCACCAAAACCAACCTGACGCAAGAAAGGATAGCCCCAGGTGAGCGAGGTCTGCTTGGAGATCCAGCCAGTCCAAGCAGGCCTTGCTCACCTGGGGCTCTCCTTGGCTGCCCCCCTCCACAGTCAAAAGGCCAGCAAGCCGCCTGCCACCTAAAAATCACATAAGTGGAGAAAGGGTGGCGTGGGCTTCTCTGGGGGTTAATGAGGGCTGCTGGGGGCATGCCAAAGTCCCTGGTGGCTGGCTAGCTTCCACTTTCCTAATCCACGATTGTTATGCAGCTGCACCTACTACGCAATGGACAAGGTAGGTGGGGAGGAGGAGGGGGCCTGTGAGAAAGATTCAGGAGCTGTGCTCCTGCGAGCTCCTGCTGAATTCAAGGACTGGTTGCACATCATTATTGTGTTCTTTACAGTGTGTAGGGTTGCCAAATCTGGAAAATCCCTGGAGATATGGAGGTGATGCCTGGGGAAGACAGAATCTGGGGGGGGGGGGGGGGGAGGAATTGCAGCAGGGATGTGGTAACCTACACTTCTGAAGCTACCCTTTCTTCCAGGGGAACTGGGTCTCTGTAGTCTGGAGACCACCTGTGACTCTGGGAGAACTCCATGACCCCAAACAGCAAGTTGTTATCATTTTAGGGCTGATACAGTTGAGATAACTGCACGTCTAGAAACCCAAACTGCAGATCTAGAAGCCCAAAATGAATGAAAATTATTCTTTCTATGGAGGCCATTCCAAACTCCTGGATTTGCACATGCAATTTTAATGACTCCTGCAAAGGAGAATCTAGGCATGCCTTCCCTCCCTCCCAAAGCCACTTTCCCTCTTCGTTATTACTAATTATCAAGAATTCCAGCTTCAGAACTCAACCTCGACAAGAACAGAAATATAAACTCTTGCTTGTTGAGGTCATGCTACTGATTTTGACAGCCTAAGAGGCACACTGTGATTTTTTTTCCCCCGGCGAGAAACAAACCATTTTTTTTCCCCAGACGTTATTATAGAGAAATGGTTGCTCCTAAGCATCTGAGGTCATCGCAAGGGGTGGGTGGTCTTTTACTGTTGGTCAAAAGCAGAAATTACAATCAAAGAGGAGAATGATGAACCTTGACATTCAGGGAAACAAGCCATCCTAGAGCAGTTCTTCAAAGGAGGCAGGGCCCATTATGCACAAGCGTCTTACGGCAGTTTTTCAGAGCAGTAAGCCTTAAATCTTGAGTTCAGATTCTGTGTCCAGCTTATATACCATTTCTTTCCCTCTGGTGCATATTTCTGCAGCTATAATTTTTTTCTTTTAAAAATGTACTTTTCTAAATCAGGGTGAAATGTCACTTGTGATGTGAGGGGGGTGTCCAAAGGTTTTTTTAAAATCACAATTGCCCTGTCACAGCTGTGCAGTGGTATCCAGCAAGCACCTTCCATTTAAACCTTCCAGGTTCAGGTTTTGTCACGACCAGCCCACCCACTAGGCAAATTATTTATTTATTTATTTATTTATTTATTTATTTATTTATTTATTTATTTATTACTTTAAATTTCTATCCCGCCCTCTCCGCAAGCGGACTCAGGGCGGCTAGCAACATACATTTTTACAATTTAACCAATAAAACTACAATTTAAAATTATTTAAAACACTTAACCATTAAAACATTCCATAGCATTTTTGGTGCTGTATCCCTATGATATAATTTAACATAAATATAAATGCAAATGGTGATCATGGTACTCTTTAATAGTGTAGAGTGGCAGCTCTCTCCCAAATTAGGTTAGATCTCAAAGGCCTGTCGAAACAGTTCCGTCTTACAGGCCCTGCGGAAAGTGGAAAGATCCCGCGGGGCCCTTATGGCCTCTGGGAGAGTATTCCACAATTCTGGTGCTGCCACTGAGAAGGCCCTAGCTCACGTCTGCCGCAACCTAGCCTCCCTTGGTCCAGGGATGGACAACAGATTTTTTTTGTCCCTGAACACAGTGCTCTCCGGGGAACGTGTGGGGAAAGGCGGTCCCGCAGATAGACAGACCCCTGACCATAGAGGGCTTTAAAGGCCAATACCAACACCTTGAAATGGACTTGGAACACAATAGGTAGCCAGTGAAGCTCTCTCAGCACTGGCCGAATGTGCTCCCACCGGGGGAGCCCCATTAGCAGCCGCGCTGCAGTGTTCTGCACTAGCTGTAGATTCTGGGTCAGCGCCAAGGGTAGCCCCATGTAGAGAGTGTTACAGTGATCTATTCTTGAGGTGACTGTAGCATTGGCCTAGGGTGCCAGGAGGGGAGGTGCCTAATTGGGCTCCCCCCTCCCAGTACCAAGACAAATGCCAAATTTCCCTCCCCTGCCTGCCGCTGTTTGTCTGTGGGCTCGTGGTGGTGGCAGCGGGCAGGCCACCTTCCATGTCCCCCCCCCCCCGTCAGCCAAAGGGTGCACTCAGAAGAGTGACTTCCTCCTTATTGTGTTTGACGTGGCCACAGGCACCTCAGTCCAGCCTTCTCCTGTGGCCACATCAAAGCAGGTAAGGAGAACAGCATCACTCTTCTGACCATGCCAGGGGAGAGGGCACCATGCTCTGCCCCTTCCCCAGTGTGCTCAGAGGAGCAGTGCTGCCATTCTTCCTTACCTGCTTCAACACCGGCATCTCAGTCCAGCCTTCTCCGAGATTCCTGTGGCAGCGTCAAAACAGTTGAAGCTGATCCTCTGAGTGCACCGGGGGAGGGGGTGGAGCGTGGCACCGCACTGCAGCACCACAGATAAGAAAAGAGGGGAGGGGCCACCTAGTGGGGGTGTGCCTAGGGTCCCCCAGGTGCTTCGATCGGCGCTGCTCTCCCTGCAGGCATTGGGGTGGCGCCGCTGTGAGGCTGGCTGGGGAGCCATGCACCCTAGGACCGGCCCTGGGTTTTGTTAATGCATTTTAGCATTACTTCATTGAATGAAAGGGAACAGAAAGGAATGCTGACAAAGGGGGAAAACCAATGTTGAAATTGACAAGACATTTTTTGAAACTGACAAGCAGCTGCAAATCTGTTTTCCATATTGCCAAAGGCTAGGAGCTTCTCTGCTGTTACCAGTCATTGTGAAAAATGGGCATGATTAACATGATGCCATAATAATACGGAGCTAGTTGAGTATATAAAATACACAGTACTGGCATCACAAGCTGTGATTGTTGGTAACATGTGTGTGTGTGTTTGTGTGCGTGTGTTCATGCAGGCCTATGCAAAGTCAACTGGAGCTCTATCATGCTTTGCAAGGGGCTGTACTTTGTATGGGGGAACTTTACAAATGAATGGAAGTTACTTTACAAATGAAACCAGGGACCAGAACCTGAATTACTGTGAAGTTTTTAAATTGCAAATATGAGTGAGTGCCTGTTTCTACACTTGGCAAAAGATCCTCTCTCAGTGCGCATTAAAATGTTCATCTACATTGCATACCGTCGTCACTTCTGTCTTGCTTTGCATTATCTTAAGTCATCCACACTCATTTTCTTGAATTGGCACTGAAAGCGGTTTCACCCTGGAGTTGCTCCTCAATTTACAAGAGTACTTTGGAACAGGAGTTTTCTGCAGGTAGATTCAATGCTCATAAAATCAGAATCAACCCTGAGTATAGAAACAGCCTGGTGTTGAATGTAGCCAGGGATTTTTTTGGAGCAGGAACTCCCTTGCATATTAGGCCACACCCCTCTGATGTAGCCAGTCCTCCTGGAGCTTACAGAAGGCCCTGAACTAAGAGCCCTGTAAGCTCTTGGAGGATTGGCTACATCAGGGGTGTGTGGCCTAGTATGCAAAGGAGGTCCTACCAGAAAAAAAGCCCTGAATGTAGTGTTATTTGTTTCCTAAATTCCTCTTTACCTACTTTCTATTTGAAATCCAGAAATCCATTCATTTTCCTCTTTTCAGGAATTCGGAGTCTGTCGCTCATCAGTTTTGTTTTTAATCAAAGAGAGGAGGAGCAGGAAGGGAGGTTCTACAAGATTTTAGAATGTCACTCCGTAGATGCTCAGAAACCTTCCTGTCCTCCAACTACAGCTTAAAACAAGTGCAAGGGCTGAAGTTACAAAAGGGTGCATTGATTTCTCTTCAAGGAAACAGAAACCCCTATTTAAAGGGGGGGGCAGAAGAGGAATCAACGGCTATATCTTATAAAAGTTAATTTCTGAAAAAGAAATTCTTTTGTCCAGAATAACACTAGTTGAATGTAACAAGAGAATTGCTAATATATCTATAAAGAAAAATCAAGTATACATTGCACATGGATTGTATGTAGAATGTACGTGCAAACCATGTACAGGGTACACTTAGCTTTTCTTTACACATGGATTCAGTAATTCTCTTGTTACATTCAATACATGTACAGCTCTGTACATGTGACTGAAAGCACACACTTATCCAAGTACTAGTGTCTGGTTTCATTTGAAAATGGAATGCACATTGCCTCTTTCTTACAAACAGATGAAGAAGATGAAGAAGATATTGGATTTATATCCCGCCTTCCACTCCGAAGAGTCTCAGAGCGGCTCACAATCTCCTTTACCTTCCTCCCCCACAACAGACACCCTGTGAAGTGGGTGGGGCTGGAGAGGGCTCTCACAGCAGCTGCCCTTTCAAGGACAACCTCTGCCAGAGCTATGGCTGACCCAAGGCCATTCCAGCAGGTGCAAGTGGAGGAGTGGGGAATCAAACCCGGTTCTCCCAGATAAGAGTCTGCACACTTAACCACTACACCAAACTGGCTCTCCACACAAATGCAGGATGTGCGCTTTCACATGCACTAAAGAGTGCACTTTCAATCCACTTCGCAACTGGATTTTACTGTGCGAAATGGCAAAATCCACTTGCAAACAGGCGCCAAAGTGGATTGAAACCATATTATTTAGCATGTGTGAAAATGCCTCAGTTGTGGTCATTGTAACTTGTGGACAGGGCTACCATTAAACTATGTCTTTTTGAAACAATAGAAAATTAGATGCCTCCTCATCTCTATTTTTCACCTATAAAAAACAATTAAGGGGTTAATTCAGGGTTAAACTTTTTACTCTGAAACAGCCATTTCCCGCCTTTCCCGGCTATCTAAATGAACCAAGCAGGAGTTTAACAAGAAGCGAGATCCTTTTCTTTTCTTTCTGTTAACAGCCACTTTCACAGATGCCTACTAAAAACTTTAATAGAATCTTTGAGCCAGAAACTCCCATAATTCAACCCCCTGAACTTTTGAACAACAATTTTATTTAGCGAGCTGATTTATCCATAAGTAAATAGGATACAGTGGCAGATGAAGTACAAGGGATCAAGAGGCCGTTATTAGATTTATAAGCACAAAAGCTCCACTGTTGCGGACAGTGGAGGCTCCGCAGTTACTGCACCTTTCAAAACTAATATGTAACCATATCTGTTTTAAAAGAGTGATTCATATTGCTCCAAAATGCATGAGAAACGCTTCCTCATCCCCACCACAGGAAACTTGAGTCTGATTTTAATAAGCTTCAATTGGAATGTGGCCTTTGAAAAGTAGTGCATTTGAAAAGATGGAACATTAAATTTTGTAATGATGTAAAACATCTTCAATTTTTGACAGGACAATGGTGCTTATTGTGCTTTATGGGCCCAGTGGTGATTCAAAGGTCACTTTGTATATGACTCCTCAGGCAGGGGCAGCAGTGAATGAAAATTAGGTTACATGTGATCAGCTTTATTATTAATCAGATGAAAATGGATTTTTAACATTTTTCTAATGAGCAACAGAGAAAGAAGACAATACCGCAGAGAAAGCGACGAGAGGGTTCGGCGAGACATCCCCGAAAAAACAAAACAAAACAAAAAGCGCTGGGCAAATTTAAGCTAATGGGTACTGAAACTGAAAACGCTTAAACGCAACCTCCTGAAATAATAATAGTAAAAAACTTGTGGAGTTCTATGTTGTAAATATAGGAGAAGCTTCGAAAATATCTTCAGGAATTTACAATCGCTGTCCTTTGTTTATAACTAACTAATGAACTGATTTCTCCGGCCAGTATATTATCTTGACGCCCTGTAGAAGGGCTGCAGTTTAGGAAGGTGTCAGCATTTTCACGATAAATCCTGGACTTCCTCCCCCCCCCCCCGCCCCCCTTTCTGGCGTTTATAACTCAGTAATAAAAATGCAGCCCAGGGTAAAACTTGGCATACAAGGTCTAAGCTATGAAGTGCATTTCTTTTTTTAACCAATCTGGCCCTCGCTCCCCAAACCTATTGTATCAGTCTGGTAGTGCAAGAATTTGATATCTAATTTAAAAGTTGGAAAAATATTGCACATTGTTAACTTTCATAAACAGGATTCTATTTCTCGAAACATACAATTAGGGCAAAATAAACAGGTATGCCTTTGGCTCAAATTAAACTGAAAGTTGAGCATTAACATTTTCAAAATGCTTAAAAAAAAAAAAACATTTTAGCTTTGTACAACAGCAGCATCTGTTCAGTCTCTCTTTGCATACCCTGAAATAAGTCCTGCATTGTACAGCTTGGGATTTTAAGAATATCTAACCCTTTGAATCCTGAACACTGTAAACAAACCTGCATCCGTTGTGTGTCACTGTAATACAAAATGGCACTTGTGCTGCATACGCAGCCGAGTGAAAAAAAATAAGTTAAGCCTGAAAACGAGTTCCAATGATGGCACATTTGTAGAGATGAGGGGGAAACCCTACAGGAATTTCAGATGTTACAACCACACATTCTGAGAACCCACTAACCGCATGAAACAGAAGCAGATTTTACTACCATCCTCCCAATACAATTAATTTCCATATTATGTGAACAGGGGCAATGTGTATATTTACCATACTTGTTACAGGCAAATATGTGCCTTGAAAAACCCTGTGGTCCATTCATGAATACTAAACCAGTACATATATGGCAAATAAGTGCATTCCCTCTGTTCACACAATATGGCAACTGTTTGTATTGGGAGGATCATGGGCAGGGCTTTTTTTTTTTGTAGCAAGAACTCCTTTGCATATTAGGCTATACCCCCCTGATGTAGCCAACCCTCCGAGGGCTTCCAGGGCTCTTCTTACGGGGCCTACTGTAAGCTCTTGGAGGACTGGCTACACCAGGAGGGTGTAGCCTAATATGCAAAGGAATTTCTGCTACAAAAAAAGCCTTGATCATGGGTATCATGTGTTCTCATCAGACATGGTTGGTGGTCTGCCAGTATGTGTGATTGTCTTGAGTAAAAATAGGGGAAAACACACAGGCACATCTTCACAGTATGAGCAGGAGGAAGCAGAGAAGAAGATTATGACAAAGAAGATGAAGATGAAGGAGAAGAGGAGGAGGGAGAGGAGGAGGAGGAGGACATCAACAACAAAAACATCTGGATTCTGGAAAAAGAGATGACAAAACTCTCCCTGTCTCCCTCTCCTTTTTAGCCAGGGCTGGCCCTGCCACTAGACAAACTAGGCAATTGCCTAAGGCACTGGCTTTTTGGGGTGCCAAATTGGGTATCCCCCATGAGACTTGGTGATGTTATCAGTGCAGGGGGAGAGGTACCAAAAGTTAGCCTTGCCTAGGATGCCAGACAGTCTAGGGCTGGCCCTGTTCCCAGCCCCCAGCATCTGGATGTAAGGATGACTGGGCAAATGAGAAATACAGGGAAACAGGCCAGTCTCTGTACTCATTAAACAACTTCCAGGATCAGCCCTACAGATGACCAGGTTCTTGGCCCAAGGATGGAACACATACTCCATACATGCTCCATTGTATACATGGGGCTCCTCTGTGTGGATGCCACGTTAATTACTGTGATGAGAGAAGGTATATATGTATGCTAGGGAATGCACTTGCAGACTTTCTTCATTCTTTGCAATATGTGAAACTGCCCTTACAAGTGGGGGAGCTTCGTATGAGTTTCTGCTCTTGTAAAGAATTTGTTGGATTGGAATACCTACGGCCAACATGGCAACAATATTATAGCATTTGATCTTCAGATTCCTCTGGGACTTTTTGGCTTAGAAAACAAGGATACGAGAAGAAACACAAGAGATCCCTGAAAAATAATTCAAATGCTCCTTTTCATAAGCAGGAAAAGCTTTCACAAATTTTGATCAGGCTAGGAAAATTTCTAATGTGCTTTCACAAAAGAGAGAGACACACAGAATGAGAATCTGAATTCTATCAAAAGAATATTTGAATATGTGTTTTGTACTGTTAAACTCCATCTCATATATATATATATATATTTCCCTGAAAGGGACAGCATATATTTTATCTCCCTATTGGAGGGATTTGGACTAGATGACCAGAATTTTTTTTTTTCTTGAGGAGCTTTGGCATATTTTACTAAGAACTAATGTGTCTGTGTATTCCATGCAGTCATCCATATTCCCTCTAAGTATTTAGGAAACCTAGCCCTCCCTTTTTCTGAAGTATGTGTTTTCAAGATAATACAAGGATTCAGAAATCAAATGCAGAAGACTCTGCAGCGTTCCACAATTATTAAGGTAAATAAATAGCCATGTAAAATGTGTGGAGGGTGTTGGCAACAGTTCCTTACCGTCCTGAAGCTTTTCTCTCTCTCTCTCTCTTTTTTGCAAAATTAGTTAATTAGCGCTTTCTCACCACAAATTCTGCTTGCTTTATGCATAAAAATGAAGGCGTCTGAGGGGTCTTTAGCTTGTTTTGCCATTTCTGAATCAACATTTCGAGAAGTCTTTGGTGTACCTTTCCACATGTGGAAGAAAGTTATTTTGATAAAGAAGCTGTTTACAAATTAATCCAAAAGTTCCTTTATCACATATTAAACTTGCAGATTTTTTAAATGAAGAAATCTTTTAGAAAGCAGCTGCACAGTCAATGTGAATGACCTATTGGCAGGTGAGCAGGTTCACTGAAGCTTGGTTGGCCCAGCTAAGATTACCTTCCCTTCAGTCCTTCTAATTTGTGTTACGAGCGCTTCAGAAATAAGATTTTTTTTCTGGCCTGGTTTTAAAAAGAGTGATAGAAGAAGAAGAATTGCAGATTTATACCCCGCCTTCTCTCTGAATCAGAGACTCAGAGCAGCTTACAATCTCCTATATCTTCTCCCCCCACAACAGAACCCTATGAGGTGGGTGAGGCTGTGAGGGCTTTCACAGCAGCTGTCCTTTCAAGGACAACCTCTGCCAGAGCTATGGCTAACCCAAGGCCATTCCAGCAGCTGCAAGTGGAGGAGCAGGGAATCAAACCCAGTTCTCCCAGATAAGAGTCCACACACTTAACCACCACACCAAACTGGCTCTCTTGTGATAGACCATGCCCCTCCCAAATGGCCATGTTCCAAATTCCACCAAATGACCATGTTCCAAATTCCAGGAAACTCCTCTCTCTCCAAGTCAGAAAAAGAGTTGGTTTTTATACCCCGCTTTTCTCTACCTTAAGGAGCCCCGTGGCGCAGAGTGATAAAGCTGCAGTACTGCAGTTGAAACTCTCTGCTCATGACCTGAGTTCGATCCTGGTGGAAGCTAGGTTCAAGTAGCCGGCTCAAGGTTGTCTCAGCCTTCCATCCTTCTGAGGTCGGTGAAATGAGTCCCCAGCTTGCTGGGGAGAAAAGTGTAGATGCCTGGGGAAGACAATGGCAAACCACCCCGTAAAAAGTCTGCTGTGAAAACATTGTGATGCGACATCACCTAGCGGATAGTTAGAGGAACCTGGAAGAACAGAGGAGAAGCAGGAGATGACTTAAGGAATCTCTTACTCATCTAAGGAAAATACCCATAATAAATGTTGGAAGGGGGAAGCTTGTTAGGTTAAAAACAACAGAATGTATAGAGCTCTGCCGGAAATAATTCACAGAGACCAGAATACACCAGGGATTTGACAACAGGGCTACAGAAGGCATCAGGAAATCACCAATTTGCAATTATTTCTTTGAGGTCTCAATTGGAAATTTGGCACTGTGCCCTAAGTAAGGATGGCAGGTCTGGTGAGGAGAGAGATTTTTGTACTACAACAGAAGACTATTCCGTGCGTGTGCATATTCAGTATTTTTAACTATGACAAGCAACTAAGGCAGAGTAGCTTGTATCAGAGGGCTTTAAAAGTTTCTAGTCCAGAGAGGAAGGGTTTAAATCACACATCATCCAAGCACCTGCTACTGCAATTCCACCAGTAGAGGATCTTAGAACATCATATTGTACAGGTTTCTGTTTAATTTAATTCATTTATTTGGGAGTCTACCTCAAATTGCCAAAGGTGGGAGAAAAGTAGGATAGAAGCACTTAAATCGGCCTGAGGGCCGTTTATGGCCCTTGAGGTCGCTTGGCCTGGCCCTCAGGAATTGCTGGGCCAAGCAAAGCCATGTGGCAGCCTCTACAAAAAAAGCCCTGAACCTAGGTGTTTTCCAACATGGTTTTCCAATGTGGCAAGCTGGATGTGTGCGTGTATGCCAAGTTTGGTGTAGTGGTTAAGTGTGCTGACTCTTATCTGGGAGAACTGAGTTTGATTCCCCACTCCTCCAGTGGCACCTGCTGGAATGGCCTTGGGTCAGCCATAGCTCTGGCAGAGGTTGCCCTTGAAAGGGCAGCTGCTGTAAGAATCCTCTCAGCCCCACCCACCTCACAAGGTGTCTGTTGTGGGGGAGGCAGATAAAGGAGATTGTGAGCCGCTCTGAGACTCTGAGGATGATTTCACACAGGAGATCTGCCCGGACCTAGCCCCGCCTCCCATTTGGATTAAAAGTGCACGATTACACAAGTGTCAAGCACATCTGCCCTCCAAGCCTCACCCACTGTCACCCTGTCTCCAGACGCCTCCTATCCGCATCAAAATGCTACCTGGATTTTCCCGGTAGCACCTCCCTGAATTGGATGTAGGTCACATAATCAGCTACTGTCTAAATGCCCCAGGGCAACTCATAAGTGGAAGAGCTGTGTGATTGCGCCAAGCAATTTCTGCAAGGTCGTGCCCCCCCCCCCCCTCGCATCCCTCTCCATAGTGCGCTTGTCCACTTCTCCAATGTTGCGCGCACACAGGTGTCTTGTTTAAAGAGACAACTCGTTCTACATTGGGTCCGTGTTTGAACCGTGATAGCAGTGTGAAGGGGCAACCACCCACGGCTGCCGGGGTCCTGCCGCTTCAGCAGCAGCTGTCTGATACCCCAGAAACAGTTCAAACTGCAGCGGATTTTTTCACAATGGGATAAAATCATATCAGTTTTGCAGTGTGAAACCAGTCTGAGATTTGGAGTGGAGGGTGGGATATAAATCCAATATCATCATCATCATCATCATCATCATCATCATGATGTTAGGCTCTCCCCACATGACTTCAAATAGAAAACATATTAATTTTGCTGGTCTGAATCATTCTCCCTCAGCGGAGCACTATTTTTTGAGTTGATAATTTTGTACGGCCCATGAATGATGTTATAAATATCCAAATGACCCTTGACAGAAAAAATTAAATAAAGAAAGCAATGGCAGTTTGGCACCCTTCTCACTTGCCTTGTTTACCAGGTAACCCATTAGGCAAACACACCTTGAGGAAGGAAGGAAGGAAGGAAGGAAGGAAGGAAGGAAGGAAGGAAGGAAGGAAGGAAGGAAGGAAGGAAGGAAGGAAGGAAGGAAGGAAGGAAGGAAGGAAGGAAGGAAGGCCCATTACACATGCACCTCTTACTGCAGATTATTCGAGCAGTAAGTCTTTAAGCTTGACTTCATATTGTGTGTCCACCTTATGCACTATTCTTTTTCCTCTGGTGTATTTATTCTGCAGCTACAATTTTAAAAATGCACTTTTCTAAATTGGGGTGGGAATGTTACTTGTGACATGTGTCTAAAGTGTTTTTTTTAAGTAAAAAAAATACAAAATTACCCTATTGCAGCTGTTCAGAAGCATCCAGCAAGCACCTTCCATTTAAATCCTCATGGTTTAGGTTTTGCGCATGTATTTTAGCATAAGCTCATTTGAATGAAAAGAAACAGAAAGGAACACAGGCATAGGAGAAACCCCCAATGTTGAAAGTGACATGACTGTTTCTGAAACTGACAAGCAGCTGCGAAGCCCTGTTTTCCATATTGCCAGGCCCTAGTGGATTCTCTGCTGTGTTATCAGACTCTGTGGAAAAAAGGGAAAGTCACATGATCTCATAACCAGGGAGGACACCTTGAGTGTACAGAATGCATGGTAGAATCCACTGGTATTGCAAGCTGTGATAGCTGGAACTCCACTACACTTTGCACAGGGCTGCAGTTAGTACAGAGAAGGAGTCCTGTGGCAGAAGCTCTGGAAAGCTTTTTAGTCTCGTGCCACTAAACTGAAAAAAAGAGGTATTTTTGCTGATATCCTAGCACACGGTAACACTAATTTTCTGCCCTTCCTTGAGAATTTCTATGGTTTTCTCTTTGTGATTCAATCCTGCGCACGGGTTGTCTCCTGTGCAGAGTAGGTGGGAATGATCTCAATATGAGCAGGAGAGTGACCTTTGAGGAGTGGTAAAAGGGCAAGGGAAAATCTGAGAGAATCTTTATGCTTTTGAATTACCTTTGGCCTAGAAGTGAAACAAGGGGAAACTGGCACAAAAGCACTATCAGAAAACCTGGAGAAACAGCAACCAGAAAGCACTGAAGGAGTGGAGGGATCAATGCAGAACATAGAAAACTTGATGTTCATACACAGTGAAAGTGAGGGGAAACATCTGTGTGTAATAGGCCCACATTTGGGGATGTTGCTGACTCACAGTACAGAATGCTGTGATAGGTATCTGCTTGCTATTTTGGCTCCCTCCCCTACATCTCAGTGGAGTTTGGGATATGGAGATGAGCCGACACTTGCATAAGCCTTATTCTGCATGCCAGTGGCATTCTGTGGATCGGGACAAATGTATGGGTTGGATTCAGTCTGCTTTTAAACTCAATTCCACCCAGTCCCTCTCCTTACGACAGTCCCAACCCAAACGGCTCTTGTCCATGCAGGTCCTGCAATCGTCAGTACTTGGTGGCTAAAATGGATCTCTTTTCAGCTATCTTAGTAGCTTGAGCAGCATTGAGGGGAGGAAAATGAGGCTCCACACCTCTTGGCAGTGTTTAACATGCAGTTGAGGGCAAACACAAATGGGGGTAACACTAGCTAAGTTTGGAGCCAGGGTGATTTTTCTCCAAACACTTGTAACCACAGTAGGCTGTTTGTTACCACCAACTTGAACTAATTCAGGGATCTTTAACAGATGCAGACCATTAATGAACTAGTTAATAAAGTAGTTCACCCAGCATCTTGTGTCCTTCTCTGGGGGTTAACTGGCATCTCGTGTCCTCATTTGGGGGTACTGGTAAGAGTCTTTCTCATATTTTTAATGGCCAACTTCAATCTCCATTAGCAGACAAATATGAATTGTATGTGTCTACCCAGAGTTCACAGTCTGATGGATTCTAAAATACGGTCATAACTTACTTTTGTTTAATAAATGTCGAGGAATAAAGTATTATAATTAACTGGTTAAAAGATTTAGGGGTTTTTATTTTTAAAGCAAACATTTAAAAAACAATAAAAAGCTCTAATTAGTATGTTTTAAAATATAGGCGGGGGGTGGTTATCCAGTTTTAAGCACTTAATAACAAAATGTACAGAAAGACAGACAAAATTATGTTCTGACTATACACAATGAATAAGCCCAATGGGAACCTCTGTATATAGTTATCAGTGGCAGTTAAATCTGCTTAGGAAAGCAACAAGTCTTTTGTTCCGTTGACAACAGTTATTACAATTAATTCATTTTGTGATTGGTACTTGTGCTGAGTGACAAGGTGTTATTTTACCTCTGCAAAAAGTTAAAACGGTAATACCTACATGCAAAATAACACAGCAAGCTTGCTATCACTCACAGAAGAAAAGAAACTCAAGATGCCTGAAGTGCTGCTCCCGAATCCTGTACCCAGATTCTCCAGAAGTTCGTTTGGATTAGAAGCGGTTTGGGACGCCTTTCTTCCTCCCCATAATCTCTTTGCAAAATTCTGAAAGATTGTGTGTGTGTGTCTGCAGGACAAGAAATATGGCAGCCCAGCAAAAATGGTATAAAGAAGCTGAAGATAAGGGGAAGAAAACATGAAGCTCAGCAACAAGGAGGGAAACTTGGACCTAAACTTTAATGGCATATTTATTTATTTATTTATTTATTTATTTATTTATATTGGGATTTATACCCCGCCCTTCGCACCGAAGTGTCTCAGGGCGGCTTATTTATATTGGGATTTATACCCCCGCCCTTCGCACCGAAGTGTCTCATATGGCAACTAATGTACTGTGATTTCATGATGATGTCAGCTGCATCCAGGGCATCTTTCATACCAAAAAGCAGGATGCCAATATCTTAAATAAATTCATGAAGCTATATCATACAAGTCTTTGGACACCATGGTGATGATTAGTGGTGACACAAACTCAGAATATGGAAGTTCGTTCCAGCTCGTGGGGTCTTACAAACCACAAACCTTCATGTTTACTGAACCAGACTGTTTTATTATGTTTGTGATGTGCTAGAATGGTGCCCGTGCGGGCTAGAGATGGCATACCCCCAGAGTCTCCAGCTGATTCTCCTCTGCCTGCCAAAACCAAAACCAAGACAAGGGGCTGGCACAGCAGGGGCTGGGGGATGCCCAAGGGGCAGGCTGATGCTAAGCCTGGTCTGGAGGGTGCCCAGAGGTGTAGAAGTTTAGGATCCTAGCATCCAAAGTACAAAGCATGGAATCCTTCAGGAGGCCTGGGGTGGGGGTTTGAAAAGCTTGAAAACCCAGATGAGGGGCAAGCAGAGCAAGGGCAGATGATGGTGTTAAGCCCAGCAGTTGGTGTCCATAGGTGTGGAAGTTGAGGCTTCTAGGGTCTAAAATACAAAAGGGAGGGGGAGAAATTGAGGGCTCAGATATCCCACCGAGGGGGAGTATGCATCCTCAGCTGAGGAATCCACTGGTTGAGCCCCTCTGCTTGGCTTCAGCAGAAGGACAGGTGCCTCAGAGCTCCAAGTAAACACCAAACACCCCCAACCCCACTTTTTTCACACTGGGGAATTACTTCCAGTTCCCCTTCTTCTCTGTCTATAACTGTCTCTGCCTAAATGCCTGCTGCAAAGTAAAAACAGCTGCATGTGAGCTGCGGGTGCATAGAGCAGAATGGGAGCTCTCTTGTTGGCAACCAGAACTGCTTGTTGAGCTTTGGATGCCATGACTGGTGTTTCCAGAGCTGTGGAGGAGCTGCAGAAGTCCACTCCCCAGTTGCTTTTACAATTAATCAATCGGCATCAGCATGTCTGCCACACAAACTGACACAAGCTGCATGGGCCTCCATGAAAACCATGGAGGTTTTCACACAATCACACAACGCTTGGCTCACAAACTATGAACCAGACATTTTTCGTGATTAATTTAAGAACATAAGAACATAAGAGAAGCCATGTTGGATCAGGCCACCGGCCCATCAAGTCCAACACTCTGTGTCACACAGTGGCAAAAAATTTTATATACACACATACACTGTGGCTAATAGCCACTGATGGACCTGTGCTCCATATTTTTATCTAAACCCCTCTTGAAGGTGGCTATACTTGTGGCCGCCACCACCTCCTGTGGCAGTGAATTCCACATGTTAATCACCCTTTGGGTGAAGAATGCCTAAGTACCCTGGGGCCAACCCAGGCAATATTGCAGCTTGGAAATTTCCAGGTCCACTGGACTAAGGTGAAGTTCATTGGCCAAAGCAGGCATCCAATTAGGTGTCAGTAAGGAATGTCCAGCCCTCTTGAACCTCCCATCTCTCCTCCCTTGGACCTCCCAGTCCCAAGGGTCTGAGGAAGCCTATTTAACCTCTGACCCAACTCCACTCATGTGTGCTTTCTATTCAGCAACCCCTATTACCCGCTGTCTAGATCCATCCCCAATTCTGGCCACAGTGTTGGGTCCATTTCCCCTGTCCTCTTAAGTCGCCATTGGAAACCTTCCTGGAAGACTACGATGGTAAATATTACCCTGTCTGTTTATCCATATATGTTCCCCTATTGATCTATCTATATTTCCTAGACCTGTGTGAATGTGTGAGTGTTTTGTCTTTTTACCTTGTATGAAAGAAATATTATTCTAAATAAATTACAATTGATCTTTACTAAATTAGAGTCTCTTATTGAGCATTGACTCTCTGAACGGTTGAGCCTGGTATACAATTGATAACAAAGATTCCTTTTTGGGGCTAACTGTCTCTCAATCTAATTCCCCAATCTCATTTTGAGAGCAGTTTCCCTAACAGAAATTGGTGGAGAATGCGGGCATTATCCTGTTTGTAGGAACACACGCGAGCCGACACGCGTGTCTTCATACAGACAGACGTAGGGTTGCACCGTTCAAACAGTCTTGCTAGGGAGGCTATTGTGTGAGTGATTGAGTGAATGAGTTCTGTGTGAACGGCTCTAGCGAGCATCTCTATATAATTGTGGGTTGGGCTACTCCCATTTCTATCATTCAGCGTTGGACTTCTCAGCCGCCCCGAGGAGGCCAGACACCTCGCAAGAGGACTGAGCCCGATCGAATGCAAGGGGGAAGTCCCGTGAAGCCTGGCCGCCGTCCCGAGGCCTTTCTAAACGCGTGTATCGTGGGAGGGAATGTCAGGATAGGTCAGAGCTGTTAAGATCTGGATAGAGCACCCTTCCCTTCTCCCTTTTCTTTAGAGCTTAGTGCACACATGCACACACACTACATACACACTCAGACACTTGCACACACACACCCAAGTCCTTACACGAGTCTAGGCCAAGGCTAGTCTAAGGCACCCGACAGTCAGGAGGGCAGGCGGGTCGTAGGACCGCTGCAATCTGACTGCTGGGCAACTTTTTATTTTGTTTGCCCGAAGACGCGATCGTTGGGTCGGCTCGTGGCTCCCTTTTCTGCCCGAAGACGCGACCGTTGGGTCGGCTCGTGGCTCCCTTCTGCCCGAAGACGCGACCGTTGGGTCGGCTCGTGGCTCCCTTCTGCCCGAAGACGCGACCGTTGGGTCGGCTCGTGGCTCCCTTCTGCCCGAAGACGCGACCGTTGGGTCGGCTCGTGGCTCCCTTTTGCCCGAAGACGCGACCGTTGGGTCGGCTCGTGGCTCCCTTTTCTGGCCGAGACGCAATCATAGGATTGGCTCGCTGCCCCCTAAACCCAAGCCGAAGCGCAATCAGAGATTGGCAGTAGGCAAAACAAAAAAAGGGAACATAAGTAAAGTTGCCAGCCCAGGTGTAAAATAGCACATAGGAGCCAGGAAGCATCTGGAAATATGCTGCTAGTTCTTACACTTGGCTGTGCCTTTAAGATAATTTAGTGGAAGGAGCAAGAAGCTCTCCCTGGGGGTTAAAAATTTGTCCCGGGTCTGAGGAGGTAGGAACTCTTCTCAGCCGAAAAATTTCCCTTTTGCTTAGGGCCAACTGAGGAAAAGTTCAGGCTCTGAGACTTTTAAAACCTTTTGGTGAACTCAGACTTTTGATGGTTTGGAGGCAGAGGCTAGAGAAAAGCCCTTCCTGAGGAGCTCAACAATGTGTGCAAGGCCATAAGCCCATGCCACAAACATTTGTTAGTGTTGCAGAGAACTAAGGAAGGTCCTGCAACTCCCTCCTTTACTTGTGAGGCACACAGAGGTGTCCTGCAAGTTCTTTGCTCCCCAATAAGCAGGAAAAGTGCCAGGGAAGGCTCCTGCATCAGTTAATTTTGGTGGCCTGTGGTTAGGCACCTAATAGTGCAGGAAAACCAGCCCTGCAAGTAAAGTTAGAACTTTGAAAGGAACTAAATTGTAAGCTATGGAAATCTTTGCCAAAAAGGGAGAACTCCCCAAGTTGGAGAAATGGTTAATAAAGAAAGGGGACAACCCCTGGAACAAGGGAATCTTTAACCAAGGCTCTGATCCCCTTCAGTCCTTTAGAGATATATTTGAGGAGAACTGTAGCAACAAAACAATAAGTTCGGGCAAAAGAGACCTTTTTGCGACATGGGGTTTGTTTGAAGCCCTACGGGATAGCACTACCTTGATTAAACAACTCAGGGAACAGCTTACCCAAAGGGACCAGCAAATAGAACAGCAAGAGGTGCAGATAGAAAAAAAGGAACAAGAATTTGAGGAAATTCTTAAGAGACATGCAGAGGTGCTGGAGAATGAGTTCCGGAAGCATACAGCGGAAAAAGAACTCTTACTCCAGTCTCATGCAGCAGAGATAGATACAATTCGGCAAAACCATGAGGCTGAAAAAGCAGAATTGCATAGAAAACATGCCGCAGAGGTAAATAGACTGGCGGCGGAAAACAATTGCTTGGACCTCGACTGGCAACATGCAAGTCGAACCATAGAGGAGATTAAGGCAGAGAAACACACCTTAAACTTAGTGCATCAAGACACCATGTCCGCTCTGAAAAAGGCCCAAGTGCAGTTAAAAGCATTGGACAAAGAGCTGGAACAAACAAAAGACAGAAATAGTAAGTTGCAACATGCCGTTGAAATTGTTACAGAAAAGATCCGAAAAAACAGAGAAGCAGCCAATCATGAGGCATGTAAAAAGGAGATTGCCTTGCTGCATCAAAAGCTAGACCGTAAAAACGCTCTTATAGCGACGGTCTCTCCATCCACCCTTTATGCTTTTTCGGACGAGGAAAGCGAGGATGAAGAGGTGGTAGAAGGAAATAAAAGCAGGTCAGCCCCAGTCCGTCCTGTGGTCACTAAAAAGACCACAGCCAGAAAACAGAATGGAGCTGAATCTGTAAAAGTAGTGAAGGAAACCAGATCTTGGGGAGCAGAGGACATTAAAATGGCTGCCAGCTTCCTTGGCCCCTATAACATAGACACCTCAGTGTTGTGGATGGCCAGCACTAGAATTCACTACAAAGAAGCCTCCTTAACTGAATTAAACCATGTGCTGAGATTATGCGCCTCAGGCCCTGAACTAGACAAAGTAAGAAATGTAATGTATTGCCTGAACCCTTCTAGTGCCACCATCTTAGAATGGATGGCTGAGGTACTATCTTACACGTGGGATGGAGAGGATATAAAAGATCTCTACCATCAGACCTTACAAGGTCATGATGAGCATCCAGTGAACTATCTAATAAGGAAGAAATTCCTAGCAGAAGCAGCTAAAGTAGTATTACCCAAAGACAATGGGGAACCAGACTATGAGAATCAAAATTTCATATCTGATGTGATCAGAGGTCTCAATATACCCACCGTGAAGTGCTATGGCATAACAATCATGGCAAAAACCACCTGGAAAGATCTAGAGGCTAATCTCTACAACGTTGGCAAATTTATGGTAAGAGAGAGTAGAATGAAAGCTGACTATGCAAAAAGGGAAATAGTTCATGAAGACTACACAGCTAGATTAAGTGCTCATGAGAAGGAGATAGCAAATTTAACCCACTCTCTCCATGAGGTCAAATGGAGACTGGAGAATGCTTTAAAGCATGCCCAAGTCTCTGAACAAAGAGTTGCTGTTTTAGAAACACAGCTCACTCAGGCACAATATAATCAAGAGCAGGGTGGGCATGGAAAAGAGAGCCAGAACTGGAAGTTCCAAAACAATGGCCTTGGTTCCAGCTCTTCTTGCCATCCCCAGCTTGCCCCAAAGGTTCCTCTTCACAAGCAGGCTTATGCTCCTAGGCAGAGACAGTCAGCCCCTGAGCAACCCTGTCCTCCCGCGGCCCAGCGGACCCCTCGAGACAAGGTCAGAATGGCAGCTTGGTCCCAGCTTAGAGCCACTGGAGCAGACATGAAGCAATTTGATAAGAAGCCCACACATGTGCTACTCGCTGCACTTTCAGAAGCCATGAAGCCACCAGGGCACATGGCTCCCAGAGCCACAGAGTGTGCAGAAAATGGAGATAGCTTCCCCAAAGCTACTGCTGTGGAAGATTTCCCTAATAAGGAAAGGGTAGGGAAACTTACAAATCCTACTCATGAAAAGGATTTAGAAATCCAAAAGCTTGCTGAGAAAAATCAGGAACTTCAGCAAAAGTTAGAAGCTAGTAGGAAAGAAAAGGAAACTGCCAGTCTCCTGCAACATGTCCTGGAGTCTTGCAGGGCCACAGAGAGGAGATTGGAAATTCTGGAAGTGCAGGATAAAAGGAAACATGGCGGGGCAAACCCAGCTGTGCAGCCCCAGACTTCTTTCCCCCATGAAAATGAGAAAACAGTCCCTATTTCAGTTCTCTTACCCCAGAATCATGAAGGAAATGTGGTCTCTGAGCCTATGCAGAGTTCCACAATCATGGCACAAGGTATTCATTTTAGCAAGGACTTGCTCCAGACCCTCCTACATGAGCAAGTCTCAGCCCTTTACGCCAGAAATTTTCTGTCTTTAGCTCATCCCATTTGGGGAATTTGAAAGCCAGAATTCTGTGGAACTTCAGAGAATGGTAATCCCACATGGGCAGGCAAGGTTCCTTTGTCTCTGAACCTCCCCCCACCCAAAGGAAAATCTAACTCCTAGACTTGAATGTCTCTTAAAACAGAGAGATCTGGCCTTATTTAGGTTTAAAGGTAACAAGGGCACCCTTTCCCTTGACTAAATAAGAAAACATACAAGCAATGACTTGGACTACAATTAGACCAGGCCATTTCTCCAGGTAAGGCCTGGAGATCTCCTGGAATCCCAGCAAGGGTTCCAGCCTGCAGAGTTAGTTTTCTCTGCAGCGTAATGGGAGCTTGATGTAATATCTTCAGTTTAACCCTTTAAGAATGCCAGCATCAAGTACCTGAGAAAGAGAGATTGAACTAGTTTTTGTTAATTCAAAGCATTCAGAGCAAAATGTAAGAAACTGACTGTTTTTAACTTTCAAATTGGCTGAATGAAAATTTGTGAAACTCCCAAGTTCATCTTTCTCTCTCTCTTGCTTATAAAGTCAAAAAAAATATTTATTTCCTCAGTTCTATGAATGTTAAATGGTATAGCCTCTGAGCTTGTACAGAGTGCCTGCAGATTAGTCCAAATAGAACAGGCTAAAGTATTGCAAACGCTTAGCACTCCTGCCATCAGGAAGAAATGCTAATTGTTCTCCCTCTTGCTCAATGGAAATCTGTAGCAGTAAAGATTTGATAAGTAACTAAGGCAAAGGAATGGAGTTTTAAATGCATTGCCCTGAGAAATTAAATTTTTGTTTATCTCAGGTCTCCTTAAGGCACAAGCAACTCAGTGTCTTTGAGAGAGAGAGCCTCATTTTCTTATAAGAGGTGTTGCCTCTCCTTCTCAAAGGTCACAGCAACACAAGACAGCTAACCTCAAATGGGCAAGTCTGTCATTTAAATTTGAAAGTACAGAAAGGAGAACCTCCAGCAACAACTAATGTAGTACTGATTGGCAAATCTCATGCAGACCCTCTTGAAATAAACTCAGCCAAATTCAGCTTGAGTTAAAGAAACTGGAAAAGAGTTACAATTTTGAGCCCCACCCAGGCAGAAAGCTCATTATTTTCCTCCTCCACCTTTCTTTGTAAAAACTTATCAGGGTCAGATAAGAGAGTACTGGCCAGATCCATTGTGTCTGTTTTAGCCTTTTGTTAAGCTAAACTTCATGCAAGAGGGAAGGAATTTTTGGTTTGTCTGTTAAAACCCTCCCCGCCTTCTTCATCTAGGGGGGGTGGAAATACAGTTGAGGTATTTTTGTGCTATTTTGAATTCTCATCTTCTGATTTTGGGTCCAAAAAGATATAATTTCAAAAGTTTTTCATTACCAAACTTTTTTTAAATATTGCAGTCTCTCACAGAGACAGCCTCTTCCCAGCCAGAGAAATACCTGGATGGAAGATGTGCATACTACTGTGTTTTTGTAAGGTTGCCAGGCTCCAGGTGGGACCTGGAGGTCTCTCCCAAAATCATAGCCTTTCCCCCAGTACATTGAGGCTAAGCCTCTGGAGGAAAAGAGTGTCCAAGGAAATGGACTGCATGCCTTGTGATTTTCAAATTTAATTCAAAATTTCAGAAATCTCCAGCCTGGAGCTGGCATCCCAGAGCTCTACTTACAGCCAATCCTTCTCTGCTAGAGAAAATCCTCTGCCTGTAAACTGCCCTAATACTAAGAGTTCTCCTAGATTAGAAGCTTTCTTTCTGTTATTTATTTTTGCTGTACCTTTTAAGTCTTAAAATATTTTTCTAGTGACTGGTACCAATCTCCCCTATACTCAGGTTTTGTAGCTTTTAATTTTAAGGGAAACACTTTTAGGAAATTGCTCCTCAAAGTCTATTGGGCATTCCCAGTGCTTTGTAGTACAAGGAAAATGCTTTGCAATCTATAGGCCCTTTGCTAAACATTAGAGCTAAGAAAACTTTACCTCACAAAATTTTGGTTCCTACAAGAAGTATAGGACATCTGTACACTTCCTTGGGGTAAAATTACCCTCTCCCTGTGCTTTTTCTCTCTTAAGCCTCAAGAACTAACACTCTGGTTGTTGGCAGAATTCCTGAAAGCTCTTGGTTTCCATTAGAAATCTGGATTCCTCAAATGTACTTCAACTATTGATATCTTCATTTTCTCTCTGAATGCCATTTGCATCATCAATCTTCCCTTTTAGCTATTTGGGTGAAGCTTGAGTTTTAATTTTAGTTTAATCCAGTCTGCCTGTGGAAAGAAGTACCCACATGTTCTTAAAAGGCCCCACTTTGTGGGCTCAATATCTTTGTTTGGTCTTAAGCAATATAATGACCACTGAATGGTTCTGCCTCCACCTATATCTTGTTAGAACTAGACTTTTTCTGAGTGAAAACCCTTTTCTATTTTCCCATGTTCTCAAGGAAATGAGCAATAACCTGTTAGATTCTTAACATAGATTCCTCAGGGTTCATTTCTGATCATGATTTTCTTCTTGCTACTAAATGTCCTTTTGTGTTATTTGTGCATCTATAACCAGTTGGCTGAGCCTATTAAGGCTCCCCAATTCAAGTCTTGTTGTATCATGTTCAAATTTTGGTCTACTTGGTATTTCTGACAGCATGTTGCCTTCCAGCAACACATTCTTTGCACTCTGTGTATGCACAGAGGAAAATCGTTTTCTGGCACAAGCCTTAAACCTGGAGCATTGTGCCATCATCTTAGTTTTGCCTTTTACTCCATAAAAGGTTTCTTCTTCAAGGGATATGCTTTCGTGCTTCAAGTCTTTCTTTTGACTTGCCCTTGCAACAACTAAGCATTTTCTCTTGGTACCACAGATGCCTTGCCCCATCTTTTCTCTTTGTATGAATTGCTTAATTTGTTTGTCAAGGTGAAGTAACCATGATTTGATTTCTAGGATGTTGTAACTGTTTTGTTAAGTTTGTTCATCTTTTCTTTCAATATAGATGTGCAGGGAATCTGGACCTGCAAATCAAGCCTAATGCATGCTCAGTAGTTCTAATTGTTGATAGTCCTGTTAAGAATTGTTTTATGTATGTGTAACCATTATGTTGCTTTTCAGAATTCTTGTTTTGTTAAGTTTTTGTTGAAATCTGTGCTCACATGTGAGATCATTTTAGCTGAACTAGCCTAGAGAAAAACTGGATTTAGTGGGACTTGATCACCTCACTTATGTCCAGGTTTTTAATTTCTCTGCTCTAGCTCACCTGCCATTTTGGGTATGATCCCTCTCATATAAAGCTAGCTAGCATTGTTCTATTGAGGCCTCAGTTTTTGTTTTTGAAGTTTTTATATTGTTTTGACAATTTATTATATTCCAAAGCTATAGCAAAGGTTTTATTTTGTCTCCTCTCTTCTTTGTGGAACTATTTTCATTATGGGGGACGCCCCAACTATGGTCATCTTCCTGGAGCTCCAAGCTTGCGCACAATGTTTTATTTTAAGTTTTATGTTGCAACAAAGAATATTTGGGGTTGTGTTTTCTGAATTGTGTATGTTACTTCCCTTCCTTGACAAGGAAAAAGCCTCCTAAAGTCCTGAATGATTAGTGTAATAGGCAAACCTGCCCAATGCAGGCCCCTAACATGACATATGTAAGCTTGTGACGTAAAAGCTCACTGGTCACCATACTCTGGACAGGAGGACACTTCACTAATAGCTTTTTAAAACTCCTTTCTTCATGGTTGAATGTATGCATTTTTGATCTGCTTTCACTGCTCCCTACAATGGTACAGAATCATCTCCATGTTGTCATGTGTGAATGTTTTTGGTTCCTTTTTGGTTCTTTCCTCAAGCCCATTGTTGCTCTATGGACCATCAGTGATACAGGCAGAAAAGCACCATTGCCAATTACATGCTGGGTTACAGGAAGACTCCCTTTTAGCAACAATAAAGACAGATTTCGCTGGGTGCTAGGGGGGGTGGGAAGACTCTTTAGTTCACCCTCCACTAGGACTTTCACATACCCAATAGGTACCTGGAAGAAGATCCTCTTCAAACCCCAGTATAAGAAGCTTATCAAGGGGGGGAGAAGAAGAAAAGAAGACTCAAGATTAAGATATGGATTCACTTGTAACCATGAACTCTAATGTACCTGTGTGTTTTCCTAATCAATTATTGTCATGATTGTGTGTGATTTATAGATCAATTCTTGTTATTTATCTGGTTTAAATGGCAGTAATGATTTTATGAACTCAACTTTTATTTCAATGATTGTAACCCTGTGTTTTAATACTGTATGCCCTACAACATTGCCAATGCCTGTTATCCCTGCATCGTAGTATTCAAAGGAAGGAACCTTTGGCCTATTGGAATATTTTTCCAAATTAATTTTTGAGTAGTTTAGATAGTGGCTCCAACCTTTTTAGATAGACGGTACACCCCGGTAGACCCCTGAAGCTACGTGGACTCGCCGCCTGTCAACTACAGATATGGACATTGTGTTATTGCAAGACCTCGCCACCAGATGGTGACGTAGGTCTTGAGGGGGGGAACTGTGAGGAAAAGCCCCCTACTTTTCATGCATGTGGACATCGTGATCGCCAGTGTGGTTGCCAGGGTGCCTGGAGATTTGACTCTCACACATCTGCTCTAAGAAGTGGACTTTGCTTACACTTTATAATACCATAAGCCTCAGCTTTGCATTCTACGTCTCTGAAGACATGCTCCAGCTGCTCCTTGTGTGCCCAGTCTTGGCCACTGCCGTGGAAGAAGCAAGGCCACCATGTTTCCAGCCTGCCTTCATGAATCTAAGGCTAACAACAAGCAGAATCCATCTTGCTTTCCTGATTCCATCTCAAGCATCTGCTTCAGCTTTTGCATAAGGCAATCAAGCTTGTCCAAGCACACCCTGCCAGGCTAGAGACTCCATTCCTCCTTAGTGGGAAAGTCACACGTACACACCCTAGCCTGCAAGCAACCCATTAACTCATGAATGGATTAATAGCTCAACTGTTGATCCTAATTGCTCAGCAATACCAGAACAATTACTCTTGCCCAGCAGAAGATGAGAAAAGAGGAAGGACATCTCCTGTCTTCATCAAGTCTTTTGTCTACACCGGGTGGTACCTAGGCCATGTATTTTATTCCCTATTGTCACCCTCCTAGTTAATCCCATTTAAACTTAAGTACCCAGCCATTCCCATTCTCACTCCAGCCTAAGTACCCTGGGGCCAACCCAGGCAATATTGCAGCTTGGAAATTTCCAGGTCCACTGGACTAAGGTGAAGTTCATTGGCCAAAGCAGGCATCCAATTAGGTGTCAGTAAGGAATGTCCAGCCCTCTTGAACCTCCCATCTCTCCTCCCTTGGACCTCCCAGTCCCAAGGGTCTGAGGAAGCCTATTTAACCTCTGACCCAACTCCACTCATGTGTGCTTTCTATTCAGCAACCCCTATTACCCGCTGTCTAGATCCATCCCCAATTCTGGCCACAGTGTTGGGTCCATTTCCCCTGTCCTCTTAAGTCGCCATTGGAAACCTTCCTGGAAGACTACGATGGTAAATATTACCCTGTCTGTTTATCCATATATGTTCCCCTATTGATCTATCTATATTTCCTAGACCTGTGTGAATGTGTGAGTGTTTTGTCTTTTTACCTTGTATGAAAGAAATATTATTCTAAATAAATTACAATTGATCTTTACTAAATTAGAGTCTCTTATTGAGCATTGACTCTCTGAACGGTTGAGCCTGGTATACAATTGATAACAAAGATTCCTTTTTGGGGCTAACTGTCTCTCAATCTAATTCCCCAATCTCATTTTGAGAGCAGTTTCCCTAACAAGTACTTCCTTTTATCCGTTTTAACCTTTCTGCTCAGCAATTTCATCGGATGCCCACGAGTTCTTGTATTGTGAGAAAGGGAGAAAAGTACTTCTTTCTCTACTTTCTCCATTCCATGCATTATCTTGTAAACCTCTATCATGTCACCCCGCAGTCGACGTTTCTCCAAGCTAAAGAGTCCCAAGCGTTTCAACCTTTCTTCATAGGGAAAGTGCTCCAGCCCTTTAATCAATCTAGTTGCCCTTCTCTGGACTTTCTCCAATGCTATAATATCCTTTTTGAGGTGCGGCGACCAGAACTGCACACAGTACTCCAAATGAGACCGCACCATCGATTTATACAGTGGCATTATGATATTGGCTGATTTGTTTTCAATTCCCTTCCTAATAATTCCCACCATGGCGTTGGCCTTTTTTATTGCAGACGCACACTTTAGATTCGTGATAAGGTTTGTGCCCATCTCTAGTGGCAATTCATCTCTATGCAACTAGCCGCATGCAGTATGCCCAGTGTAGTGAGTGCAGATGGAGATGAAGATATCTGCAGTCATCTTGGATGCATGCACAAAGGACCAATTTGATTCCCTTGTTAGCAGAATCCAAGTTCAATAAGTTATAGTGCACAAATCACATTATTATTATTATTATTATTATTATTATTATTATTATTATTATTATTATTATTATTATTATTATTATTATTATTATTATTATGGTACAGATATTTCCTTTACATTTTTCGGATAAACATTTCAAAAATATGGGCCAAGATTGAGCAGCAGGATATTCTCCATCATCCTGGTGTTTGGTTTCATGGAAATGAGCACCAAATAGGAACGAGGCCAAATTTCAGAAGCCGCTGGTTTGATTCAATTTTTCCATTTCAATTTTGTATCTCCCTGTTGGGGAGTGGACCCAGAAATCTTTGTTTCAGCACTGGTTTTGCTTTCCTGGTGCCATTTTCAATGCTTTTTTTTTTTTTTTTTAAATCTGTGGCATAAAGTTATATACAATTATATTAAATGTTGTCATACAAATAGAAGAACCATTTGAAATCAAGCAACAAAACCAAGGCACAAAATCAACCATGTCAACATGTGGAATCAAAAATAAACTGAACGGGCCATATCAGCTCCTTCCCCGTCATGAGTGTGGAACTGTGACTCGGTCTGAATTCGACTCATGAAGCCCTGACTTTCTGAATAAGATGGGAGGGGTTGAACAGAGTATCTCCCTGTAAATGGGTTTGAAGGCCAACCTTTCTCTCACCTACACTCTTTCTAGTAACTGGAAGTTTAAAAAAAAATCAAAGGAAATAAAATCAGTCAAAGATTTGTGCAGGCATATGACAAATTATAACCCCATCTCTCCAAAAATTCAAAAACAGGAAATTTTTCATCACCTACTACTGGATCCTTTCAAAGTAACCATTCATCCATGGCCACACCTTGAAAAACACTGTGCAAAGCATTGTGGGCAACTAGCTGACAAGATCGTTAAGAAACTGTGCATTCTCTGAAGACTGTCAAGACAGTCTGATTCCTGCAGTGTTAGCAAATGACAAATAATCATTAACTCTGGCTACTTTGGAATATATCTACTTTTATTCTCCATTAAGGCTTGCTAAACCATCGACTTAAGAGGGAATCATTATAAATCCCCATTTTGAATTTTTTTATTAGTAGTATTTATCACCTTCCCAAAATCAATTCTGCATTTTTAAATTAAAACAAATGACTATTTGCACTGAAATCAATATGAGTATACATGCCACTTTAAAAAAAAGTGCAGGGCGGGGGGGGGGTGGGATAGAATACCAAGAAAGATCCTTCTTCGGCTGCATCAGTCCAATTTCAAATATAATTCAATATTTAATAAATAGAATCCTCTGTGTCTTTGCAGGGAAACATCATAAAAAATGCAAAAGGTTTCATGGTCTCCAATAAACTTGTAGGAAACAAAGTGTTTCTATATCCCCTCCATAAATACTGCAACCCCCGTACTGTTTGAGGCTTTCTCCCCACCCCCCTTCTTTCTATGCATGAGAGTTTGTTCTGATTATGTATAAGAAAGGAGGTATGCATATTTAATGGCTTTGGTAACAGAAAACTACCTACAACCCCTGGAAAAAGAAAAAAAGGGGGGTGGAGGGGGAGAACTTTGTATCTTTAAACTTTGGTGGCTTGATGTTTTAAAAAAGGGGCACCGAAAGAGAAACCTTATATAATACCTAATTTGTACATCTGCGGTTTCCCTCTGAGTCCTATAGGCACCATATGTTTTTAATTATTATAATAACCTTAAAGAACCTGTTCAAGGAGAAACACACATGATCCTTTTTATTAAGAGTTTGTAATTTAAACAGTTTTAACAGAAAAGGTCTGGCTAGAAGGGAGTGACAGGCACAAAGGTCTAAAAAAACCCACCCCTGCTGTTGACCTCTCAAAGTGGGCGCTGGGATCCCACCCACAGAGGAGGGACTCCGTTCTCCCTTCCCTGACAGAGGTAATTGGTCACATGTGAAATGGCTCTTCAGGACCTCAAAAGACATAATCCCTGGTCTCAAATGATTCCACGTTTCAAGCAGAAGCTGATACAATGAGACAAAGGTTGATAAATATTATCATGAAACCTAGGCTTTCTTCTGAAACCGCGCAACCGATTCTATCACCAGATCTCTACAAAAGTATGCAAATGCATGCATTTTAGATTCTCTTAAGCTGCTGCCCTTTCAAATATCGCATGGTTGATTCCCCTCCCCATCTTTTTATGCAAACGGGAGACCCCAATTGGTTGGGTATTCTTGGGGAGGTTGAAACTGAATTTAACAAGTTCAGTTCATTTTCAATTCCGGGACATCTGAACACATAATCAGCCCCATAATGTTATTAATTATCATTCAAGCAGCAGCCTTTGACGCTCGCAAGTTCCCACAACTTCCTTGAGCCTGCACCAATAACTCTAACATAAAACCCTTTGCCATGGGGGAAAAAAGGCCTTATGAACAACACAGAAATTGCAAATAAGCAGGACCCTGAACAAACATTCAGAAGCAGAAAATTTACAGAGAGAGAAAAGTTCAGACTTCTGTTGTTCGACAAGTCAGAAATGTAAATTGTAATACTCCACAACTTCAAAATCACATAATTAGAAAAATCACACTGATGTTGAAAAGAAATAGTCCTGATGAGATGTGTCACAAAATTAGCCAGAGATACAGGTTAGAGATAATGATCAAACATTGTGATTGCTTCACCCTGATGACAACTTGAGTATTTTTCTTTAAGGAAAGTCATGAATTACATATGGCTGAAGGTGAAGCTTTGCCCACAACTGGGCTTCAGACTTCCTGCTTTCACTTCAGGAAACTAAAGAAAGAGTACCTTTACAGGCCAGGAGCAAGGGTTGGAGTTAAGAGACAGTGTGGTTCAGTGGTTTTGAAGGAAAAGTGGGGAGACCCTGATTCAAAGTCCCATTCTGACATGAAGTTCAATGTCTGAGCTTTGGCCTTGAATTTAATATCTCTCAGCATAACCTAAGGTTGTGAAGGTAAAATGGAGGAGGCGGAACTATGTACACCACTCTGAGCTCTCCGGAGTAAGATTAGATGATAGAAAGAGAGAGAGACAGACAGACAGAGAGACAGAGAGCGCCAAGGAATACCAGGGTAAAAACACTAAGCTGGGCAATGGAAACTATCTCTGAATGTCTCTTGCCTTGAAAACCCTATGGGGTCGCCATAAGTCAGTCATTGCCATGCTATTGAATATTGCCCTTGAACATCACCTAAAAAGAACCTTGAAGATAATCTGGGCAATTCCACTTGCACAATACATCTATAGAGCTTTGGGGAACTGAAATAAATTTTCAATTGTCCTTCCCCGCCACCCCCACAAAGAAAAAAATATATAGGCAACTTTTCGCAGGAAGGTCTGGCAAATGGTTTTTGACACTAGGGCCGAGGTCAGACGCACATAAACTGACGAGATGGGCATGGATGAAAGCCAGATGCATGTCGGATTTTATGCGGTTGTCCAAACATCATCATCTGGCAATGGTCGTTGGCTCGTTCGTGTCCCCAACTGCCACAACTGAGACGCGGACTTTTTTGATAGTACATTAAATCAGGAATAAGAATGCTTCCAATGACTCCCGCGCGTACTTTCTATGTTTGAACGCTCCATTGTAGCCGACTCGTCGCACATCCGCTTCCCTATGAGAGCCCACTCCAAATGATATCATTGCGCCAGCAATTGTTAACTCAGCCTTCCAAACTTCCAAGGTCAGTAAAACATGCCTGTGAGCCGCCCTGAGCCCGCCTTTGGCGGGGGAGGGCGGGATATAAGAATAAATTTATTATTATTATTATTATTATTATTATTATTATTATTATTATGTACCCAGCTTGCTAGGGGGGAAAGTGTAATGACTGGGGAAGGCAATGGCAAACCACCCCATAAAAGGTCCGTCGTGAAAACTTTGTGAAAGCAGCATCACCCCAGAGTCGAAAACGACTGGTGCTTGCGCAGGGGACCTTTCCTAAATGGGGCAGGAGGCAGATGACCCATCTTTGCTGTCTCCCTGCCAGGGGAGGAAGATGACCCACCTTTGCCATCTTCCCATCAGGCGGAGAGACAGCAAAGAGAGTTGCCGTGCTCCCCCCCCATTTAAACACCACGGCGGGGTGTTTAAATGGGGGGGGAGGAAGATGACCCACCTTTGCTGTCTCCCCGCCAGGCAGAGAGACAGCAAAGAGAACTCCTGGGCTTCCCCTTCCTTTCCAGGTGTTTAAATGGGGGGGGGGAAGATCGCCCACCTTTTCAAAAAAAAAGCCAAGCACGATATCCCACGGTACTGCGCTTGCGCGAGCGTGAAATACCATCTCAAAAAATGAGGTCCGGTTGAGACCTCTGATCAACCAACGACGGGACCAACGCTGCTTAGAACTGAAGGATGGAGGGATGTCTGATCAGGAAATTCGTTGTAAAAAAGCTGTGGGGTATAATAGTGACGGGTTAGGGATGGATTTAATGGTGAGTGTGATCGTGGCCTAGGTAGACTAAAAATGGCGGCCCAGGCATCATTTCTAAATAAATAATGTAATTTACAAGCCTTGAACGATGTTCCTTTAGCACTTGTCAGTTCTGTATTCCATCACTGAAGATCTCAGACTGCTTGGTGGTAATGCTTCCAAAATGATGTGTCTCTTTATAAACTTGAGCCTGTAGAGGTGTTGGATTTCCTATACACTGTTACCATTCCCTGCTGCCACAAAAATATCACAAGCTGCCACCTAATAGCTAATGATAAGTTCTCATCTCACAAATAGAAACCCCACAACTATCCAGAGGATATAATTTGCACTCCCACATTGATTCACATGCATGTTGTTGCACAAATAAGCAGCAGCTCACAGATGGGGGAACAATTCGGTAGATGAGATATCCTGGCTTCTTTTGCCTAGAGGAATATTCATAGTTTAGGAGTTTAAAGGGAAGCTTTCATTCTACAGGACTGAGTGCTTGGGATGGATTTTGATGACCTCTGTTCTTGGGTAATTCTGTTCCTACCTGGCAGATTGGTTCCAGAAGGTGGTTCTATGAGACAGGTGCTTACACTGGCCCATGTACTGTGTTGTCTAATAAAGTTCCAACATCCCATGCTTTTCATCATCTACGTGGAACCACCAAGAGGGGTCATCTAGAGATCTGGAGTGAATGTAGGCAGATGTCTCCAAGCCCTGATTCTCCTTTTCAGCTGATTGGGGTGAGATGGTAGATGTTCATAAGAGGGAACGGACTGGATGAGGGCCAATCGATTGAAGCTCTTCCCTGCATTGTGCAGAGACATATTACCTACATGAGCATAGGGTGACTGCTTAAGTTGGTAGGACACCAGAAAATGTTCTGCAGCACTGTTGCCAAAAAAGAAAAAAAAATGGAATGTGTAGATCCTTAGGAGGAGATGCGTTAGGAGGAGATGTCCACACCTACTGACTTGGCTACTGCCCGTAAAAAATGGCTTTTAGATTTGGAGTGGAGTTTGGATGTATTGTGTAGCAGCAAGTGTAGAGACACAAAGACTACAGTAATGTGCATCCTGTGCTTTCCAATCTGATTAGGCAATTTCATCTTTCTCTGCCTGACTTTTCTGCTGCATAGGGCTGGTCCCAGCCCCTGCATCAAAAGGGGAGGGCACAGTATGGTGAGTCAGATGTGATTGGTGTTGCATGGTGCCAGCTTTGCAGTGTATGAGCACTGTTGTACACCATAACTATGGTTGCCTCTCCATCTCTTGTCATATTAGAGCTCCATGTGCTGTGAGCATCCCCCCCATACACGGAGGATGGGAGGTATATGAATATCTACATTCACCAAGACACCTAGCATACAGTATATTAAAAAGGTAAAGGTAGTCCCCTGTGCAAGCACCGAGTTGTTACCGACCCATGGGGCGATGTCACATCATGGTTCTCTTGACAGACTTTTTACAGGGTGGTTTCCCTTTGCCTTCCCCAGTCAGCTGGGTTCAGGTAGTTGGCTCAAGACTGACTCAGCCTTCCATCCTTCCAAGGTCAATAAAATGAGTACCCAGCTTGCTGGGGATAAAGCGTAGATGACCAGTAAAGTATATCAGGACAATCCAAATATGATTATGATGATCATCATCATCAACATCATCATCATCAATTCAATTTACTGGATCTCCCCATCCCAGCCTAAGCTGGACTCTGGGCAATGTACAACACATAAAACTAGTACATGGATTTGAAAAGTGCAATAACAGAAATTAAAACAGTAAATTTCTAAAATCCCGATGCTGTCCTGGTGATTTTGTTCTTCTTCCTGATTACTGGAGCATACGGGGGCGGGGGGGGGGGGAGAGAAACCACTGAACCACATGTACACTCGTGAATCCCATTAAGGTTCAATTAGTGGAAATTTTACAGCAATACATGTAATGGAATTCTGAAGGCTAAACGGTGACCCTCTTCCATTTTTCACTTATTCAACATTCTTAGAAAGGCTTGCTTTCAGGTATGAAAGCCAAGACCAAAAAAATGCTCTGATTTCCACCCTATTTAAGATTTCCCCCAACCCCAAGTACCATTGAAAGACTCCTCTAAATTTCTTTTAAAAAGAGATTGCACCAGTACCACTGAGATCCCATCTGTAAGCAGCAATGGTAGTGCAATGCATGAAGCATAAAACACCAAATTCCCACAGACGGCATCTGTCTTACTGCAAACAATGGGCCATTATCTTGTAAATAATTCTGATTAAACTCCAGGATTTTCCCCAAACAAACAGAAGGGGAGCTGATGGTGAGAAAGGATGGAGTGGAAATGCCTGGGCTCTTTCTTTAGTGTTCATGATTAGGGACACAATCCATGGGGAACTTCCTTCTGAGTAACACCCACTGAAATGAATCAAGCATTCATAGGAGAAGTACCCAGGGGATTGTGCCTCAGATTTTTATTCAACCAGCTAGTAACTTCTCATCTCCTCCTACCATGTTTGGGGAATGTCATGTGACCCAGTTTACAGAGTTCACACTCAAACTTCAAATACAGAAGAATCTGCTGTGTTAACACAATCCCCACCTTTATCATTTGCATGTTTGGGAAAGGTCCTTTATTTGCTGTTATTAATAGCAAGGCTTTTTTTTTTTTAGCAGGAACTCCTTTGCCTATTAGGCCACACACCCCTTATGCAGCCAATCGTCCTGGAGCTTACAGTAGGCCCTGTACTAAGAGCCCTGTAAGCTCTTGGAGGTTTGGCTATATCAGGGGTGTGTGGCCTAATATGCAAATAAGTTCCTGCTGCAAAAAAAAGCCCTGGTTAATAGCAACCACAATTTTCCCAACAGAATCACTGTAAAGGAGAGCTGAGCATGGATCCTTTGTTGTGTTTTATATATATCAAAGGTGCTCTAGATGCAGCATGTCCACTTGTTCTTTAAGTGTATGGCACATTTTGGGGCCATTACTAAGGGGTGAACCAAGCAGAACTGCCATGTCTCTGTTCCCATACATGTGGTCCCTGTTCCCTGGCACCCCTGGACTCACTGCAGGTCAGGAAACTAGTGTGTAGAGGGAAAGGAAGGCTGAAGCCCCTTCTCTCCACACACCACAATCATGATCTAAATTGGGAACCACATGTATGAGAGGAGGATGAGAAGATGAAGAAGAGATTGGATTTATACCACACTCTTCAGTAGGAGTCACAGAACAACTTGCAATCACCTTTCCTTTCTCTCTCCACAACAGACATCCTGTGAGGTAAATGGGGCTGAGAGAGCGCTGAGAGAATTGCTCTTGAAAGAACAGCTCTGAGAGAATTGTGACTGACTCAAGGTCACCCAGCATGTGGAGGAATCAAACCTAGTTCTCCAGATTAGAATCTGCTGCTCTTAACCACTACACCAATCTGGCTCTCAGTTTGAGAACATGTAAGCTTCACAGGACACAAGGGTGGAAACCCTGGGTTCAACATATTTACCTCATAATGTGCATTATACATCTACATGTCACAGTGTACTTTGGGAGAAAGAAGGGTGATCAGTTGACCTACCAGCTCTCTTCCATATCTATGTCACAATGCAGGTCTGTGGCCTTATAAGTTCCATCCTCCATCGCAGAAGGACAATCATATTTGTGTCTTCTTTTCGTAAAATTCAGTGTTAATAGAAATTCTCTTAATTCCTCGTTACTTTCTGCTGAAATTCACCAATCTGTTACTTTCTTCTTTTTTTAAAGGAGTTTGGAGTAAGTTTCTAATCAATTCTGTTTTGACCATAGAGAAGACTGAAGAGAGGAGAGGAGGGAAAAGAGATTCTGCAAAATTTCACTCGGCAGATGCTCAGAGGCAGCCAATGTCTTCCCAGACGTTCCTATCCTCCTGCAACAGCACCACCATGTGGTGTATAATATAAAACAACTGCAAGGGCTAAAAAGCTGCACTGATTTCTTTTCAAAGAGAAATCAAAAGAGAAATCCCTGTTTTAAAAGAAATAAGAGGAATAAATAAACAAGTGAATTTTGAAAAAAAATCCCTTTCTTATACCAACTTCAATACAGTTCAACTCGGAGTCTGTATTTAATTTCTTTTTAAAAATTCATTTGTGTCTTATCGATGGCTTTGGCTTTCTGTTTTTCATCACTGGTTTTGCAGATGTGTCATATATAACTCTAAGAGACACTTTAGTGAAGTGATTAAGTGCGTGGACATCTGGGAGAACTGGGTTTGATTCCCCACACCTCCACATGTAGCTGCTGGGTGACCTTGGGTCAGTCACAAGTTCTTGCAGAGCTCTCTCAGCCCCACCTACCTCACAGAGTGTCTGTTGTGGGGAGGGGAAGGGAAAGGAGATTGTAAGCTGCCCTGAGACTCCTTCAGGTAGTGAAGGATGGGGTATAAATCCAATCTCTTCTTCTTTTAATAACAATAACTCTCCAGAATTTCAGGCAGAAACTGTTTAACAGTATGCTTTTTAATCTGTGGGATGTTTTATCATCTACATAGCTAGTCAGGAGCCCGGTTGTGGGAGAGCCCCACCTAGCCACATCCACTACCTAAAAGCACCAGCAAAGGTGTTGGCGGGCCCCCTCCATCCACATGTTGGGAGCCCTTGATCTAATGGAATTGGTGCTTGGGATAAGTGATTACTACTTTCTTCTATGTTACTCAATAATGGCTCCCCACTGGTGGAATCAGCTACCGGAGGAAGTGCGAGCCCTGTGGGACTTTAACCAGTTCCATAGGGCTTGCAAAACTACCCTCTTTCAACAAGCCTATAAGGGACCCTGAAAGTGACATCTAGCCATCTGGATAAATATCTCACTGAATGTAGCACCTCTAATTTATTGTGGCTTTAAAAATTTTATGTAACTGTTTTAACTGTATTTATTAACTGTATTTTATCATATGAATTGTATAATAATCATGGTACACATCATGTCTTGTTAGCCGCCCTGAGCCTGCCTCGGCGGGGAGGGCGGGATATAAATAAAATTTATTATTATTATTATCATTACTGTTAATGCAACTCTTTGTATTAATTGTCCTCACCTTCTATACACCATTGCACTGTTTGCATTGCCATTGTTTATGATACTGTATCAAAAATGTATTGACTCGGATCCAGCGATGCGCAAGTGGAAACTTAAACAGTGCAGTTCTGTTTCTGAAAGATCTTGTGCAACAACTTTGTACATTATAGTCCTCAGAAATTGATTGTGCAGTGTCTTGAGGAAGAGAAAATGCAGGTGGAAATACAGCAAGTTTCACTTAACACAAGTGACTACTGTGATGTTTTTCTTGAGTCTCTGCTTGCCCAAGAGTTCTAGCAACTGTGGAAATTTTGTGCTGCATTCAACCCATAATGTTATGGGAATTCTTAGTGGTATGAAGGCCACTGGAAGAATGACAACCGAACCTAGGGTGATTTGATGGAATCTGAGATTGAAAATGGTAAAAAATGAATGGGTCCCCAACTTATAGTAAGTTTACATTTTCAAAACTGACTATATTGATAACAGACTGTGATTCTCCTACCCTCAAAAGCTGATCCTAGGATACGGTCAGAAGACACATACCGCAACCTTCTTGAAGCTAAGAAGATACGGCTCTGGTCAATAACAGAATAGGAAGACTGTTGGGAACTCTTATGGATGCTGCCTTGAGTTCCATTGTGGAAGAAAGATGGGACAGACATGCCATTGATAAACCAGCAAATACCCTGTTGCCCAGAAGGTATCATTGTTGCAGGTCTTCGTTCTTGGAAATAGTAGGATCAGAGTCAGTAGGATTGAGAGCCAGTTTGGTGTAGTGGTTAAGTACTCCTCCATTTGCACCTGCTGGAATGGCCTTGGGTCAGCCATAAGATTTCTTAGGAGTTGTCCCTGAAAGGGCAGCTGCTGTAAGAGCTCTCTCAGTCTCACCTACCTCACAGGGTGTCTGTTGTGGGGGGGGGGAGGTAAGGGAGATTGTGACTGCTCTGAGTATAGGGCGGAATATAAATCCAATATCTTCTTCTTCTTCATGTGATGGTCACACTGCAAAAGTAGAAATGCTCAGGCACAAATGAGAGAGGGGACTCAGTTACTTTGCCAGAAGTTTGGGATCCAGGCAAAACAGACCCCCTCCATGTCATTCTATGGGATCCTCCATCCCCCCCCCCCCCCAAGAGCAGCATTTCATGGAAATCAGTGCACTTTGGGTGGTGTGTGCATGGGGGGGGGGAGAGAGTTCTATTCTGTTTATAAAAAATTTAGTCTGGATCCAAAGGGTTAAAAAAAACTAGAGAGGGAAGGAGAAACAGTTAGCATTCTGCAGCTAGGCAGCTAGACATTTCCAATCAGACAATGTGGTATTCACTAATATAATACACAAATGTCCTAGTGGTAATCCTGTGGATGAAACCAAGTAGACTCTCTGGTTGGCAATAGTCTCAACAGAGAAAGTATTCACAGTCAAGAACTATTTGTCCATTAGTGATTAGGCATTTTATAAGATGTGGCTGAGCTTTAAAGCTTGCAACTTCGCTGAATCCAAAGGTTGGCAGTTGTAACAGAACTCCAGTGTCATGAGTTGCAAAAAAGTTTGTAATTCCCTCCTAGTCAGTGTTCTACATGTGTCTGAAATCCTTACAATATTCTGGTTAGACTGCTAACTGTCTTAAATATTTGAAACTTGAAACCAGCCTTTTGTTCTAGTTGCAGCTGAAGACATGATGCTATGCTGTCCTGTTGGATGAAGACCTTTGGCTAGGCTGGAAGGCTCGGTACCAATAAACATTTCACTTTATGGAAGCAGCAAGTAAGCCAGTCATACAAATGGAGACAGCAGACAGAAAATTCTAATGGAAAAGGTTTTTTTTAACAACAACAAAAATAAAAATAAAAACCTAGGAAGTAATAGAATTAAATGAAAGATGTAATTCTATGCACACACACTTGGGACTAAATCCAAAGTTGAGCTGGCTTCTGAGTATGCACACACAGGATTGGGATGTGAATTGCTGACAGAGGACAAATCTTAAATCATGTAGCCGAGAAGGTAACATCAGGAGAACTAGAAATGTGAAAAATTCTGGCAACCCTCCACAAGAACCTCACAATTTGTTTGAGTGGGATGTCATATTCAAGACTCTCGCTCACTCCCTGACCTGGATAGCCCAGGCAAGCCCTATCTTATCAGATCTTAGAAGCAGGGTCGACTGTGGTTAGTACTTGGATGGGAGACTGTCCTTGAAATACCCAGTCTGGAGACAGGGGCAGGCTTATTCAGCCACCTCCCTGAATATCCTCTGGGCCCCCAATAGGAGTCAGTCACTAGAGGTGCACACACATACACACACAACCCCCCCAAAACACACACTCCACAAACCCCGCCCCCCAAAAGACTTTCAATCACAAATGGATGCTATCAAATTTCACCTGTCTACTGATTTGACTGCCAAATCCTTATTTTATTTCTATCTTCTCATGTTGTGCTGTTTTCTCATTGAATTCCTACCCCATTAAATTCACACTATTTTGGATGTTATTTTCTAGATCAGCCAAATAGAACGGGCATTTAATGTATCAGTGCTGTACAAATGTCATTAAAAACAAAAAACGAATCAGGATCCTCATAAACAAACATGGATAATAACAAAAATAATGAAAATGGACATATCTGTACATTTTTAGTCACGAATTTAGGCTACAACAGAGGTGATAGATTTTCAAGGACTGTTCATTTTCCCATAACCCCACAGATCCATAGAACATTTTTTTCCCCTCCAGACCAATAATGGTCTGATAATGAAGGCTCTGAAATTGTGATTACTCACTCAGGGTAGATTCTAACTTATGAAAACTGCATGGTATCCAGGGCTTTTTTGGTAGGAAAAAACCTGGCAGGGACTCAGTTGCATATTAGGCCACACCCCCTGACACCAAGTCAGCCAGAACTGTGTTCCTGTGCATTCTTGCACACACAAAAAAGTCCTGATTAATATCCACAAAGTTTATTGCCTGAGCAGAACTGGTAGACCACCCCATATTTACTTAGCTTATTGAAAGCTAGTGTCCTTTAGAGATTAGACTTGGACCAGAAAGATGTAGGTTGAAATTCTCATTCTGCCATCAAACTGAGTAAAGATGGAAGTAAAAATACTAATTAAAAGAAATTACCAGAAGGCTCAAAAAGAAAAGAAACAATACATTGTGTAAGCTGTAGCACTCAATCTTATCTAATTCTCCTACAACCCCCATCCTACATGGCTTTACTCATGCAGGTCCCATGATCCCTCACACAGATTTTGTTAGGTTTAATCTTATACCCAGCAAAAATTTTCACCAGCAAAAAAGCTGGCTGGATCCAACCCATTATGTACATCCAAGGCTTGTGTGTTTACTGGATATTGAGAATTCTCTCCCAGTTTTGTAGAACTGTGAGTACAGTGCTGCCTTCCTTCAAAAGAGAAAATTTATTTGCAGTTGCAAACTATCTTCTAACTTTTAAAATGTCATCTCTTTAGGATTGGTATGTTTCTTCGTGAGGGGAAGTGCCGTCTAAATAAAAGAGAGAACAATCTCACACTGAGTCTGGATAAATGTTACAGTTATCTCACAAATGGTGTATTATTTCCAGGCATTCCAAAATAATCTAATTGTTCTACTGGTGAACTACAGATTTTTCTCAGTATGACACAGAACACTCAAATGTCAGGTCCTGACTCATGGTGTTTGGATGGCACAAACAAAAAAAAGTACCAATATGTTATTCAAAACTGACAACATTAAGTAAGGAATGTTGGGGAGGGCACAGATTGGTACAAGCAAGTAGAAAAAAAAAGATCGCAGGGCTGGGGAATAGCCTTGTCTGAGACACTGAAGGTTTACCGCTAGACAAAATAGAAAGAAGAGGGCAAGATGAATTTTAATCCATGTAAGTTTTGGTTTGCTTCTTTTTGGACATCAAGTCATGGCCGGCTTATTGCAAACCATGTGGAGTTTTCAAGGCAAGAGAGAGTAGGTTCAAGAGGTGGTTTGCCACTGCCTGCTTCTGAATCATGACCCTGGACTTCGTCGGTGGGTCTCCCATCCAAATACTAACCAGGGCTGAGTCTGCTTAGCTTCTGAAGTCCGACATGATCGGCCTAACCTGGGCTGAGGCAATCTAAGCGAATGAACATTAAACATCTTCATGTGCAAATAAAGAAATGTCTCTTCCTCGAATCTACTGCCCATTAATTTCATTCTGTTTTTCCCTACATCTAGCATTACAGGAAAGTGAGCTAAAAAAGTTCTTTCTTTGGTACAGCTTTTTGAGGAGCGTCATCCAGAACTTTTGTGATGTGGTGCAGCAGAATCCCCAGGGCAGGGCTTAGCACAACCGAGTCTAGCTGAATTACTTTTGATTTACATCAGCTCCGGAAGAAGAACATCTCCAAGATGTCCTTTGTGGCACCTGCTTTAATATACTCCAGTTCTGCTATCCAATTATTGCATTACGGAAGAACAAAAGATGTGCTAGTGCTTTTCACTTTAACAAATTGTTTGTTTCATTCAAGACATTGAGGGGGAAAGTCACAATTGGTTGAACCTCTCAGTTTTGCTGCTAGAAAATACACCTTAAGCAGGATTCCTTGTCATTCAGCTGATAGAAAACCATTCTGGCAGTTCTGTTGTCGAGTGAATTAACAAAATGACTCCAAACTATACTAATGTTTAACAGCTTTTTAATTTTTATTAGCAACACCAAGATAAGTTATTGAAGCATTGTTTTTAGTATTGTTTTACATTCCATTCAGAAGTGACCTAACTTGGAACTCCATATACATTTAAAGATAAAGTGTGACACTTATTCAGAAAGCAACAATTATTAAAACTTACATGCCTTCATTACCAGGAAACCTTAATATATTTTCTAATTACTTCCAACAATACTCTATTTCAAAGCACATGATAACCCAGTAGAAGTTTACACATTTCACTTCAATCACAGGTTTGAAACTGTGGCTGTCAGAGTGTTTTTTCAATGAATTTCACTGCCATTTCTTGGTTAATATTGGAAAAAAAGAAAGAAAGAAAAGGTACAACATTAAACTGGAAGCATTTCTCAAAAGAATATGAAAAAAGATAACTACAATCATTCTTTTCCCGCCTAAAGTATTACAAAATTTTGAAACTATTTTAAAACTCAAGTAGAAATGACAATAAATAACCTTTTTAAAAGGAAGTTTTTTTTTCACTTTTAATGGCAGTCCGATCTCTTAGACTTATATGCCTATGTAACAGAACATTATTACAAAGCCTTTGATTTTGTATTGCTGCAATAACATGTTATAGTTAACACACATATTAATTCCTACATTTTGACAAATATATAGAAACCCCTTTCTCTGCTTTAAAGAGTTAACAGAGTAACAGGTAATTTACATTGACCCTCAATGATACAATTATCAAGGAACATGTGAGGAAAAAGCAGCAATTCAGAAATTCAGCAATTTAACATATTTTTACAATAATATATTCAAAATAATGGAGATTTCAAAGACAAATATTCTTTCTGAAAAGGGCTATATGTGTAAAAAAAAGTGCTGCGTAAATTATTATTTTTTAAAGGGGGGGAACTGTCTTGGGGGACTGGTTGTGGGCTGCGATTCTATATACTCAAGTGCAGGTCCAACTGATTTCAATAAGAGTTGCACATATTTTGGAATGCTTTCTAAGGCATCATGCTATGGAAAATTGTATGGTCCTGTGATTCCAATGAGATTCAAGCCATTAGTCTAGAAGGTCGGCAAATCCATCTAAGAGGGCATGGGGTTAGCCTACAGTGCAGACTGAATTCTGAAGACCTTTGAATTGGAATTTATAACCTGTATTTGAGAAATATACTTTTAGACCAGAATAGCACAGACTCTAGGGCTGTCATCACACACACTAAATAATGCACTTTTAGTCCACTTTCATACTGGATTTTGGCAGTTCACACAGTAAAATCCAGCTGGAAAGTGCATTGAAAGTGGATCGAAAGTGCATTATTTAATGTGCATGATGGAGAGAATCAGAGCTTTATGTCACCTTCCAGTCTGTTGTTAGATATATTATCCCATTGCTGGAACTGAAATCACACTTACCCCATCACTCGTCTAGTTTTTAAGATATTGGATGTACTGGCCATATGAATTCACACACGCGCGCGTGTACACACACACAGGCAAGCTTAAGTCTGTTGAAATGTATGGGCTTAAATACTGTGTTGGTTGTGGACTCAGATTTCAGGAGTAATTCTAAAACATGCTTACTTCTCTGTAGAACCAGCAGTGCTCGGGATGATAAAGAGCCATACTGCCATTGGTGTATGTGCCCTTTTATGCGCTGTGGAGTGGAATGTGCTTACAGGCAGAGAGGGGCAGGTAACAGAGTTGCAAGAACTCCATGGAGAAGCATAAAGGCTTGCTTTGGTCCGAGCACCATCAGATGCACACGAGATCTTTGTCATTTAATCCAGAGTAACTATGGTTCTTTTGTTCCACACTCATCATCGCTAAAATGAATGAGGAGTTCTACTACGTGGGAGGAGAGGGCAAATAAAATCACCTTGTAAAGAGTGTGGAGAATCCACCCTCTCACTGCTCTTTCAATCCCGATTCTAAATCACAAGAGGGTGGTTAAAGGTTGTTAGGGGATACATAATCTGCATTACCCAGTTCTGAGCATGCACATGGGGAATGCTGTATTTTTAGTGACCCTTGCAATATCTTAATTTAGAGTTGGGGGGAATAAAAACGAGCACTGAGAATGGCGAAAACGTAACAGCCTTAGCATGGGCCTTGCTATATAATCAGAGTCTTAGCGTAACATTAGATGGTCACATGATACGTTAAACATAAAGATAGCCAAGAAACAAACAAAAAAGAAGAAGAAGAAAACACTTAATAATGCGAGGGGGGTAATAGTGTGAAAAGCCAAAAACTGGGCACTTCGTTTCTGCTTAGGAAGTCACTGTTGATTCCGACAGTAGCTTTTTGAGCCAAAAATGTGCAGCAAAAAGGAAAGTAACATAAACAAGGCTAAATGTCAACAGTGTTTGCAGACTTACTGACACCATCCATTTGTTTGTACTGAAATGACTAGCGAACCATTTGGCAAATACAACGCTCGGCTTAGACCAGCCCGTTTTATCCAGGAGTGCAAACTTCATTGGGCTGGCTGGCATTCGACTTAATTAAAAAAGGAAGAAAGCCATATGAGTTTGGTTGGAGATTGCCACGCAAATAGCAATGCATTATCCACAACAGCAGCTGAAGCCCTTAATAACTCAGGCCAGGTTCTGATCTCGGGCAACACAGACAAATACCAGGAGTGACTTCATTAAGAAATAATTTCTAATGAAAAAGAACTTTGCATCAGACCAAAGACCCAAATAAAATGGGTGAAAATTTGAAATTTGAAAGGAAGAAAAAGTGCCCCAAACATGTGAATAAGCCTGGAAAAGAAGTGTGCTGAATAGGAAGGCTGGCAAGAGTGGGTCATCTTTATGTTTCAGATCATGGTGACTGTTCCTAAAGAGACTGCTAATAGTGCACATTGAAGAACAATTGCTATATTCAATGAAAGGGGCCTGGGCACTAGGCATGCATAAAAAAGAAACACATTCTTCTGCTCTGAGAAAGAAGTGGAATTGCCCTTTTTTAAATAACATTGCCATAGTTCTTTCATGGCTGCCATATATCAAAGAGATTGAGAAAACAAGCCTTGTAGAGAAATTATCTAGTTTTAGTGTTGCCAGGTCCCCCTGCCATCAAGGCAGGGGGATTTGAGGGGTGTTCTGGGGTGGGCAGGACATCCCTGATGACATCCCTTTCAAAACCATAAGAGTTTGCCCAAAATCCAGAGCATTGCTGCACAATGTCTCCGGTGTGACAGCATTACTCAGACATAAGTCATCACATTGGGGATGTTGCACTGCAACCTGTTTGGGGGGTGGGGTTTCCCCCATTGGCCACATGGCTGGTGGCAGATCAAAGACCCCCAAAACAGGGGACCTGCTGGGAACTGGGGGCCAGCCATCTTATCTCTTTTTGTTGCCCCTCTCTTTTCATCATAGTGTCTTGAATCCACCAGATTTCTATGGACACAGAGAGACAATCTTTGCTAATTCCACCATTACACTGTAGGGCTCCAACCTCCCACTTGTGCTGTTCCTAGGGCTTTCCTGGGAATCTACATGAGGGGGAAGTAAGGAAGGCAGAGCACACTGATGAAAATCCGTTCTGTCTGCATCAATATTCCGCTGGATCCAAGCCCATGTCCTGAATGAAGGGGCTGAATGAAAGGTAAGCCATGAAGTTGATAAGGGGTTAAGCTACAGGGTTAAGCCATTGCGTGATAAACTTGTCTTGTCTTGTCACTTTTTCCTGTGATAAAAGCACCAGTGGGTTGACCTGTGATATCCATTCAATCAACCGGGCTGTCATGATGGAAGGAGAAACCCTGAGATGTGACTGAACAAGGCACTATTCCACATTAGATCATTACCTAATCCACTGATAATGGAAGAATGACACTAAACTCGTCCATTTGTTTGAAGCTAACATCAAGGTGTTTCTAGGAGTCAACCCATGGCAATAACAATTTGCCAGTTCAGATGACACGACTACCCTGCCTGTGGCAGCAAAAGGGGGGCACATCTCAACTCCCTGCCCACAAGCAATCTGGCCTACTTCTAAAGCCAATGGACATCCATGTACTGCTGTATCATCTTAAATGGAGCACAGGTACACATGATTAAAGATTAAAATGTATCTAGCATTTCAAGGCAAGCATACTGAGTCCACTTTTGCCCAATCAGAAAATATAAATAAATAAATAAATCAGAAAACATGGCAGCATGTGCACTCTTGGGTGGTGCACGAAAGGCCACAAAGTATAGCAAGCTCCCGTCCCTCTTCTAGTCCTCCCCATGTGTAACCATATTATCCAAACTAGCCCATTAGAAGAGAAGCTAACACAGAACAAAGCAATGAAGTTTTTAGTAGATGCTAGTAGCAGCCAATAGGGATAGCCAAAGCTAGCCCTGTTTTGTCAGATCTCAGAAGCTAAGCAGGGTTTGCCCTGGTTACTATATGAATGGGAGACCACCAAGGAAGTTCCAGATTGCTACGTTGGCAAAGCACTTCTTTGTCTTGAAAACTCTATGGGGTCACCATAAATTAGCTGCAACTTGATGGCACCTTCCACCACCAACACAACAGTTATTTGGTACTTCTAAAGGGGTATTTAATAATGGCATTTGAATCAAATCAGTATTATAAGAGTGTGTTTGCAATCACAGTGTAGGGAAACCTATGAAAGACTGGATATTTCAACTCACTTTTTTTTTTGCACATTACAATACTAAATCAATATTGGTTAGGGGAGGCCAAATGGCACCAGAAATAAAAGCAATATTCTGTTCTACTATAGCAGTTAATGAAAGACAAACCATGACTTCAAGCTTCAAAGAAACCTGCTAATATGGAAAATGTGTTTTTGCTGGACATTGGCTTTTCATGTGTCTGACATTCTTCTTTCAGAATCTATACAAGGTGCTTTATAAGCTATTTTTAATTTATCTTTATAATATCTGATTAAGGCCAGTAAACATCAGTTTACCAATGGAGAGATAAGTTCAACTGAGATACTAAAATGATATCACCAAGCAAAATTGGGATGTGGTCATTGAATCGGCCTGTTGAAGTTTAAGATCAGTGGATTTGTGTTGCAACTTCATATACAATCATAGGGTTACTTCAACTACCATCTAGTTTAAGACAGCATAGTTCATAAAACATGTGACATACATATTGTGTTCGAAACTGACATTACAAACTTAGTGTTCTGGAGATCCTTTATATTAACATGAGGCATCCCACTGCATAAGAGTTTGTTTTAGACTGAACAGGAGAACAACAAACCACAGAGGAAATCATAAGTAGTAAGCTGGTTAAAGTACACAAACTCCTGAATTTTTGCAGAGACATTCGCTAAGGCCTTGGGTTAAAAAAAAAAGTGAGCTACAGACCTCTCCCTTTTGCATTGTGTTGGACACATATCAATTCAACCAACTGTTATTTCTACGAATCATTAAATTGTCCTTCCATTTGCTTATCAATGTGTCCCATTCCAACTTTGTGAAAATGAACAGAACATGAGACAACTGGTGGGTGAAGAAACCACTGGCAACCACAATGACCAGTAAGCCATCAAAGGTGCCACTCCCCCCCCCCCCCCCAGCCCCGGAATGCTTCTTCTAAATGGTGTAAAAAAATGGATCCAGAGAGGTCAACCTGAACAGCTTTTGTAATGTCTGAGAAGGGCGTATGTCTTAATGCAAACCGAAATTATTCGCTGCACAAATGTTGTGCATATAACCTGATCCATATTATTGGTTTCTAAGATAAAATAGATAAAAACCAAGTCTGGATCAATTGCTATTGTAAGATGGAGCATGTGAGTTAACCCATAACGAGCTCGCTTAAACACATCCCCAAACAAAAGCCAAGCAGTGCCATCGATTCTTGAATGTTTCTCATGCCCGGCATGAAGGTGAATGTATATGATAACAAAAATGGGGGGTGGGGGGAATGGTGGTCTTCGGACACTCAAAGATAAAGCTAGGAACTTCAAAAACAGTAGACTAGTCTTGATGAACCAGTAGCCACATTTTTTTTTTCTGAGCTGGGAGTCAGAAAGGTTTGACTGAGATGGCGGAGTCCTAATCAAAGGGGTTGGGGGGAGATCAGAACATGACACCAGTATTAATAGACTACTGCTGACTACAGAACATCACATACATATTGGGTGAATCACTCACATTTAAACATTCATTGTGGCAACGGGATAACATCAAATGTCAATAGATAGAACAAAAACTACAGATGGCAGATTTTCCCAGTTAGTTAACATCTAAGCTAAACTATGCACAGCTAAACTTAACGAAAGAGTTGCCACTGTTCAACAAGCCGATTCGGTACAGATGTTAGCTTCAGCATAATTTCTGGAACATCTCTGTGCATACAAACTGCATGAGCATCGTTTGATCTACATAGTCCATAACCTAAGATTTTTGATCATGTGGAGACTCTGTTCAGAAGTTGTGCTTAACACATGTGAGGACTGGAGCCAGCAGGCATGATCTCATTTCCCCCCTTGGAAGTGCAAGGAAAAGGCTGGAGTAGGCACTTGCACAGTAGGTCAAGCATACTGTATTTCTTGCATTTCTGCTTGCAGAAGATACTGCATTCAATTTCTGAGCACTGGAATATATAAGGAGGCAAGTGCTAGGTGTTGCACAAGATTGTACACAAGAGGAACTGTGCTAAGACCATTTTTGTTTCTGTTTGTGTACTGCATATACAACTCATGTATCTGGCATGTATCCCCGTATGCAGTATCCCCACCCCCAACATATATCTGTTCTACATAGTTCTCCAAACCCTGCTGGGCAGAGACATGGTTAGGAGATGCTGGACAATTAAAAGTGGTGAAACAATATTAATACTAATAATATTAACAATAGTATGGTGGGAGTATGATAACACTTCAAATGAGTAAATCAGTATGGTTCTCAAACTTTGAACACAGTTTTGGCCCCAAATTAGGAACTGGGAAACTTTAAAGTTTTAGGATTTGTTTTTTTGGATGGCCCTCTTTTTATAATCATGAGGCTGAATAGCTATTAAAAGGAGGGAATGTGGGACTTTTAATCTGCATAACATTAGCAGCTGTCAATATTTTTCAAACTGTCAGAAATCCCATAGTGGTTTTCTTCTTTTTTTGACAACTTGGAAAACATTCTTTGCACCGCATAGTTATTGGTGCTGTGCTCAGAAAGACACACTTTGGAGTATGGAGCCATCCTGAAGGGTCCTCTGTGTCTTGGAACCAGACACGTGTCATTTTGCTGAATTTATTGGAATCCTGCACCTATCTATGACTTGGCATTTTGAATATTAAGAAGCCAGTGGGTGAACATTTGGTTCAATCATCGGTAGTCTTTAGAGGCAGGGTTTGGAATACCGTGAAGATGGTTTGGTAAGATACAAAGCAAAAGGAATGCTGCTGTTCTCTTCCAATCACACACCCACTTTCTATACCTGAGCCTTAGAGCAGAAGAAAAATAATGGAGGGAAGTGGGGGAGGGAGCTCTATGCATCATTTTCCCTACATTTATTATAATTTGATTTTAACTTCTATTAAATGGACTTCTGGCTCAGTGCAATGATCTCCAGTTTAACAAATCAGCAATACTACATTTTCCTGAATAGCTTTTTGATTTTTGTTTTGAGTTGTGCTGTACAGGTAGACCTTGATTCATTAAAACGTCAAAAGTAGAACATGTGGCATTCCACCGTTACTTTTCCCCCACCAAATTTTACACTGGGTTAATTTAATAATATTATGCTGTGTACTTTTGTACCCAGGAATTCCAAAATCCACCATAGGAATTCCAAAATCCCCATCCAACTAAGATTTCCACTGGACTCTATCTTCAAATTCAGAAGGGCATACAGAAGATTGGAAGCCACACATATACAGCTACTCCCGTTCATGGCACCTTGACCAGGGCCCCTAGAATTTTGCACCCCTACCCTCTACTGGCTCTCATGATACCACTGATTTCCATTTCTCCTGACCATCCATTTGGATGATGGCATATCAGCCTACAATACAGACATTATTCTTTACTTCATCAAACTGTCCTGATGCAGAAAATGGTATGCATTTGGATGCAAATATTGCTTGTCTTGGGGCAATTTCACGCATTACATTTTCAGGTATGCTGTTCTAAGAGTACATCTGGTAGTGTACAGTGAGAATTTGGCAAATGCATGTTTGCAAACACATGTTGTCATTTATGTATAAGGAGGGGCAAGGCTGGCCCTGTAAGAACCCACTATATGCTGTTTTGGGGTGCCAATGACATGCCTGAAAATTGGTGTGACAGGACAATCAAGCATGAAAATGAATAATGTAATGACCTTTTATTCATTTGTTATTCCCACTGCTATGTATAAACAAAAAACAACAACAAACAGCCTGGTGCTTTTCTTATTCCTCCATGTGGACTTCAAATACTGACATTAAAACACAAATTTACTTAGATTCTCTAACCTGATGCATATGAAAGCCCCAGGTGTTCACTGAATGTGGGGAGACACGAGAGTGAGTATGCTGCCCTGCTCCCTGCTACCATAAGATCACCCAGGGCCAGATCTGGGGGGAGGGGGGCAGAGGGGGGTGCTTGCCCTGAGCGTCAATGGAGGTGGGCCGCCAAATTGGGTATGGAGTCCATTGTATTCTATTGGACCATAAGACAGAATGGCCCATAAGGGGGTGTGATTTTTTAAATTTTGCCTCCCCTCAAAAAACATGTAGATTCAGTCCTGAGATCACCTGACCCCTGCAGGGGTAATCACACAGAGCAAATAGCTACACTCACTCCCCTTCCCTTTGGAACATCATTGATCACAAGGAGGCAGAGTTCATATGGCCACTTCCTATGTGCGGTTGCCCCTGAAGATTCCCACATGATTGTATGGAAAGAGGGGGGAGGGAGCTGCACTCTTGTTTCCTCTCCCCCCCTCCCACACATGTAGTGAATGTGTGGGGTTGGTCCTATACAGCAGATTTCTCTCTCTCCCCAACAAAAGAGGACTGAAAGTCACACTGGAAAGGGTTCCTTACTCAGCCAAAACCCACTGCATGTCTGAGTTTCGAGGCTTGCATGACAGCAGCTCACACAAGAAATAAAAAGGGGGAATTTAAATCAAATTACAGTAAACGAAAAGCAGCTTAAGATGGCCTGTTCCTTGCTGAACTCAGGAAACCACTAAGTGGTGACAGCACATTGGAGCTAACGAATCCGAGACTTGTCATATGCTTTGGATAAGCAATACAATTATGTGCCACCAACATGATGGTGGCAGCCATGCTTACTGCATGATGGACCTCTTCAAATAACCTGGAAAATATGATATAATAGGGGACTTCACATAACCTAGATAAGGGAAACATGCAACTTCAGAACTTCAAAAATCATTGGTCACTGGGGAAAGTGGTTATATGGATCAACTCAAAGACAATGGCATACCTAGTGAGGGTGGTTATGTTTAAATTTGAATATCTGCAACTAGGGTATTAATTGGGTGGTCTGGTATTTGTATAATTTCTTGTCAGGACACTGAAAAAGCAAATTGCCTAGGGTTTTTATGTTTTTTGTTTTAATGAGAAGTTATTGTTTGGAAGTGTGATTTTGGAAATCCCTGTAAAAATCTAACTATGCACAGCAATTGCTCACTGTCTTTTTATGATTTATAAGCTCCTTGAGCATGCTCCATACACCTTAATTCAACACAAAAGGAGGGGAGTTTGGGGGAAGGACAGCTAGATTTGGGAAAGACTCCAGTGTTTTTCCTCAGTTCAAATGCTGAAAAGTTTGCAAGTTACCACATCAGTTTAACAACAAAAAAAAACCTGATAAAAATGGAGCAGCAGATGTCCTGATCACATAATCTTAAATACAAACATCTTATATAACTGCTAATCTAATTTAAAACTACATGATGCATCTTTTTTTTTTTAAAAAAGGCCAGGGCCACACATAAAGGCCACATATGCTTGCATGGAACACCATCGTAACAATGGAGATCCATGCATTGTAACAAAGTAGTGGGTTGGATCCAGCCAGCTTTTTCACTCAGTCTCATCCAATCCCCCTCCATCCCACAACCCCTATCCTACATGGCCTTTGACCACGTACTCCCATGATCCCCCAGCTGTAGAATTGTTGGTGTGACCCATTCTTCCCTTTTTTTGCCAATTGAATTTTTTTTAAAAAAAAAAAAATGGCAGGATCCAACCCAGTATATTTATTTCATCACATGGTTTTTGAACATTTTGAAAGCCGAATTTACCAACAAACACGATTAGGCATACTTAGTGATTTTGTTTGTGTGTGTTTTTTTTCTTTTCTTTTCTGAAATGGTCTGAAAGAAGGATGCTAAAACTTACCACACAAGTCAGGTCTCTTGATGCAGCCACTACTTCCTGTGCTACTTGCAAGTCCATTAAAGGCTGCTAAGCCATCAGAGCTGTAGGCTCTTAGGACTGACAGCATGTTCACTTGCTTCTCCAGGACCTGTGAGCTTTGAGCTTGATCCGGTTTCATTGCACCTTGTACAGCTTCATGGGGGGAAAGCAGATTCTGACTGTGCCACGGCTTTTCAGATGTCGGTGGTAACGGTGATATTAGTCCTTGTGACGTTTTTGAGGCAGCAGAGCCTGGCCTGTTTTCCCCTCTGTCACCACCATCTTTGTTTAGAGCGGGCAACTGTTTGCTCATAAGATCAGATTCTGCGTCAACGTCATCATCGTCTACAGTTTCTTCCTTGGAGGACTCCATATCTTCAGAGGAAGCAATGTCTGACAGGTCGTCAGTAGCACTTTTATTTACAGAGTCAGAGAGTAGAACACTTGGGTCATCTCCAGGTTGTGTTTTTAGGTCAGGTTCATTAGCGGTACAAGAGTTTTGTGCTCCAACAACCCCAGAATAAACACCAAACTGCTTGTAGAAGTCTGCTGCAAAATTACAAAAAGTGGAATCCATGTGACCGGGCCAAGCAGTATTTTTTTGTTCTCCTGGTGTGTCCTTGGATCCTTGGTTCATTCTTTCAGAAACCGAGTCCATTTGGCCAATAAGATTGGGAACTGTTGCATCTTTGTTGGATTGCATGGAAGCTGGCAGCAAGCTGGCTTTATTGGCTGAAGCAATGACCTCCCTAGGTGGATCTTTACCATTCCTGGTTGATCCTAAAATACTGTCTTTACGTTTAGCTTTGCCTAAGTGATTAGCTTGAAGATGAAGAGCCATTAACTCCATAGAAGATGTTGTAAAGGAACAAAACAAGCAGCCATGCCAAGCAATATTGTCTTGGACTGTAACTGAAGAACCTGGAAGACTGGCTGCATCAGGCCTCACAGACAGATCAAGAGGCTCATACTGTGATTTTTCTGTTTTTCTGTGTTTACTAGGTACCTTGTCCTCACCACTTTCTGAAATCAGTGATTTTGCAGAAAGGCAATCAGTCAGGACTTTTTCCTTCATTTCTTTTTCTTTCTTCAAGGAACTGAGGACAAAGTTGTCCATGAAAGCTTGAAGTGATCCTTGGAAATTCACCCCATTTCCAACCATGCTATGGTAAGTTCTGCCAAGTTCAGAAAATCGTGTTCCTTTGGAAGATATGTCAGAACCCTTGATACCATCAGGAGATACTTCAGAAGACATGCCGATTGTGTGGCCTGGATGATCTCCTGAAGAAAGCAACCCTGGTGACCACTGCTGGGATCCCATGCCGCTTCGGAAATCTATACCTGGAAGACCCTTAAAGGTACCTCTCAGTACTTCAGGCCGAATAAACATTGATCCTTTGCTTGACGTTTCCTCTTTGTGTTCTTGACTTTGAGACTGCCCAGAAAGTGGCCCTGCTCCATTCTGCCGTTCCCGGTGGTGTCGTTCCAAATGGTATTTGAGTGATGCAGATTGAGTACCAGCATAATCACAGTGGGGGCACTTATAAGGTTTTTCACCTGCAGTTATTGAAAGACAAATGAGCATATTAAGATGAGTACCTGAGAAACATTAAACGGTTACATTTCTAAAACAGTCACATGCAAAAACAACAACACTCTTAGTCTCTATTTTTTTCTGATGTTGGGTTCTTTAGAACAAATAGTAGATTTTTTTTTAAAAAAAAGCTTTCTAGAAAACTCAGAACCGTCATACCCTGCACACTGTTAACTATCTTTCTGTTAACCTAACAGGTTAAAACTGCTATTGAATTAAAAGCAAAGGTTACAAAAATGAAGAAAAAAACTATTCCACCACACTGATCATTAAAAGTGCAAGCAGGAGGGGGGGGGCATTAGCGGAGGGAAGAACGGGGTAAAAAGAGAGACGAAACATGTAACAAATGGATGACTACAATGTTTTTGTGTATACAATAGCACTAAAAATTTGTTTAAATTATACACATGGAAACCATTTTTAAACCTAAAAATTTTATGGCACTGTTACGCAAGACTGAAATGAATGATTTAAGTCTTGCTCTGCAGTAAATCATGGATATAATTAGCAAATGGCATTCTGCACAAGTAATTTATCATTATTTGGAGGGCACCATTCCAGAAGGATTCAAAGATCTGCAGGCCTGCTGCATTGTTTCCAAATAAAGAACTATAAATATAGTTTCCATAAAATATTAATAACCATTACAGAGCATTACAATCGCATTGTGTAAGAACATATAGTTAAGATAAAAAAGTAGTCAGTAAAAATTAAAGCGAAAACGAGCAATAAAAAGGTACAAAATATATTTAGTTTCTGCGTTTGAAATTAACATTATCTAGTGTTTTTTTTTGCAGTGCTTTAAATTTGCACTAATGGTACCTCTAATGCTCCGGTAGTAAAATGTGTAATTTACCTCTAATAAGCACTTTTCAACAGAGTAAGGATTGGCTTAAGCAGTGTTTTAAAACATATAAGATGATCTTCATGAATTAAATATATATTTCAGATTCAGTGCTTAAACTTGTACGGCTCTGTCTGATTTAGAAGAACTCTGGGTGGCATAGTATAAATGGGAAATATTTACAGAAAATCACACAGATACATCCGGAAGGAGGAAAAAAGAAATATGTCTAGATAAATGTGCATTTAAATGTATACTCAACACTTGTTAGCAATCAAGAGTTCCCTTGCAGGCCTGAATGCTGGGGTAGTCATTGAAAGAGACAAGAGTTTGACAGTCCTGGAAGCTTCTTTTAATAGTGCCCTGTCAATAACAGCAATTATTTCTCTAAGCAACCTAAACAACAAGGAACTATTTTCTCTCGTCTGCTTTCTTTCTCAGAAATGATCTAAAAGCCAAGGCAAGCCATCTGTGAACTATGCCCTAAAAATATTGTTATTGTTTGTACATCTCTTCTATGCATAGCTTCTACACATAGCTTCTACACAAGCACACACACACAAAGACACCAAGCTGGGAATTGCACTTATGTATGAAAGTCCTTATGTACGAAAGAACTATACATTTCTAAATTATTTGTAAATTAATGTCACGCTTCAAGATTTCTATGTTATGGCATACAAAAATTATAGGAAGGTTTTGGCAGAAGTAGGTGGGAGACTCAATCTATGAACATCAAGATCCGCAGAGCCTGTAAGACCGAATTGTTTAAGCAGGCTTTTGCTGTTTAATTGAAAAAGGGCTGCCACCGGACATCTTATAGAATGCTGATGATCACAGTCGAGAATTCAATATCGCTTATATTGTACTGAAGCAGCGCCACAGAATGGTTTTAAAACTGAAATAAGTAAATTATGGTTTTATATGTTTTATTGGACTGATTGTATTGTATGATGTTGTGAGCCGCCCTGAGTCCGCTTGCGGAGAGGGCAGGATATAAATTGAATGTAATAAATAAGATGTTTTTGCCACTGGTTGCCACATCTGGCAAACGGCAAGTCCCATAATGTTTCTCACTTTCTGTCACATGGTGTATCCAAAAAAAGAATGTGCATCTCTCCCCTGGGTTGGGGATGGGGTTACCAGATCCGAAGAAAAAGTCAGTGAGGGACTTACTGAGATGCTCTGAGAGTAGGGAAGGAGTATGCCATGCCTATGTCACCTCTGGGTGATGTAAGGACACTGGAGGCAACATGCCTACATCACCCAGAAATGATGTAGGCATATTGGGGATGTTGGGGGGGGCACTCTGGTTTTGTGGCAAAACTTTATGGTTTGAAGCTAATTCTACCACAGAATTTTCCCCAAAACCCAACGCATCACCTCTCCCAATGTCACCAACATGCCTATGTTACTTCCAGGTGATGTAGGCACATAATGTTATTTCCAATTTCTTGTCTGTTGGGGGGTAATCCTGGTGGCCATTTCCCTCCCACTTTCTGATAGCCCTGGCATGGGGGGGGGGGCTCCAAACTGGGAAATCCCCCACCCCCAATTGAGGACTGGAAACCTGAGTCGGGGAGAGAGGACAAATAAGGATTCATGCATAATTGAAGCCTACACTTCTCTTATGTGGGACACATTCACTTGTTCTGTTTTCAAATGTGGGGGCACATGGCAGAATATGTGGGAACACGTGTGTTTCTGTGTCTTGAATGTTTCAGAGTAAACCATCTCATGGAATAACTGTCCCCATAATTTTACCAAGAGCGGTGTCTGAACAAATTATCTGGTACACTTGCAGAAGCCAACTCACCCCTTAAATTCAAGTGAAAGGAAAGGAGTGTGCTTAGAAAACCAAAAGGGGTTTCCATTCCCCAGACAGGGTGGGAGATCTTCCAATTTTGGGGGCTTCTGCCCTCCACTGGCCCCAAACAGTGATGTCCCCAACATGATGTCATCGTGTCTGAGATGTTGTATGGTGACACTCCAGTTTGAGTGCAAAACTCTATGGCTTGAAGGCAATTTTACCATACTAACTGGAGCTAAACAACCATGACTTTCACAAACTGGTTTATCAGCACCTTCTACAGTGCCAGTGCCCTGGCCTTTTGTTCCAAACATGAAGCGATCAAGTGAGCTCTAAGTAGCAGCAGATCTGGACAGAAGTACTGGATTTTCTTCACTTAGCTAAATAAGTTAATTAACTTTGCCTACAAGAGTTTCTTTGCATGATGCCACTAGGGAAAGGAGGGAATAAGAAACATGGCAGCATCTTCAGAGGACATACAGATCAAAATGAACCCCAATATACTACTCAGGCACTTTGCAAATATTTTCAAAGGTGGTATGTGTGACTTCATTGGTTGGACTTCACCCACCAGAATGATGGCTTACATAACTGTACCAAACAACTGGGACAAAGTTAAAGGATTTTTTTTTTTAATGTTCCACAGCAGTTTTGACTGAATCCTTCATACCACAAAATATAAAGGACGCATGCTGGCCTGTAAGACCAACCTCATCATTAACGGTGAAAGGGTATGTCCATAGTTTATTAAATCAGTCCCACTTCGGTTCTGTTCTTAGGACCATTTTTCTGTGTACAAAGTCGGTAACGCAACAGCTAGCAGATGGTGGTGTAGTGGATCCTTAAATTCACTTAACTAAAAAAAACACACAACAACAACCCTGTCTGCCCCTGAATCACCAATGCTGCCCTTGCTTACTGCATGTATATAATGTGTGGGTGGCCCCTACACTGAATCAATGGATCCACCTTGTGGAAGTGTAGTTGATGTGAGGTGGTACTGCACACTGTTGCATTATCTACATATGCTACATAGTCTTATGCAGCAGAAACCAGAATTGTCAAAAAAAGAGAGAGAGAGAGAGAGAGAAACAATGAAATAAAGATACAATTGTCTCTCAAAATAAATTCAAATACTGAAGAGGGTTTTTAAAACACTTGTTTAAACACTGGTGTGGTTATTGATAACCCATTTTATCAATGGTAGAATGAATATATATTTATGTTTTTTTGGGGGGGGGAGAAAAAGAACTGCAGTACAGTTTAATTAGTTCATTATTATGCCTCTTCCTACTCGGTGATTTCTTTTATCATTCTAATCACTCACTTCACACTTTTGAAACCAAATGGAATATCAAAGGTTCTGTGGGATTATTTTTGGATCAAGCACATGTTCCCCACATAGTTCATCTGTTTGTCAGAAATACCAGTTGCATTCTGAATTTCTTCCCTCCTTTGCTATTGTGGCTCAGAAAGAGGAAAATCAAAGACAAAGACAAAGGTAGACGAAGATTCTATATACCCTTGTCGTCTGGATTTTTTAGAATACCTTCTGCTGTAGCATACAACAGACAGCATAGTGTGGTAGTTTTTTTTTTTTTTTTTTTGCAAAGCTATATAATTGAATTTAAATCCTATCTCGGATATTTATTTAGTCTTCCCACACGTCTTTACATAGTTAATACTGGGAGAAATGAATATGGATGCTCCTTAGCTCGGATGCTTCAGTACATTAATATAAACTGTACACCAATTCCCCCAAAGCATATATATGTTGCAAACCTGAAGACTTTTTACACAGCTGCTTATTGCTAAACAGTGTCTTGTCCAGAAGGGGACAATCTGTGTCTCTAATTGCTGTCAGTGAAGCTGAGATTCATTATGTGACTTTCCCATTAAAATGTGAGCATTAATTTGTATAATGAAATATCACCCACTGCAGTGTTCATTAGCCATGCCCTACTGTATACGCCACATTGTTAGCTACCTAGAAACTGTAGTTAATTTCGCTAATGGATATTTCCCTACTTAGTGTTTGGTAGGAAATTTATACTGTAACATTACCTCTTAAACTTTTAAGGAAATTTAAATTCAATCAATTATTTCCAACAAAAGTTTGGGATGTCATTAAGTCGAGAAAGGCAAGTGGTGCGATGCTAAGGATGGGGTTACTGGGAGAAAAAAAAAGGGAAATGAAAGAAAGGTCCTTTTACCTCAACTTAGAAAATGGAAGAATAAAAGATGTGCAATGCCAAAAAATTGTCGCTCCTTTTGGAGCTCGTACTGCTATTTCTCTCAATTATTCATATAGCCCATCTCCCATCCAAATGTTTTCAGTAAATGGCAATAGTCAAGCTAATTTCTGGAGGGGGAAAAACATGAACTGAGCTTATTTTAATGCAACTTCAATTTACAGGGCATTTCCACAGTTCAGTTTAAAGTTAATCAGCCCAATTTTCAGAACAGAACACCGCTCATGGTTGCAACCAACAATACAGATCCATTCTGCACTTAGAACAGTGGTTTATCTATCAATGGGTTATCATCTCAACTGAATTGTGATGGACCAACAATATGCATGGTGGGGAGATTCCTGCTAATTACCTTGGAGAGAGAGAAAGGATCACAAAAGGCAAGGGGGAAAACTAGCAAAGCAAGGAAGTGAAGCATGGGCCATCTAGAAAAGGATTCAAAAGTTACTCCCAGGAAACTGTTCTTAGGATAACACTGCAGATTATCCGTGTACAGAAATTCTTCTGTGAGTCTTACAAAGGATTAATTTATGAATATTACCTTGATTAGTCACTATCTATAGACATGGCATAAGAAAGGCATGGCGCTTCAAAGAACCCAGGTATTCACAGGAAAATGGCTTCTGTAAGAACTGCTGGAACTCTTTATAAGAAACAGGTGCTGGGAGTACCAAAAACACCAGTTGGATTAATATAGTACAGAAAGACAACAGAAAACATTGGTTTTTAATCACTTGGTGATATCCAGACTTTCCACAGACCACAGACCAGCACATGGTTGTCTTGAACAATTAACTAACCCAAAACACTATTTCTTTAAGAACCGTTACCAGATCTATTATTTCCACTGAGTGCATAAGGAGTCAATTTTTATTTCTAATAACCCTTGTAATTGGTGATATTACATTGTTTATTATACTTATTTATAATCTGCAACACACTGCATTCTATTTCAGCATATCCTTATGATTTTAAAATACTTTGTTCTTTAGTTAACAAAAATGGATCTTTATCTATTTTAATATTATTATACTTTTAAAAGTGGTTTGCAAATATTGTTTGCGTAGACTGTGCAATGCCTCTGTGAATTAATTTTCTTATTTTTTAATGCAGGGTTTTCTTCCCCAGATAATTTTGTAAGTTTCACTGCACCATTATTGCAGATCTACTAACATTTATTTATTTTCCATAAATTATGAAACACGAGTTCTGAATGCAAAGTCAGTGGTACCTGTCATATGAGAAAGGTGAACACTTCCAATGCATATAAGCACACAAATTTACTTAGCAATTTACAATACAATCCTACGTAGAGTTACTTCAGTCTATTCGCAATGTGCGTAATTGGGAGTAATTTCCACAGGGCCGTGCTGGTTTTCTATAAACCCTGACAACATTTGAATTAAAGCAATACTAGATATAAGGTTGGATCCTGCCCAGTTTTTTTTACAAACTCTCACCCAGTTCTTTATTTTACCACAGCCCCTGTTCCACATAGCTTCTGTCCATGAAGGTCCCATAACCCCCCCCCCACACACACACACAGCCATTAGGAGTTGTAAAGGAGAACCCCTCTTTCCTCTCTCACAAGCAGACAACCTGGTTGGATACAACCCATTATATATAATGTTAACACTTGTAAGTGGTCGTTTTCATGCGGCTTCTTGACTGAAATACACTTGAAAGCTATCCATGATTTTCCATTGTCACTTACACAAACAGTACAAAATGAAGAACTTTTCTAAAAAGTTTCTTCTAAAATGAAAAACCTTTAAATCCCAATTCCTGAATCAAAGCAAAATCCCTTGGGGCTCAAAGTGCTTATGGTTGGATTGTGTCTTCAAACAGTTAAACTCAGGAGTTTTCACAATATGCAATGCAGCATATTAAGACTGTGGATCTTCTAATTCTATAGCCTGGAGGTTGGGCCCTGGAATCATGAATGACCTTGATCCATGTGAGACTCTATCGAACCACAACACATTATACTGGTTGCTTGTTAGAAGGCTGAAAAATCAGAGAATAGGAGCTCAAATGGCAAACCACAGTGGACTATTTTACTTCAGCTGTGTACAACCATAAACTTCTTCTTTAGCTCAGCTAACCTGTTGCACTTCATTGGGCCACATGCTTAAATGTGTCAGAGTGTTCTTAAATGTTAACGTCTTCATTCCTTCTCATTACATGCTGCTTTGTTTGAGGAGGGTAGCTATGTTGGTTTGTAGCAGACAGTGCCGGCCCTACCACTAGGCAAACTAGGTGATTACCTATGGCGCCGGCCTTCTGAGAGCACCGAATTGGGCACCCATTCCCTGGTGACTTGGTGATGTTATCAGTGCAGGGGGAAGAGCTCCAGAACTTAGCCTTGCCTAGGGTGCCAGGCAGTCTGGGGCCAGCCCTAGCAGCAGAAGAGCTAGACTTGTGTTCAGTCACACCTTAAAGAACAATAACATTCTCAAAAGCAGGGCTTTTTTTTGTAGCAAGAATTCCTTTGCATATTAGGTCACACCCCTCTGAAACAGCCAATCCTCCTGGAGCTTACAAAGCAGTTCCTGCTACAAAAAAAGCACTGCTCAAAAACTTATACCCCAGAAATCTTTTTGGTCTTGAAAGTGCTACTGGACATGCACCTAGCCCTTTACGCTGCTTTGTACATTTTCTAAACCGAAGATAAGCCTCAATAGGTGCCTATCCTTGAAATCAACCCTAGTTTAGCCTCTTGTAGTACAGTCCTTTGCATGTCTCTGCTATGTGTTATCAATTCACTTCTAACTTATGGTGCCTATGAATTAATGACCTCCAAGGTATCCTATCACAAAAAACCTTGCTTGGGTCTTGCAAACTGAAGGCCATGGAGTCCTTTGTTCATGCATTTGTAAAGTTCCACTATATTCAATGCTGGTTAGTCCCAGGTAAAACTACCCAGGATGAAACCCTTGGAATACTCAGCTAAAACTTTTTATGGAACAGGTGGCATTGCTTCTTCCTTGCCTTCCTATGGGATGAACCACAACTCTGCAGAGAGGTCTCACCTGTATGTATCCTCAAGTGAACCTTTAAGTGATGTGATGTCCTAAACGTTTTGCCACAGTAGGGACAGTCTTTCATGGCCGACCCCAGGCTCCTGTCTCTCAGCAAAGCTGGCTGCTGGAGTCCGGCAGATCTCCCGGCTTCGTCACCAACGTCTGAAACGCAGAGAACGTTCTCACATCACTTTAGCACATGTCAAGGAGTTGTTCTCACTCAAACTGCTAACGCAACACAAAAGCTAAACATGTCAATACTACACCTGTCTATTTCATTCTTTAAATCTGACAGAATGCTGACAATTCATGTATTTTCTTGTTATTCTCTTAAATTATTTCATCTTCCCCATCGTCGTTTTAAGCAGCATATGGTACCTTTATACTGAACTGAATTATACAAGAAAAGAAACAGCTGTGTCAGCAGCTGGTTTGGTTTCTTCTTTTTGCTTCTTTCTTATTAAGTATTTTTCATCCTAAAAAAAAAAAGTCCCCCCTCATTTTTTTTTTTAACAGAAAAGTATTTCTTGCTTCCTTCAAATCTGGCTCATTGTTAAATCAATATGCAGAGATGTATAGAACAAAACAGAAGTCCCTTTTTAAAGTTTTAGGTGCTGAGTAGAATAGTAATAACTCTATTACCACTGCTAGTACTACTAATGATAAAAAGCTCAATCCAGATAAAACGAAGCATTTTTTTTTTAAGTTCCATCGATTTAAATAAGAGAGTTAAGCAGCACAGATCTAAATTTCTCACACTGAAATCAAGGAGCCCTTAACAGCATTCTGCAACAGTTAGAGCACTGGATTAGAATTTAGGAGACCTGGGTTTTAATCTGCATTCTGATATGAAGCTCACGGGGAGACCACCATGGGATGGCCAGGCTGTTGTGGGCATACCTACTTAACGGGACTATTGTGTAGTTAAAAAGGGGACAGAATAAACCAGCTTTGTTAGTCCTAAGGGACTGCTGAAAGAACTCTAATTAATAGGGTTGCCAATCTCCAGTTGGGCATAGGGGATCCCCTGGTATGGATCCACTCCCTTCAGGGCTATCAGAAAGCAGGGGGAGAAGAGCTGCTGGGTGCTCCATTATACCCTATGGAGACAGGTTCCCATAGGATAGAACAGAGAATTGATCTGTGAGTATCTGAGGCTCTGGGTGGACTGTTTGTTTGAGTTAGAGGCACCAAATGCTTAGCAAAGCTGAAAACAGAACTGGACCTAGACGAGGTCCAATTCTATAAGTCCCGCAAAAAGGTTCCCTATCCTCTATTATTTCCAATGGAGGGAAAGTATTTAAAAGGAATGCAGTCCCTTTAAATGCGATGGCAGTTCACCTGGAACTCTCTTTGGAGTTCCCTTTTCTGGAGCTTCCCTCCTCCTTTTAAGTCCACCACCTGCTTGTCAGCCCCACCAGTTACCCTACTCTAATAGAAAGTCTCTAATAAATCAATAAATTGGTAATGAACAAACATCTGTGATTATTTTAAAAGTTATAACCTATGGCTATACACATATATCAACTTACAGCTTCAGAAAGGAACATCATGACAATTAAATTGTGCCACTTTCATTCAGTGGAAATACAGAACAGATTTCCTTGATACATTTGCACCAAGACCATAAGAAACATCTCACTAAATTATCATACTTTGTTGTGGAACAGCACATCTAGATGGTTTGTGCTGCCATAGCCTTTTAGTCCTATGTGTTCTGTCCTGGATATACTGCATATAGATTACCAGGCCTAAAGTACAAAATTGTAGACAGGGCTTTTTTTGTAGCAGGAGCTCCTTTGCATATTAGGCCACACAGCCCGGATGTAGCCAATCCTCCTGGAGCTTACGTAAGAAGAACCCTGTAAGGTCTTGGAGGATTGGCTACATCAGGGGTATGTGGCCTAATATGCAAAGGAGCTACTGCTTTTTTAAAAAAAGGCCCTGCTTGTAGATATCGTACTATTCAAGCAGTGGAATGGTAGACTGTGGTGTTAAGAGCTGCTACTTCCTCCCCCACCCCCAAGCTCTGTAGGTCAGTTTGGCTCTTGTCCCCCTGGAAAGCAGGTACCAGACTCATAGGGTAGGATTACTCAATACAATGTACAGCCAAGAAACTCAGGATAGGAGAGCAGGTTATCTCTTAATTTGTGGCAACATGATAGTACAGAAGTATAGTACTGAATAAGGGCTGTGGCTCAGTGGTAGAGCATCTGCTTTCTATGCAGAAAGTCCCAGGTTCAATCCTCAGCAACTCTAATTGAAAGGCTTAGGCGGCAGGTAATGTGAAAGTTGCCTATCTGAGACCCTTAAGAACCATGCCACCTGGAATAGACAGGACTGACCTTGGCAGACCACTGGTTTGACTCAGTATAAGACATTTGCGTGTGTAAGTGTATAGGGAGCAACCAGAAAGTTTTGGGGTTCCATCCTTGGAACCAATACTCCCTCTAAGCCATGGAGTCTTCTGAGCAGAAATTATACTTTATGAGCTACTGGCATTAAAGTTGTGGGCTACTGCTTAAATGAGTTTGCTCAGGGACCATTTTTCCTAAGCTAAGACAAAAGTGTGTAAGCTGGAAGCTACAAAATTGTGAGCTAGCTCACACTAACTCAGCTTAGAGGGCACCCTGCTTGGAACAGCCAGGGATTGGTGCCTTCTTCCATCTTGTCTACATCATTAGGTGGCACAGAGTATTTCTGAATTGGCCTGTTTGATTAATTCCTGGGTACGCTTCATAACACATAGGAACAGTGACACAGTAGGCTATAACTGTGAACATCTGATGTATCTGAAGAGAGATATATCTAAACCAACTTCCAAATTTGAGAGCCAGTTTGCTGTAGTGGTTAAGTGCATGGACTCTTATCTGGGAGAACCGGTTTTGATTCCCCACTCCTCCACTTGCAGCTGCTGGAATGGCCTTGGGTCAGCCATAGCTATCACAGAGCTGTCCTTGAGAGGGCAGCGTCTGAGAGAGCTCTCTCAGCCCCACCTACCTCACGGAGTGTCTGTTGTGAGGGAGGAAGGTAAAGGAGACTGTAAACCACTCTGCGATTCAGAGTGAAGGGTGGGGCAGAAATCCAATCTTCTTCTTCTTCTTTTGATCAGTTCAGTGAAAAATGAGGAAAGAACTCTCTTGGAACCTGGCATCAGCTTCACTGATGCCCATGGCCTACTGGCACATGAGACTACGCTGTACCATTCATTGTACACCCAAGGTGTTGTTAGTAAAAAATCAGACACACTGTACAAGCTAATAAGCTTGAACAGGAACTCCTTTGCATATTAGGTCTAATATGCAAAGTAGTTCCTGCTACAAAAAAAGCCCTGGAAGCCATTAAACAGATCAACCATCAGCAGAGAATTACTGCATACAGTGCAGTAATTAGAATGCTGGGCTAGGATCTACTAAAAGTGGGTTAAGAGAGAGCCATGTCTTTTCTGTGGAAAGTTGTGATTTGCTGAATTCCATCATGGGATGCAGGTAATTCTCTTTCCAACACTCACAAGTGGACAGGAGATGAGCAGGGCCTCATGAACCTTGGCAAAGCTTATTTATACAAAGAAACTTTTGACAGTAGTTTTACATTATGTTAGTGGCAAACATAAAGGGGTGTTTGAAAGGGGAGAGAGAGAGAGTGAGAGAGAATTCTTTTCCCATGTTTGTCAGTAGGAAAATCACAGTGAAAAAAAAATCAAAGAATACTTTGCATAGATGTTAATTGCTTATGATCTTCCTCTGGCTGAGTTATTGAGAATATATTTAGAGTGACATGAGGTAATAGAACCGAATCCATGATGAGTTGATCTGAAAGTTGGGTGAGGTAGAACTTCTGCCCCGAGTCAGAAGTCTGCAACAAGAATTACAGGGGGGACAGGGGGATGCTGATGAGAATATCTGGGATATATATCCTAGATAATGACATGGAAATACATGTCTTTTCTAGTTACCTTGTATGGTTAAAGTGTCTATTAAAAGGATTTCAGATAGTCATGAATTTACACAGAATCAGAGTAAGTTTGGGTTTGGTTTCCAAGATAAAAATGAATGATTTAATTAAATAAATATATGTCCAATTAAGATTCTCTGAATGTTCAGAGCTCTGCTTGAACTGCTAGCCAGTTATAACAAAAAGTTTAAGTTAGAAAGCTAGTAACAGACATTTTTAATTATTCACAGGGTTTAAGAGTAACATAATGCAGAATCTATGCAGACTTCCAAGCAGTCATGCAGAGAGGCGCTATTTTATATTTCTGAATTCCCTTAAGAATTCTAATTGTCATTGTATTTATGTGATATTGTATACAAAATTCAACAGGAGGGAAAAATTATACAGAGCCATTCAAACCTAATACACAGAGAGCAGACAGAATGCGTAAAACATTGCCCTGATCACTGGTAATTTTTGAAGATTTTTTTTTCTTTCGATAAACACTGAATGGAAAGAAAAAAAAAACCTCACAAAAGGCAGATAAACAGATCACTAAAGCTAACAAGCCACTCAGGATAAATGTACAGAATAAGGGAACTAGTTATGTTTTGCTAGATGTCATTCTTAATGACAGCCTGTTAGACATTTTTTCTTTTATCTTGCTATCTAGGGTATGTGTGGCCCAATAAAAAAAAAGAATAAATTTGTAAGATAAACTGCTCACTTTGCAGATTTAAGAGACTAATTTTCACTTTACACAAAATTGATTCCCCCCCTTCCTCTCTTTTTGGTGAGGCTGCAAGGCTGTGGAGTTTAGCACTAATCCCTCTGAAAAAGCGAAGGGAACACAACAATGAGACAGCACAAACATGTGGGTGGTCTGAAGATTTTCCCTTTAGATTTAAGTAGACATACAGTAGATAGCTCTACAGGCTTTACTCCAGCGGGGCTTTACCTAGAAGGACTGTTTTCTTCCCACAGAGAGCACATTCACAAAGCTTTAAAGCTGCGTTGAGGGTTTTCTTTGGATGTCTTTCCCCCTACCCCGTTTAATGCTGCTCTCTGAACGGCTTGAGGTACCAGCTACCTGAATGAATAGCTCTACGTCTACAACCCCACAGGCTTTGATCAATGAAAACGAAAAGTTGGTGACGGTTGCCTGATTTCTTCCCGCTGGCCTTCCCCAGGGTCTTTACACCCAATACAAGTGGGTTTTGCTATTCTTACACAGTAACAATCCAGTTGCAAAGTGTGTTTATTTAGTGTGTGTGAATGCACCCAATGTTTTTATTTAATGGGGCACTTCACCATTTATTCTGGATTTTTTTTTCCCTTCATTCAACACAAGACAAATCGAAGAAAGCAAAACTATTGTTAAGGAAAGTTCATAGCTGGCATTAGTAATTCCAAGCCAGAAGTTCAATATATGACCAAATGATCTGTCGAGGTCTTCCTCAGCAGCTTCCCTGAGATAGAAAAAATTCTGAAATCCCAATGCATCCTTCATCTCTTGAATATATTAGATTATTTCCTATTTCTCAAGATGACTCCAAGGAGTAGCAGATATCCTTCATCTCAATAGTTGCTGCTATTCCTTTGTTTCCTCGGCTTTCAGTCACAGGATACTAAGATCCTATTGCATGGATTAATCTATTATTGTCGTTGTTGTTGTTATTTATGATGATGATGATGATTTTACATGGCGGCAAAAGCTTTATTCCCCTGGTAAAGGTCAGCGATGCCTTTGCTCCTCAAAACTATTTCTACAGTGTAGTACACAACTGTAAAACTTGTGCCCAAACAAACTGAGTGCGGCCCATTAGACATGGATGGTGGCAGCCAATGCTTAGCCACCAGACAGGCAAAAAAGTCTATTATGGGAGCAGTCCTCAATTCAAAAATTAGTTTCATGGTGTTTAACGGAACTTACTCCCTGGAAAGTGCCTTCAAACAGTCTAAGGGAGGAACTCTAAGCAGATCTGCTGAGAGGCAAGTTCTATTTTATTTGGTGAGGACAGCAGCACAAAAAGAACCCATACATGCCTGGTGATCTCCATTGGATTTGGGGTGATCATAAATTGTATAAGCCTGATCTGATCTGATGGACATTGCCACTTACAACTAAAAGATGTGATTAGAAAGCACCCAAATAAGCAAGGAATCAAGAGGCTTCCTCCACGTGAGACTTGGGAATCTCCCAGAAATTACAGCTCATCTCCAGAACAAAGAGATTAGCACCTCTGGAGAATATGGATGTTTTGGAGGGTTGGTTCTATTGTATTGTCCCTCACTGAGGTCCCTGTCCTCCCCAGGATCCATCACCAACTCTTTTCCAACCTGGATCTGGGAACCCTACCCCTCCCCATAGCCAGTGGCCAGGTAAAAGGTAAAGGTAGTCCCCTGTGCAAGCACCAGTCGTTTCTGACTCTAGAGTGATGTCACATCATGACGTTTTCACGACAGACTTTTTTTACGGGGTGTTTTGCCATTGCCTTCCCCAGTCATCTACACTTTACCCCCAGCAAGCTGGGTACTCATTTTACCGACCTCAGAAGGATGGAAGGCTGACTCAACCTTGAGCCAGCTACCTGAATCCAGCTTCTGCCAGGATCGAACTCAGGTCATGAGCAGAGCTTGGACTGCAATACTGCAGCTTACCACACTGTGCTATGGGGCTCTTCAGAGGCCAGGTGGAACCTGGCAACTCTACTGCCCCAGATACTACCCCTTTCTGGCCACAATATGTCCTTGGTGGAAATACAAGTTCCCTTTCTCAGTTTACAGTGGAAGTGTAAGAAGAGGAAACATTTCTTTTTTGGCCATTTCTAGTAACATGAAAGAACAGATCAAGGATACTATGAAAACCCAATACCACACTTCTCTTATCCCTACTGTTCTTTGTGGAATGTGAAAGATCTAGCACGGATGATCTACATCTGGAAGTCAGGGCTGACACATATTTGTAAGAAGATCCAAACAGTGGAAAGACACGATATAAATCTTCAAAATAAATCACATTCAAAATTAGGAAAGATACAACTCCAAGGGACAGATATTCCAGTGTTAACTAATGAAAGTACAAACTAATATTTTGATAAGAGTAAGCAAATGTGACAAATCAAATCAAACTGTGTGGATGGAAAGGACCACACACACATGCACAAAAGTAAAAATCTAGTGTTGGTTCTGGGAAATGAAGAACTATTTAATCATCTAAATATCTACGTTTATGAAGGTCAGAGGTAAAACGCTTGCTTACAACCAATGTTTTTGAAATGTAATACGGCGACCTCATATTAAATATTCTGAAAGAGTTACTAAAATATTGGGCCTCTTCACATCTTGATGCCTTTGTTATTTTATCAAAGAGTTTAGGGTGCATTTTAAAAAATGACCATGTATGGTCATGTCCAACTGTTAAGCATTAATATGGATCGACAAAGAATTTGTTGAAACAAAGAGCTATTTTAGAGCCAATCTGGAAGAGAGCCCTACCAATGAGAAGAAAATAGCTATGTCCTGTTTCTGTTATTGCAAATGAAGTTTATACCAAAATGCTCTTTTTGGTAAGTGAAAAATACAGACTTTGGATTTTCCTGCTAGCCGCTTGAATGACAGAGGCAAACAAAACTGATCCATCCTGCCTTGCTTTCAGGTATGTATCTTTGGAGTATATGTAAGTGATGACAGACTAGTTTAACAAACAAATCAGATGGGGGGGGGAGGGATATTGTGTAGAAAAACCACCCATTGGAAGCTAACAGTAATATAGCTCAAATAACCACAACCCTAATACAGCCAGTGCCTTAGATAGAGAGTGAGCAAAGAGTTATCTCTTGCATGCAGAAAAGGAAGCTAGAAATGTTCTAAACAATTTGTCAGTAACTCAGCAAACAGTGCCTATCGAATGAGGGAAACAGATGCATTTATTGGTATACTGAGCACTCAACAAGGTGGTGGCTTTCAGAGTCCATAGCTCATGATTTTTTGCTGCATAACTCTGTTTCAGCAGGTCCTGCCCTAACACGACATTCCTCTTTAAAATGTATCTCCTAAAGAATATATTGTTAAACTTATCTCCCATGTACAAAACAGTATGAAAAAAGATCAACTAACGAATCTTCAAATTTGTTGTGTACACTACACACACAAACACATATTTTTTTGGTCAAATAAGCAGTTTTAAACAACAGAAATTTAATTCAGTAACGAGTTCCCAAATTCGTTTTAACGTAATTTGTGAGACCCTGAGCAAAGTTTATTATGTACCAAATCTGATACGAATAGTCCTGATACAGATACTCCTGAATTTTGGCCTGATTAGAAGTTCTAACGTTAATTGCAGAATTGGAGCATCCATTCTTTGCTACACATTTCAGTTCTTATACCTCTTTTCTTATCCTCTACTATCGCTCATATGTGCTTCTATGTATTTGTAAATTAACATATAAGAAAATCATATATTTTATCCTGCCGTTTTAAAAAAAATGCCAGGAATACATACATAGTTCTCTCTCATTTTATCCTCACAATTATACTGTAAATTAGGTTAGGCTGGGAGAAAGAAGTCCAGAGCCACCTACAATGCAATCCTAAACTAAGCTTCCCAGCCTCCCACCGGGGGCGGGGTTTTCCCTCATTTCAAGGGAAATGGAGCTGGGTGACAGGAGCACAGTGACGTGCCCAGCATGATGATGTCACCTGGAAGTGATGCTATCAAGCAGGGCATGTTGCCAGGGGGGGACACATTATCATTTAGGAAAAAAGCTATATGATTATCACTTCCAGGTGACATCATCATGCCACACATGCTTTGTGTGCATGAGAGGATTCCCCCACCTGGAGCCAGGTAGGACCTGGCAATCCTATCCAAAGCAGAGTCATACCAGCACTGTTCAGGCAGCAAGCTCCTATACAACCATGTTTTCAAGCATACATGTCCCATTCTTGTGTCTCCAACTGGCTGGCCAGAATTATTCCTCTTGACTCCACAGAACTTCTGACAATTCGTGCTGCCAAGGGTTGCCACCTGGCCCATGAAGCTGACTTTTTCTGAACCACTGGTCCATCAAAGTAAGTATTGTCTATGGGGAGAGGCCCTTCAGGGTCTCAGGATCTTTCACATCACCTACTAGCTCATCCTTTTAGCTGGAAATACAAAGGATGGAACCTGGGACTTTCTGCATACCAAGCAAATGCTCTATCTCTGAGCCACAGTCCTCCTCCGATGGGCTGCTAATTCACTCATCTGCTAGCTAGAGATGGGCATGAACTGAGAAAATGTGGTTCAGTTTGTGATTCATGGCTGAATTACGAACCAAACTGTGAACCAAACCAAACTGAGAGGCTCATTCATGACCCAAACCAGTTTATGATCCTGCAAACATGTGGAATTCACTGCCACAGGACCTGGTGGCGGCTACAAGCATAGCCAGATTCAAGAGGGGTTTGGATAAAAATATGGAGCAAAGGTCCATCAGTGGCTAGTAGCCACAACATATTATTGGAACTGTCTGGGGCGGTGATGCTCTGTATTCTTGGTGCCTGGGGGGGGGCAAAGTGGAAGGGCTTCTAGCCCCACTTGTGTACCTCCTTTTTTTTTTGGCCACTGTGTGACACAGAGTGTTGGCCTGGATGGGCCACTGCTCTGATTCAACATGGTTTCTCTTATGTTCTTAAAGCCTGTTGAAAGGGACCATAGTCTTCTGCAGTCCCTTTAAAGTTTGAAGACGCTGTACAAGATAGCCTGAAAAACAGCTACACAGAGGGGAGGCCCTTTAAGGCAGTGGCCCCAAACCTTTTTTGTCCCAGGGCCTGGCCCCAGGGCTGGCAGCCCACCACGACCCCAGAGTCAGCAGGGTGGGGGATCCCAGTTCCTGTGAATGATGGATAACAAAGCTTTTCCTTAACATTTGTTTCACTTCAGAAATAAGATCAGGCAATTGAAAGCTCCAGTATTTGGGTTGAATTTTGACAAGGAAAAATTTGAAAGCATCCCTACCCTTTGATCAGACTTGCAAGTTAAATCTCCTCATGATAGACAAGCCACCCTTTCCTCATCACCCAATAAAAAACTCATTATGCTGGTTAAGCATATGGCTCCTTTTGCTGTACTGTAAATCTGTGGATACTGCTGCATGGTGTAAACCAGCTCTACTCAATGCTATGTAGCTCTGTGTGTTTGTGTTAACTGCCATCAAGTTGCTTCTAACTTATGGAGACCCTAGGAATCAACAACCTCCAAAACATTCTATCATTAACAGCCTTTCTCAAATCTTGCAAACTGAGGGCCATGGCTTCCTTAATCAAGTCCATCGTATGTTGGGTCTTCCTTTTTTGCTCTTGCCTTCAACTTGTCCTAGCATTATTGTCTTTTCCAGTGAGTCTTGTTTTCTCACAATGTGGCCAAAGTATGACAACCTCGGTTTAGTCATTTTAGCATCCAGGAAGTGTTCAGCCTTGATTTGATCTAGAACCCACCAACATTATGCCACATAATATTGAAGAAAAACTGAGTGGGGGGAGCAAAAGAGTGGTCTCTCTCTGACCGATTTCGCACTCACTCCATGCCGCTCCTCTTTTCAGTGCAGCGTCCTTCTGATTTCCCACTATCTGCCCCGGCAAAGAGAAAAAACCAGTTTCTCTTTGCCGCACAAAAACGCCAATCTTTGCTGAAGGCCCGGGGCAGATAGTGGGAAATTGGAAAGGACGCCGCACTGAAAAACAGAACGTCAGAGCGGCATATGGTGAGTGGGAAATCGATCTCTTTTTTTCCCCTATTCATTTTCTATAAGGCATTTACATCTGCAGAAATAATTTTAGAAAGAAGGTTTTTGAGAGACCACTCTAGACGTCTTGCTGACTAGTTGAAAGTATGTGTTAAAAGCCATTAAAATATCAATACATTTAATTTTGCACTGGGGAGCCAGTACCCCATTGGGTTCTTCAAATTTATGTTACTGACTTTATTTATACCCTGCCTTTCTCACCAATGGTAAGTCAAAGTGACTGACATTGTTCTCTTTTCCTCCATTTTATCCTCACAACAACCCTATAAGGTAGATTAGGCAACTGTGTGTGACTGGCCCAAGATCACCCACCAAGCTTCCATGGCACAAGTGGGGATTCAAACCTGGGTTTCCCAGATCTCAGTGTAACACTAAGAACTACATCATGCTGGTTTTTAGATACCTATGAACATGTAGATCAGGGGTGTCAAACTCAGTTGTTATGAGGCCAGATTCGACATAAATAAGATCTTGTTGGGCTGGGCCATGTGTGTCATAAAATTTAATGTCAGGTAGTAGAGATATAAACTTTATAAAGGACACAGACAAACAGAATTAAAGATGTTTTTAAAAAACTCAAAAATATGCTAAAAAGATTAGCACTCTTGCAATATTTTGGTTATTTAACAGTCTCTGATAACTGACACCTCTTGCTGTGAATTATTGTTTCAAAATCTGGAGACAATGTCTGTGCAATCTTGAGTATACTGTTCAGGTGTGTATCCTTAAGCTGAAAACCTGCTTTTGATTTATTGATATTCATTACAGAATTCTCAGGGGAAAACATGAACTGGTTGGGCATTGCAAGCTTTTGTACGTAAGTTGCTGCATGCGATGATCAGTCAATGGAGAAAACAGAGGCTTTGCTCTGCAGCTCCTGTGTGATTGAGCAAGCCTGACAAAGTGAGCTGTGATGCAGAAGGAAGCAAGAGAGAGAGAAGGAAGCAGATGACAGTGAGCTGCTCATGGACCTGATAGGAGCCCTCTGGGGACCTGATCTCTCCCTTGGGCCGCATATTTGACACCCATGATGTAGATGGTTTGAGATGTTTGTCAAAATATAGAAAACTATACCAATTTAAATATTTTTTTTTAAAAAAGAGAGAAAGAGAGAACATAATCTATTCCCCATTACCTTATGGAACACAACCTGGACTAAAAATTATGCATCCTAAAATATATAAGATTTTTTTTTGACAGCACCCCACAAAAATCTGCTTTTGTAAGAAAAAAATAAAATACACCTCATAGGTATTTTGCAATGATTTTCATTTAAGAGCTGGCAGAAGTAAACTCCCCAATGAACACTGGCCTGCGTCTTTCCCTTTAACCAGCTGAGTGATCGGAGCTTTTAATATAGCTGTTCCAATTATTGTAAAAGTCATCTAGTACCTTATAACCACAAATATTGACAGTTTATTGCACAACACATTCATGACATTTGAAGGTCACATCATACATAATACATACTCTTTTATAAAAGTGTCTGGAACAAAGAGATACATGATCAGCAATTACCTCTTACTAGTTTTTGGTAGCAGTTTGGTTTCATTTAAAAGAAATGTATGCTTTGGACCAAATGCATGAAGTCTCTTTAATTAAAGCAGCACAGAAAATCATTATGAATAACTTTTAATCAGCCACATTTTATCTGTTAGTCTACAAAACGGAAAAAAAATAGGGATCCTGTCCAACTCTCTAACCACATGTTGATGGGATGGCACCCTACATGAGGTGGGGGAGAGATCCCCAACCAAGACTTAATTGATTTCTTTAAAGACACAATAAAAGCCAAGGCTTAGCAGGAAGCCACAATGCTTGCCCTCAAAGACCTCTCTCCATATGGTTGTGATGACTGTTTGGGGAGAAAGGGGCAGACGACCACATGCTCACAGGAGAAATACTCTTTCCCCCTCAGCCTGCATGGCCTGTTTAGTTCTTTCTATCTGCAGTTGAGCAGGGTTGATGTAAACATTGGGTTGGATCCAACCAGCTTCTTCTGTTGGTGTAAAAAGACAGCAGGATCTTTTCTGACCAACAAAAAAAGACTATGCTGGGCATCGGCTGACTTGCATGGACAAACAATTATGTCGATTGAAGAATGGGATTGTGGTAAGGAAGGGAACTGAGGAAGACTGAACAAATAAATTGGCTGGGTCCAACCCAGGACTATTCTGATGGACAAACAATGAGCTTCCACATCTTAAAGCCATCACATGGATAACCCGAATGCACAAATACTTTACAGTAGCCTCCACACAGGGGCTGTATTATTTCAAACTGGTTTTCAGTGGCCATACTAGTATCTTAAATAAATGTCAGCAAAATGCTGATCCAACATGCATTGAAATGTCTACTTTTCTATCTAGGGATGCCTTTAACAACCCCTAAGGTGCTAATGAGGGATGAACACCAACTGGCTGATGAACTAAAATTCATTACGAATCTTGGCCAGTTCGTGGTTCACAAAGCAATGTTCACAAACTGAAGAATCACCGCACAATTTGATGCAGATTGTGGTGGTTCGTGAAGAGAAGAAAGCAGGGCTTTAAATCCCTTCTTTCTGATCATTTTGAAAAACAGCTGAGTTGCAGGGAGCTTGCTGCCACTCAGCTGTTTGGTTTAAATGGCTGGGAGCCATTTAAAACACTGCTTTCTGCTACTTGCAAATAGCCATGGGGAGCAGAAAGCAGGGGTTTAAACTTTCAATGGCTCATGAACTGATACAAAGCAGTTCAGTTTGTGAAACAACCTCACAGTTTGTATCGGTTCCAAGTTCAGTTTGCGGTTCAATTATGAACCACAAACCAAACCACAAAAATGTGGTTCGTGCCCAGCTCTACTGCTAATCAAACAACAGTATAAATGTGCATTTCAGGAAATAAAGAATATGTCAGAGAAAGTACAGAATCATCCCTGGGACCTTGGTGAGAACTGGACACAACACCTCCCCTTAATATTAACAAGAAAAATGTCAGCAAAAAAAACCCAAATGCAATTTGTTAGAATCCCTAGTGGATTTCCTAGCTTCCTTTATGAAATTGTGTTACTGTTAAAAAAAGAGAAAAGGATAAAGCTTTTTTTAGAAAATGGGAGCATTCTACCAAACTTATTCAAGATACTGCATCTGATAGAAGAATATATGACTGTAATTAATTCTGACTCAATTTAGCTTTCTTGGAAAGTGTGACTGAACAGCTATCACCTTTCTGAGGATGTCCATTTATAATCATCGAAAAGCGAAGTTGGTCGCTACTGAAACAGCTCTTTGGAATTTAAGTCTGGCTGTCAATAAGCTCATGCAGACCTTCTGACAAGTGACAAGAAACCTCAAGCCTTCCAATTAACCCCCTATTCACATTTATTCTGAAAAAAGAAAAGGTTGCAAAGCTGTGTACCTCACCCCCTAAGTTTTTCTGCAAAGAAACTTCACATTTTCGCACAAGGCATCTGCCTGTCTTGGTAGTTACCCTTTTCCAAATTCTAGACTCACTTGGGGAGGCTTTGATCAACAGGTTGAAAAGTGAAGAAGCCACTCAATTATTGCCTAGATAGAACTTGCTCTTCCCATCCTTCATCCAGATTGTTTATTTCATTTGGAGAAAATTCCAGTGAGAGAATCTCTCGCGGTGCAGAAGCTGTCCAAATGGATCATCTTTTTGTACTCCAAAGTGTTATTTGAAAGCAGGTGTTCGGGAACCAGATGGCCTTAAAGCCCATACCACTAGGGTTATAACAGCTTCAGCAGCTTATCTGTGGAATATTCACATTGCTGTGATTTGCAGAGTGCCTAGATGGAGCCTGATAAACACTTAAAAAAAAAAAAAAAACCAGCATTGCTCTCTTGATGCCAAGGCTAGATCAGACCCAATTTGGAAGAGTTGCCTTACAGAAGTCCCTCTTTAATTAAGTCCTTGTTGTCTACTCCTGGGACAGATTCCTACTCCTGATTAATCTCCAAAAGTGGGGAAGCCAATTCACAAGGGAAGCGAATGAGGTCATTCACTCATCAACCATAATTTTCATGTACAAGAATTTGGTGAACCAATGGGCAGGTCTGACCTATTCCCACTTCACCTTATGTCTGAGCAATTTTGAATGATGGAGTGGCAAAGGCAGAGGTGTGAAGGGCTCATGAATCCACTTTTCATTTTTTCAAAAAGGGGAATCTGCATACCTCTCTCCTTTGCAAGGAAATGGATGGAGGTATAAGCATTCTGACTGCATGGGCGATCTCCTTCCTTCACATATTGCCTTAAAGCATGAAAAGATATCTGCATGTCGTTGAAACATTTTTCTACTTTTATAGAATATTCAGAGCCATACTGCACTTTCAGTAAGAAATGTTAAGGGGAGAATGGGGCTGGGTTGTGGTCAGGACTTTTTTATAGCAGGAACGCCTTTGCATATTAGGCCACACACCCCTGATGTAGCCAATCCTCCTGAAGCTTTCAGTAGGCCTTGTACTGAGAGCCCTGTAAGCTTTTGGAGGATTGGCTACATCAAGGGTGTGTGGCCTAATATGCAAAGGAGTTCTTGCTACCAAAAAAGTCCTGGGTGTGGTGCTATAGGTAGTCATGTGCTTTTGGAGGATCGGCTACATCAGGGGCATGTGGCCTAATAGTCAAATGAGTTTCTTCTACAAAAAATGCCCTGGTTGTGGTGCTACAAGTAGTCATGTGATTTACAATGAGACCTCCCCACCCCCGGAAATATATTCAGAAAGCCCCTGATAAACTGCAAAGAAACACTGAAAACAACAAAACAATTGTGTATTTCAGGGGTGGTCAACGGTAGCTCTCCAGATGTTTTTTGCCTACAACTCCCATCAGCCTCAGTCAGCATGGCCAATGGCTGGGGCTGATGGGAGTTGTAGGCAAAAAAACATCTGAAGAGCTACCGTTGGCCACCCCTAATGTATTTCAGTTATGCCTTACATATGAATCTGTTATGCTACTTCTGCCTAAGTTGTTATACCATCTCAACCACTAAGGGATCCAAAGAAGGCCGTTTCAAAACAGAAGGTAAGGCCAGCCAGTATTGATGCTTGCCCAAATGTTCAACGCATTATGTTCAGTTGTATTTATTCATGATGATGGATATACCTAATGAATTGATTTTAGCAACACAGGCCATGACAATATGCTATTACTAGACATCCTTCAAGTAAGGAAGCCAAAACAAACAAACAAACAAACACAGAGAAAACCAATCCCAATAATACATTTAAAGGTTTGGTGTGAAAGGCAGCAAAGTCACTAATCGGCAGGGCTTTTTTTGTAGCAGGAACTCCTATTCATATTAGGCCACAACCTATGATGTAGCTCTTAGCACAGGGCCTACTGTAAACTCCAGGGGGATTGGCTGTGTGTGTGGCCTAATATGCAAAGGAGTTCCTGCTACAAAAAAGCACTGGTAATCAGGTAAGAAAATACTAGTAACATAGGACTCTCTGTGCAAAAGAATAACAATACTGAAATGTCCTGAAGCACTGATCAACCAAATTATTTCCCCCCTTTATTATACAGCACATAAATAGTGGTGGGATTGAAGTATAAGTGTAAATGGATTATGGTCTCTACATCTCTGGATTCAGATTACCTGTCCTCCTTACTACCTGGATCACAAAATGTAAGATATCTCACTTGTTCCTAAATTTTAATGAATGTCCATATGCAGCAGGGAATTCATAATTAAACTTAAAAGAGATTTAATTAAGCTAAAATTAACTAAACTAGGTTTAACTAATCTAAACTTAAAGAGATTTAAACTGCAAACAGGGCTGTCTGGCACCCGAGGCAAGACTAACTTCTGGTGCCTCCTCCTTGCACTGATAACATCTCTGAGCCACATGGGAAGGGGGGTTACCAATTCGGCACACGCAAAAGGACGGCATCCTAGGCAATCACCTAGTTTGCCTAGTGGCAGGGTCAACCCTGGTTGAAAACATTCTCTCCTAAATTCTACCATATCACCTCATACTATCTATCTTACTACAACATGGTACCAATATTCTATGCGTTTCTTAGAGTGATAGATGCAATACAATAACTCCAAGATGTTAGTCCCCAGTTAGAATGAGCAATTAATAACCAATCATTGCATTATACTGATGCTATAGTTAAGGTAAGAGTGTAATATATCCCTCCCCCCAGGGGTGGAATTCTAGCAGAAGCTCCTTTGCATATTAGGCTACACACCCTGTTGTAGCCAATCCTCCAGGAGCTTACAAGGCTCTTTTTTGTAAGCTCCTGGAGGACTGGCTACATCATGGGTGTGTGGCCTAAGATGCAAAGGAGTTCCTGCTAGAATTCCACCCCTGCCTCCCCCATTTATATATCTAAGAGGTTGTCAGCTTCCAAAAACATCACTAGGTATGTAGAAAATAGTAATTTTGAAGCAGTGAGTGGGTACCAGTCATTCATTACTGGTGCACTGGTAACACCACCAAAGTTTTGAGTTTAAAATGCACTGGGATGGTACTGGGGTCTATAAGACCCCTCAAAGAACCAATACTCAAGTTGTTCAACTTGGTTTCAGCAGGCTGCTCTTGAACTGAAAATGAATTATGATGAACAGTGTGTCAAGTCCACATGGAGGGGAGCTATTTTTTCTCCCCCTATAGTGTCTATGGAGTCTACAATCATAGGGGATTTCTTCATCACAAGCCCCCCTAGCTATACACTTCCAGCAGCCCAAATTTGAGGATCCTAGGGAAAAGCATATCCACATGGTGCAATTCGGAAAAAATCTGAAAGGAACTCCTTCAGTGCAAGACTTCTGGGGCCTATGACAGCACCCGGAGTCGGTGTCAGCATACACGAGGTGGGGCAACTGCCAGAATTCAAGACTGCAGGTGGGGACCACTGCCGCTGACCTCCTACCCACATCCCCCCCCCATATGCTTTGCACTTCATCACCTATGCTCCCTGCCATGTGCACTGCCCAGCATCACTGAGGAAGATTGTGCCGGTAGTGAAAAGCAGCGGCATTTTTTTGCAGCGGGGAGGGGGGGCTGGTGATGGGAAAAAGAAGAAGAAAAAGAGGAGGAGGAAAAGGAGGAGGAGTTGATTTTATACACCACTCTTCACTACCTAAATAAGTTTCGGAGCAGTTTCCAATCTCCTTCCCTTCCTCTCCCCATAACAGACATCCTGTGAGGAAGGTGGGGCTGAGATAGCTCTTTGATAACTGCTGAGGGAGCTCTGAGAGAACTGCTCCTGAGAGAACAGCTCTGAGAGAACTGTGTCTAGCCCCAGGTCGCTCAGCTGGCTGAATGAGGAGGAGAGGGGAATCAAACCCAGTTCTCTGGATTATAGTCCTCCGCTCTTAACCACTACACCACAGGAAGCCCTTGACAGTTTCAATCAGGGCTTTTTTGTAGCAGGAACTCCTTTGCATATTAGGTCACACACCGCTGATGTAGCCAATCCTTCAGGAGCTTACAGTAGGACCTGTAACAAGAGCCCTGTAAGCTTTTGGAGGACTAGCTACATTAGGGGGGTGTAGCCTGATATGCAAAGGAGTTCCTGCTACAAAAAAGGTCCTAGTATCAAAAATTGTTTACCATGTGATGGCAATTTAAAAAAAAAATTCAGGATGCAGAAGATTTTCTGTGGGTTTTTTTATTATTTGTTGGAATTCATAGTGCACACCTATGGCATCTAAAGACATCTTGACAACCTTGGTCCTGCATAGCTCTCCAAAATTTGGTAGATGATAATTTTAACCAGATCCTGAAAAAGAGAAATAATCACATTTGGGATTAAAGTGGGGGGATCTACTCATCCTCACCAATATGTAACTGGTATTTGTTGATACACTAGCTAAAATTTAAAAAAGTTAATGTTCCATCACTTTTTTTTTATTGTAAGGTGAAGAAGATCACCTCCAAGAGTAAGCAGAAAGCCATAATGATCCCTAAAGAAGGTCAGTATGAGAGTGTGACCAAAATAAAGGTCAGGAAGGTTACCTTCAGTCACATCATGAAATTAACATCTCCAGAGAGCTTTAAGCAAAGGAGGAGTCAGGAAAAAAGTATCTCCAGGAGGAAAAAAAAATCCCGAAAAGTAGAGATCATTTTGAAACTACTCTCCTATAGGTGTTATTTTTCTTGCCCTCCAGGGGGAAAAAATGGTATGACAGGAATTACCTCCTACGGTTTCCTCTTTATCAACCCACAACTGTAATATTTTGTGGTGATATTAATGTCTTTATGCCTTTCTGTGTCTCAGAAATATGGTGTCACTTTGACCCACAGTAACTTTGGAATACAGCACACTGATTAATAAGATGGCCCGTACTGACCTTCAAATTCTGAGTTTCTCTCTACACTATAATGACCATCAAGTAAAATCATATTTTATATTGTAGTCAATGTCATATGTATTTCATTGCATCCCCCCCCCCCAAACAAAGAATACTTTCTAGGGAGTAAACACCTCTGAATAAATTTGAGCAGGATTTTGAATGGACCTGCTTAGGACCGGGAGGGGAGGGGGAGGCGGGGTTTGTAGCAGGAACTCCTTGGCATATTAGGCCACACCCCTGATGTAGCCAATCCTCCAGGAGTTTACAGGGCTTTTAGTACAAGGCCTACTGTAAGCTCAAGGAGGTGTGTGGCCTAATATGCAAAGGAATTCCTGCTACAAAAAAAGCCCTGCTTAGCACTGCTCTCTTTGCCGAGATTTCTATGAGCTAGTTGTAGTAAAACAAGAATTTTAAAGAAAAGTCAGAGATCAATGGGTCTTTCCACTATGCAGTAGCAGGAAGATTCAGTGGCAGACAACATACTTGGCATGCAGAAGGTCCCAAATCCCATCCCTGGCATTTTGAGTAAGATGCAGGAAACGACTGTTCTCTGCTTGTGATCCTGGATAGCCACTATCAATTGGAGACAACCCTTAACTAGACAGACTAATTATCTGCTGCACCATAAGATGAATTCTTATGTGCCGGCTGCTGTTTTAAAGCACAGAACAAATACCTGTTTGTCATGTGACCACAATGTAAATGTATGAGGTTTACGTTATTACAAACCACACGCCTTCTTTACAGTCTCTTTTAAAAACATGTAGGATGTATTTGTTTCCCAATTCTATAGCTATAATTCAGCTGTTATTATTTTAAATTAAAGCAAGGATCCACTGACAGCCAGCATGTGAAGTGGTCAAACCGTCAGTTTAAGAACTAGGAGACCAGGTTTGAATCTCTATTCTGCTATGGAATCTCTCTGGCTGAACTTGGGTCACTCACCTTCTGGGTTCTCGTGAGGATAAAATGAAGGAGGGAAGAATTTTATGTGCCTCATTGGAGCACCACTGGGGAGAAAGGTGAGGTATAAATAAGTAAAATGAAACAGTGACATACCTGAGGGGGAAAGTGCCTTAATATAATAAGGTGGGATTTACTCAAGATGTAACTGTGCATAGGATTCCACTCTGAATGGAACAAAACTCAGTATTCATATAATCCATGTATGCATGTACAGTCATACTCAGTGTTGAAAAACTCAGTGACCCAGTAATCTGCGGAACTTTAATTCCTTCACTTAAAACTGTGATGTGTCTTCCTTCACTTCCTTTTTCTTATGTATCATTTGGCTTTGTAAGTTACCTATTTCCCTGCCCAGATATCTATATAATTCACCATTCTAATAAACGTTATTTCTGCTTTTCCTTCTACTCAGTTAGGGTTGCCAGATCTGGGTTTGGAAATACCAAGAGATTTGGTGGGTGAAGCCTGAGCAAGTTGGGGTTTGGGGAGAGGAGGGACTTTCATGGGGTATAATGTCATAAAGTCTGCTTTCCAAAGTGGTCATTTTCTCCAAGTATACTTCATAGAGATTTTTCATTGCAGAACATTCCTTCTACACTGAGATCTTTTCCACTGTAGCAGACGCTCTGCCCTCGGGCTTCTGCTTTCCCTGACTCAAACAACTGATTCCCCAGGACTTGCCATGTGAAGAAGTCAAAGACGACATTGGATTTATATTCCACCCTCCACCCTGAAACAGAGTCTCGGAGCAGCTCAATCTCCTTTATCTTCCTCCCCCACAACAAACACCCTGTGAGGTGGGTGCGGCTGAGAGAGCTTTCCCAGAAACTGCCCTTTCAAGGACAGCTCTGAGGTAGCTATGGCTGACCCAAGGCCATTTCAGCAGCTGCAGTTGGAGGAGTGAGGAATCAAACCCGATTCTCCCAGATAAGACCACTTAACCACTACACCAAACTGGCTCTCCAGTGGAAGCATTCTGACTCGTGTCTCCTTCCAATTCCCCCTGCAACTTCCTGATCTTGTTTTTTTAAAGATCAGGAAGCCATGAGGGCAGGATTGGAGGGAGATGTGAGTCAAAATGAACCTGCGCAGCAACTGGTGAGGAATCAATCGTTTGAGTTGGGGAAAGCAGAAACCTGAAGGAGAAGCAACTGCTACTATAGAAAAGGTCTGAGAAATCCCTATTATCTTTGTGAAGCTTGAATGAAGCCTCGGCAAAACTAGGCATGAGATACCAGTCTGCCTGTTAGCTACACAGCTGGATTCAAGTAGTAATTTTTGATATTCTATTTGGAGCAGAAGATTTCCAACCATCAAGAAATTGTGCCTTGGGGCAAAATTAAGAGACTTGGGGCATTTTCGCACAGAGCTTACCCCCGGAGCGACGTCCCTCTTCACCGCGCAGCGTCTGCGCAGATTTCGCACCAACTGCTCCGCAGAACCAGGAAGAGCCGCGAAGTGCCGAGCCTTTTGCGTTGCAAATGTAAACCGCTAAAAACCAGTTTACGTTAGCGATGCAAAGGCCGCGGCTCTTCGCGGCTCTTCCTGGTTCTGCGGAGCAGTTGGTGCAAAATCCGCGCAGACGCTGCGCGGTAAAGAGGGACGTTGCTCCGGGGTAAGCTCTGTGTGAAAACGCCCTTGGATTTTGGTTGGTTGTGCCATTCCCCTTCTTTTTTATGGTGCATGTTCTTTATTGTGCATTGTGTGGTATGTGAGTTATTTGGTGATTATTCTTGGATTACTTTGAAGAATTATCACATAAAAGATTATATTTGTAATATTTGTATTTTTGAGGCTTGTTTCTACACGGAGGCTTTTAACCTTTTCCTTAAATCCACCAGCAGGATGTTGGCACCCCTAATATCACTATTACTTGTGAACTCATAACAGTGCTTTGCTATTTAGTCACAAATGTTTTATTTATTATTGTTCTGTAAATTCACACAATCCAGTTCTGAGGACTGCTTTCAACCAGGTGTGAGACACTAATCCAGAAATGTCCTTAGCCTTAAAGTTAGGAAGGGGTGTTTAAAAAG